>NC_140962.1:44896616-45241616 GCF_056783735.1 Eptatretus burgeri
GACACAGAAATGATAATTTTCTTGAAGCCTTCTTGCTGTCATTTATGTATTAGAAATACATGTTAGAATAATATTATGACACGAAACACCTCCCCATCTTGCCATAGTTAAATCATTTTGTATTTCCTTACTTATTATATATAATCCTGTTTTTTCTGTTTTCATGATATAAACTAGGGCAAAACCATTATTATATTTACCCTTATTAAATTCTTTTATTTGTTGTTTACTAATCGTGCTTCCACAAAACTCATTCTCTATACCAAGTGGATAATATTCTTCCTTATGAGACTGATTTAATTATTCCAGGTCTTCTAGGTCAATTTTAAATGACCAATTATCCCCTAAATCATTCATATCATACCCCCATTGTTCTATTCTCATACAAACGATACGCCCTTCTTCATAATAATTTATTTTAATTGGAACTGTGAATTCTGTATGACCTGGAGATAAAATCAACACTTCTGTATCTTTGGAATACACGGACGTTTTATTTAAGGATATATATATTGTGATAAATCGCTTTATCTCACCAAGTCATTCGCGTCAGTCGGGCTTGGATAATTTTTTTAATTTATAAGCATTTTTCATATAAATATTTTTGTTATACTATATTTATGTCGTTCAGCCTGTGCCTTTGTGTAATAATTTGATAAATCAATATCCAGTTCTTGGGATACACCAAAGATAGAACCATCTTTACCAACACAAGTCATTTATATTAGATTAAAAATAATGTCGTAAATTTTTTTATTTTTGGTCGAGTTGAAATAACACATATAGACATAATTGACCACAACACTAGGAATTTAATTCTTGGACTTGAAATGTTTGATAAACACCATTCTGTAAGAATTTTATGACTTCAACAGGTGGTGGAAGACCAAAACTATCAAAATAATATTTGTCTTGACTATTAAAAATACAAACCCAATGAGAACCGTTCCCATTATTATCTTCTAAATTTATAATATTATTCTCTGGATGTTTAGGCACGTTTGTTAATTCATCTCTCATACAAATAACCACATTATGAATTTTTAATTTCTTACAATATTTGACAAGTTGTAAATTTGATGTTTTATTCTTTCCAAATTCCTTAAACCACTCATCAATGCTCATTTATTTATGAGAAAAATATAATCCATTACCCCTTTTAGTTAATTTTACACCTGCTTGTATGATAGAAGAAAGCAAATCTCCAACTAACAATCTCGCTTTATCAGGCAGACCTTCAAGTTTTTCAGCAAAATCTACAATTACACCACTTCCACTAATTTGTTTCTCCAACTCTTTGTTATGTCTTTCCAATTCTTTTTGAGCCCGGAGTTGAGCCTTCCTTTCGTTGGAAGTTTTCACTGCTGTTGAAATAGCACCCATCATTGCTCCAACCGCACTTAAACCAGCAAACAAAGGAATTAGAAATGGTAGAATTCCTCCACTAGTCTCTCTTATTGAATATTTTTTCAACATTGGTTTTGTCATTTTAATTTTAAGTGAGCCAGTATCGTTCAAGTTTTTAACCTGTTCTCTTGTGAGCAAAACATCAATTCTTACTGCTCCTTTTCTCTGAATTGTATTAACGTTAATCGTACAAGGCTTTTGATTTTGAACACAAAATGATAGTTTATGAAGATTGATTTGATTAACATATACCCCAGTTGGTACTTTGCCACTCATTTATTGAACAAAAAATTACGTGAGACTAATTATAACACCATTATCTGTATTAATCTGTAATTCTGTTTCTTCCAAAAACAAACAATATGTATCAACTTCTTCACTCTCTCCTCTTTTAATGTATAGGGAAGTATCCACTCGATTCGACTTTATAGTTTCCTTTTGAGCACTCAGGTCAAACGCATAGATTGTATACAAACTTTTAAATGCTGTCATATCCAAAATAGGTTCTTTATTTCCATTACTTTCACACACCTCTTGGTAAGACTTGTATGCTTCAGCATAATCATTTTTTCCCAATTAATTTCCAATCTATTTCGTGGATAAAATGTTTCATCTCGAGAAACACGAAGTTGTTTCACCTTAGCATTATCACTCAATGCATTATTCTTATCAGTAGCAGTATCGCCATCTGTTTTTTAAAAAAAAATGATCCACAGATATCATGGCTTTCCTTCCAGAACACCCAAATTCCACGTGTAAGTGGTTTGGTTAAGTTTAACGTGTTGACCTCTTCTTTTGAGGTATGATACACTGAGTGGTTTCTTTGAGTTAAGTCTTCTGTTCAACATCTCTTCTGTTTTAAGATTATGAGTATATTCACGAATATACCAACTCATTTCATCAATTACAAATTTATTCTGATCACAAAAAGCACTACCAACACCAAAAAGTAATCTATTTTCATTATCATTCCTTTGCAGTTGAAATCTAATTTTAAGACCATACAGAACTTTATCATGATCACAAAATCCAAATATACCTTTAAGAGGAACTGCCACAGTAAAACTATTAACTGCTTTTGTATCATCATTATACATTCCTTTCCTTTGAGTATATCCAGGGTCTGTGATTGTTCCCGTTGACATATCAGAAATAAAACCTTCGATAGCCCCCTTTCCCATTCTATCACTGAATGAATATAGTGTAAATTTCATCATTTCAGATACAGCAGAGACATAATCAACCGCTTCAACTTCTTGTGTTCCAATGTACAAGCGCACACTATCAAACATTTTCCAGAAGAAATTATTAACGAGTGTAGCGTTTGTGTTATTCCCAGCCTTAGTGAATGTAAATTTACACAACAATAAACTTTCGGATAGATTCAAATAAGTTTGTTGATTATTTATTTCAAAACTTTTTGTACCATTTGCATTCCAGTCTGTTCCAGTTATTGCATTTACCTTGAAGTAATCTTCTTTTTTAGTGGAGTTTGAGATAATAATAGTATCATCCAAATCATAGATACTATCAATTGCTTCCATACTTGTATTTATTTAGGAAAAAAGATGTTAAAACTTTTGAAACCCTGACCCAAGTATTTGAATTATTTTCTGTCGTTCTTGGAGAGACAACTGAGTTTTGCCTTTCTTAATTTCTTCTCTTGCTTGTAATTTATGAGATTCCTTTTGGGCATCTTTTATGCTCTTTACAGCACCTGCTACATTTGCCACAGCAGAAGCAGTTGAACCAATTAGGTTTTATGTTTAAGAATACAGAGATGCCAACTTTTGGAAATCAGAATTAGGGAGGATTTGCAACCGACACCAAATAATGTGCGCGAAGCGCACATCTCGAGCGCGGAGCGCTCGACCCTTGCGGTGGGGTCCAGGGCCCGCCTTAGGGCCCTGGAAGCTCTGGGGTTCTAGACGCTCTCTAGTGCCCTCTGAGCCCTATTTTGGAGCATTTAACATGTTAAGAATTCCCACTTTTTGAACAAAAAAGGGGAAAATTGTGCACTTTTTAATGTTACATGTATGTTAATATTAGTAAGTTAGGGGACAATCAAAGATTAACAAAAAGCACAAAAGAAGCAATATTTTTCTTACCTTACTGGCTGGTACTACTGCTGCTTGCTTTTTCCATGGCAGCTTTGCTGAGTGACAGCTGTGTGGCTCTTTTAGCCCTTCTGATTATGTCTTTGCTGTATTCTCTCTGCAGCAAGGGGTGCTATGAGCTAGTTTTTCAATTAAGAGAGCTTCCAGGGTTTTGACACTCAAATTGGGACGAAATTCAGTATGATTCTTCCGTACAAGACTGAGTGCCCGCTCACATGATGCTGTTCGAATGAGGAATGACCAAGATTCCCTTCATCACTTTGCTCAAATTAGGATACTTGGCACCAGTGCAGGGATCTGTGAGCTGTGAAATCCGATGCCACTGCTCATCCACTCTCACTGTCTCAGTAGCAATTGTAGCTATGGAGGCGTCTGCCTGGTAGTGAGCGAATTCACTCTCAAGAATGTCTATGTCACTATCACCGCCACTGAACAGACAGGGGAATTTCTTGATGAAAAACTCCACACAGACAAACCCCACTTCTTGGTGTAGCTTAACATCCAGCACCTGAGCATGCTTGGCTAATTCATCATCTAGCGGCCAGGTTTTGAAGATGTAATTGCAGGCTTTCACATAATATGAGCGAACTGCACTGAAGAAACCTTGGATGTCTGACTCACTCAGAGTGAAGGTGGATTTCTTGAGACTCCTTTGTTCCCTTATATACAGTTTGGCATCGTTCCCAATCATGAGGTCCTCATCATTCTTCTGATGATTTCTGTCAGAGAAGGGTACATTTACCAGAGCAACCGATGACACTGATGGTTTCAAAAACCGTACGAAGATATCTTTCAGAAGACCATTCAATTCTCCGTGCAGGAGATGAATACAGGGTTCGTCTCTTTGGAGCAGAAGATTCCCCTTCTCAAAAAGCTTGTTAGCATATCGAAGGAAGAAACAATAGAGTTTTGTTTGTGGGAGACAAGAACATCCTGTTGACACGTTTTCTCTAGATTCCTGCACAGTGTTTGAGGAAGATGCGCTTTTAGTTGTAGAACTCGTAGTACACTTAGCCGCAGGGCGATCACACTTGCGTTTACTGCCAGCAGAAGAGGTCAGACTCGTAGTACCAGATCCAATTTTACGTTTGAGGAGAGAGCTTGAGGTAGGTGCAGCCAAGGAAGAAGACCTCTGATTCGAAGGTTTTGCTGAGCTTCTATCAAGTGATTTGGCAAAAGCAGAACTTAACTTGGGTCCTTCTTTGCCTGTAGATGGGACTATCACAGTCTTTCTCGACTCTGAAGGGATCTGCTTTGTAGATGAACGTGATGAAGGGCCGGTGATGCTACCTGCTCTCAGCATTGGTTTTGGTGCTGTCCCTGCTGTCTTCTTCGCAGCAGATACTGCAGTGGTAGTGGTGAATGCTGCTCCACTAGTGCTTGATCCTGCAGTGCCAGTACTGGCAGTAGATACAGTGCCGTCCTTCTTGCTCGTTGTTAGAGTCTTGGCTACAGTTGGTTGCATTTTTCTTCGTACTTCTTCTTTGAAGAAGAGGCGAAGTGGCTCCCACTGTTCAATCAGCCTGTCTAGGCACTGACCAAGGGACAGCCACCTTGTTGCGACATGCTTCAGAATCTTGTGTGTCGGGCATCACAGAGTTCTTGTAGTGCTTTCACTCCTTTGACGCGTTTACTACTTTTGTCCAAGTAGTAGTAAATATCGATGAGAAAGTCATCTAATTCAATGGGTAAGGCCTGAGCCGCCTTCTTGGCCGTATTGTGCATCATATGGCAAGGGCATCCCATGATGTAGCACTCTGGATTTTGTTTGTGGATATAAGCAGCGACTCCTTTGTGCTTGCCCACCATGACAGAGGCATTATCAGCACAAAAGGAAACACAATTTCCCACGGAATTTTCCTGTCACTGAACTCATGATCAAGCAGTTTGAAAATGTTTTCTCCAGTGGAATCTTGTTTGCACGCAGGCAAACTTAGCAAACCTTGCTTCACAATCCCAGCACTGTTGTCATAGTACGAAATCAGGACAGGATATAGCTGGGCCTCACCACTGTCATTGCTACCGTCTGTAGCCAGGCTAAATGGAGCTAGTCTAGCAATATCGGCAATAGATGAAGCAGTAACATTTGACAACTCACCAATTATTGCTGAAGTTTTTGTTCTTGCACATCCATACTTTGAAGCAACTTTTGAATCTGGAAACATCTTTTGAAATAGAGGTCCAGCATGATCTGAGACTGATATGGGCAAGTTATGTTCCACAATAAATCCACTAAAGAGAAGTTCCGCTCGGGTAACATCCTCTTCCTCGCTTGTCCCTTGTTTGGTGAAATAATTCAGAAGTGTACCGGTACTCGTGCTCGAAGATCTCTCCTTTGCAATGTCTGTGTGCCGTTTGCTTCCAACGTGCTTCCGAATATCATCGCGACCTCCGTGCTCAACTGAAATATCAACGCTGCATACTGTACAATACGCATGATGAATTCATCTTTCAGACTTTCGAATACACGGGTATTGGAGACTGTATTCGGTCTTGTACTTCTGAGACCATTTCTTGGTCTTCGTAAGCTTCTTTTCTGCCATTTCGTAATCAACATCGAGGGCTTGAAGCATCAGTAACTTCGAAGTCGATGTTCCACAGCTGCAGCGCGACTCGTAGAACTCTAGCGGCTGTTAAACACCGCACGGTGGTCGCGACCGCCGGGCTGGTACGGGGCCCAGCTGCATGCAGTGAGCGTATCGCATGCATATACACTGTGCATACATACCGCATGCACTGTATTGCATACATACCGCATGCACTGTATTGCACACATACCGCATGCACTAAATCTCAGTGCATGATCGCATAAGCGAGATCCAGACCCAATGTTTCGCTGCTCCTCATTTGAATTTGCAATTTTTTACGTACAATTTGGTAGCAGCGAACGTTATGGAGTTACCACATGCTATACGTAGCAGACGATGCTTTTCATTCAATTCTCATACTAGTACATTCTGATTAGTGAACAGTGCAAAAATATCAAAATTTCGGGAGGATAAGGATAGTGATCGTAAGGGCGGGAGTTTGGGTGAATTTTCGGAAGCCTCCCGATGAAATCGGGAGGGTTGGCATCTGTGAGAATAGTTGAACCAATACCCATTAGAGTATCAATTATCCCATCTCCTCGAAAATGATGTCCGACACCCCTTTGTCTCTTAGGTTTATTGTATCCTCTACCAAGATACATACCTTCGCCCTTGTAGTTTGGGGAAAGGAACATCCCATTCCCTGTAATTATTTTATATTTTCCCAACTCGTGTTTCCTTACAATAACCATCGTATTTATTTATTGGAAAAACTTCATGTATGTGAATTCTGATGGATATAACTTCTCCATTAAAATAAATCATACGATTATCTTGGTCGGTTATCCTAAAATTTACTCTGTGTCTGGTTTTTCCTGACACAGGGAGATAAGCCAAATTTTTGGGTTCCATATTGAATTTATAACCAATTGGGGTTGAGTATGCGCTGAATGAAAATATTGTATTTGTTTTTATTCCATCATTAAAAGCACCAATCAACTCACAGTGAATTAATACCGAATTTATTCCTGAGGATATTTGAATGACATCATCACTGTAAAACGTCCCATTAGTTTCAATCTTTTTTGAGGAGAAACCCAATAACTCTCTAAATGAATTATCAATTGTGAAATCAACCTTGTCGTTATTTTTAAGTTTAATCGTTGATTTTGAATAACTATAACAATATTTTTTGGTTCATCACCCTGTTGTTTCATAAGACGAACAATTTCGGAAGATATTTGAGAAATCTCATATGCTCCGGGTGAGACTTATAGTTTTGTATCCACTTCCCGGATTATAACTAAACTTGTCATTTTTCTCAGTTATATTAAATAAGGTATTATAAGTTTCCATGGACAATAAAGATGGCTCATATTCTTTTGTTGGGTCAAGTTGTAGTGGGTATGGGAATGAAGATGTGTGGTCACTTGTGAAATTAAAACTAAGGATTGTGCTTCTCGTCTTATTTAATACGAGATAAAATGTCTTTATATTGATATTTATTAATTATTTCCATGGTCATCAACTGGTCTAAAATGGCTGATGCTTCATTAAAACAATTATTTCCTGCCTTCTTACTACCTGACAACAATAACAGTCTATTAACTAATTGCGATGGGTCATTTGGAAGAAAACCAACACCTGAAACAAGGATACTTAAAGCCTGAATCATGTGTTTCTCCTTCTCATTCTTGCCACGTTTACCAGAAAGACTAACCCTATAATTAACAGAGTTCAGCAGATCAATATATACTATATATACTATATATTCCATCTTTTGTGAGAAGAAACATTAATCTCGGAGTTAGTTTAACAGGGGGTTGAGCAGACCCCAATAACCTTAATTCATCATTAAATATCAATACGTTTTCTTGAACAAGATGAAATATTGCTGGTTGTTCTGTTGGAATGAGTCCTGCTTTGGTTTTTGAATCCGCTGAACATTCATTGTTTTGAAGAGCATTCACAATATAAGCAGGGGGGTGATTAATCTCTTCCAGTTGTTGAAATAATCCTTCATCATCATATTCTAATTCTCCTATTTGTTCTAATTCTTCCTCTGTCATTTGACTGAAATCTTTTATCATTTGAAAATTTTTAGGAGTATATTCTATTGTGGGAGCTGTGGAAACATCAATAATTTTTTCTTTGGAAGTTTTTAAAAGTGGTATTAAAAATTTCTCCTTTTCTTTCAAATGCTTCTTCACCCGTTAGTTTCTGTCTGCATTTCTTCTTTATGTCTTTCTGTTGTTTTACAACTTTTGAAACCAACTCTTGATGTTCCTTAAATCTTCTTGCTCTTTCTTTCGCATCCATTTATTTATTGGAAAATATCATTTAATATCTCATCTTGTTTCACAACAATATATTTATATTTTTTCAGTCGTGTGCTTCATGTAATCCCCAAATTCCTTTTTACTCCATAATGTAGAACAATTATCTCTCCAAAAATTATTTATATCTATTGAATTTAACTTGAATAAAATGAAAGTATTAGCATTTTTTCTGATGGAATGACGAGGAAGTTGAAAGTACGATTGACAAAGATAAATACAATTACAAGAAGAATGTCTCCCTCTTGTGTAGTAGCCGTCCATTACCATTTGGTTTCTCTCATTAACACAATCATCAAAGATAACGAGATTCTTTTTTGACTTATCCAAATCTTGGGGAGACGGTATATCATCCGTATTATCACTAAGAATACAAGTTATCAGTTTTGATTTCTTTTTACATCTCTGTGTATCACAAAATAGTTGTATTATATCTTCAATGTTATAATCATTTAGGTTTTTTTGAAGTTTAAATAAACCGATTATATCTTCTTTTTGAAGACCAGCATTAAAACCTTGTGAGAGGAGTTGATACTCAGGTTGAAAACTATTAAATTATCATAAACTAAAAAGTTGGGAGTCAGGAGCATCTTCAAAAGTAAGCAGGTTTTTCCGCATCCGCTTGAACCAACTGTGAGACATCTTAATGAATTTGGAAGATTTTTATGATTGTTAAATTTTATCTTATTTTCCCAAATGGGTAAAAAAAAAAAATCATTCATTTTCTATATTTGGAAAACAGGTTATTTAATTTATTATTCTTTTTTAGAAACTCGATATTTTATCCTAAGTTCAGGTTTAATATCAAGATAATCCATTATTTTATTTATGCAATATCTTGTGTTGATATTTCCTTGAAAATCACATCCATGAATAATGTATAACAATCCTTTGAACATTTCTCAAATACGTTCAGTTTCTTCCCTTGTAAGGAAAGGTGTGTTATCACCCTCATACTTTACATTCATTTCTCTAATCAATCTTGTAAAGGATTAATTTTTGGTGTAAATCTAAAAGAATTATTTTGCTTTTTATATTTTTTATCTTGTATATTATTTCCGAGTTTGGGGTTTCGTGTCGCGCCATCTTCGACTTTGTTCTGCGCTCGAGTAACGTGATACTCGGCTTACATTATCTCAAAGACCATATGAGGTGTATGGCACAAAAAAGTAAATAAAATGGTTCTGAAACAGTGAAATCGTATTCCACTTACTTCATTAAAGTAAAATTACTACTGATACTCTGCATCAGTTCCTTTCTCAAACACACCCACCCCAACATGTTGCGCAGAGCGCGGGTTATGCCAGTTATCATTAATTAGAAGATAATCACAGAATATACATTGTTTATAGGCTTTTGACTCTGTGTTTAATCCCTGTCTTTCACACGCAGGACAAATCTCAAATTTGTCATGTGGAGAATCAGGGAAGTCAAGCATAATTATAAAGTAAAACTTTACTTCAACTAAAATTCATCTATACTTTCAGTTGCATATTGACTCATTTAATAATATTACTATCGAGATCAATATACTTTTTTTCATTACCAGATTCAATGACAACATTTTTTATATTGAAGGTAATTTTAAAATGATCCTTAACTACTATTGAACGAAATGTCATTTCACTTGATATATTAACATCCTTTATTTCATCAGGATTTACATCTTTAGGGTTGTTAAAAAAATACAAATCTCTCCTTGCATATTACAGATGGTCTTATCTTTTCTTTCTAAAGCTTCATCCATAAGGTTTTCATTTTTTGATACTTTTTCTTGTTTCATTGCATTTTCTTGTTTTGAATATATTACCAGAAGGAGAGGAGAAACTTTTGTTTGAGATACTTTAATTGATGTTCTTCCAGGTTTTCTAAAAGCCCTTCCACTGAAGAACTCATTTTTTCCACCATAATTGTTTTTATCCAATAGTTGTTATATTTATCTTTGTTCAATTTTACATCCTTGACATATTTCTCAGTATCTTTTACAAATGAAGAGATTGATTGAAACTTGTCTTTTGTGTCTTGAAACATTGTATTTATTAAGTGAAAAAAGTTGGAGGATAAAATGGTTTTAAGCACAGACTCACGTATAAGTTAAACGAAATTTTCATCAAGAAAATTTTAGTTTAAGCAAAGTTTTATTATATAAATATGGTGAATACAATGTACTGTGATGTTTGTAATCACGAATATAAATATGATAAAAAAACACCTTCGAACCAACAAACACACATTTAATCTATTTCATCAAATATCTCCTCTTGAGTTGGAAAGAAAACATGGTGATATCTGCTCAAAGGATGTTTTGAAGAGTAGTTACATAAAAGACATCTTCAATCACAAAAACACAAGAAGAATGAGTTTAAAGTAAAGGGAGACTATTATATTGAAAACACTGATGGGCATTTAAAGAACATATAAAAATAAGGATTTTTCAATTTGGAGAACCCAGTCCATCATCAATAGCTGAAGCAATTGAAATAGTGAAACCTGATGTTGAAAAAGTTATTAAAAAGACATTAAAAGAAATGAAAACTTTAAAGTTTTATATCGGAGTAAAAATGAATATGAAAAGACAAGATGAAGAAGAAACTCCTTATATGAGAACAGATCTTCATTTTATAACATCATTTCAAGATTTTTTGAATAGTGGGGTTTATGAATAACGATCAAGACAAGAGGAGGATGTTGATAATACAGTGTTAGGAAGTGGGTTTAATATTTTAAAAATTATCTTTTTAGACATACACATTCTAAAATCAAACCCTCTTGAAGCTTCTTCTTATGTTGAATTCCCAAAAGAAATAAAACTAAAGAAGGCAGTTGTTAATATTAAGAACAATGATAATAAGTGTTTTCTCTGGTCAGTTCTTGCTCACTTACATCCACCAAATTGTAATTCAGAAAGAGTAAAACAATATATGAAATATGAGAATACCTTGGACATTAAAGATTTTAAATTCCCAATGCCACGAACAGATATTCCTAAATTTGAGAAAAAGAATAATCTTTCTATTAATGTATATGGATTAATGGATACAAACAAAGTTCAAATAATAAAAATTTCAAACAACTATAAAAATGAAGAAACACATTGATCTTTTATATTTTAGTGTTGGAAAGAATTCACATTATACATACATCAATAATTTATCAAGATTAATCTCTTCTCAAGTATTCAGAATAGCAAACATAATATATCCTTGTAAGCGATGTCTTAATTCATTTCATACAAAAGAACGATTAGAACAACATTC
Source organism: Eptatretus burgeri (assembly GCF_056783735.1). Lineage (NCBI taxonomy): Eukaryota > Metazoa > Chordata > Myxini > Myxiniformes > Myxinidae > Eptatretus > Eptatretus burgeri. The sequence continues at coordinate 44,908,262 of NC_140962.1, forward strand.
AAAATATTGTAGTAATCATAAATCAGCTGTAATTACAATGCCTAAACCTGGTGAAAAGATTTCTTTTGAAGATTATAATAAATCTCTCATGCACCCATTTGTGATATACGCTGATTTTGAATGTATCCTAAAAAAGATAAATACTACTTCTCCTAATCCAAAAGAATCATAGACAAATAAATATCAAAAACATATTCCTTGTGGTTTCTGTTATTATATCAAATCATCTGTTGGAGAAAAGTATAATAAACTTGAACATTATAGTGGAAAAAAAGCTTCACAAGAGTTTGTAAAACGATTAGAAAAGGATTGTATAAGAGTAACTAAATTAATGAAAGAAACAAATGAACTGATAAAATTAACTGAAGAAGTAAAATTAGGATTTAGAAAGAACAATATCTGTCATATTTGTGAGGAGGAAATTGAGGAGTCTAAAGTTAGGGGTCATTGTCATCTTACTGGTAAATAGAGAGGTCCCGCTCATTCCTGTTGTAATCTTAATGATAAATTTCCTTCTTTTATTCCAGGCTTTCTTCACAACAGCGCCAATTATGATACACATATATTTATGAATGAACTTTCAAAAACACTAGGGAATATTTCTGCCATAACAAACACAAGTCAAAAGTATATTTCATTTCCAAAAATGATATTCACAAAACCTTTAACTCGTATTAGGTTTCTAGATTCTTACAAGTTTATGGGAACACCACTAGCCTACCCAGCATCAAATCTAAGCTCCACGGGGTCTTTTCCAAATCTTAATTCATTCTTTCCAAAAGAGGAAATTCTAACGAAAGAGGAAATTCAGATTAAAGAGAGAATTCAAATTAAAGAGGAAATTCTAATAAATGAGGAAATTAATGAAGAAATTCTAACTGAAGATGATATTCTAATTATAAAGAAAATTAAAACAATGAATGAAATTCTAACGAAAGAGGAAATTCTGATTAAAGATGAAATTCTGATTAAAGAGGGAATTCTAACTGGAGAGGAAATTCAAACAAGGAATGAAATTCAAAGTAAAGAGAAAATTCTTACAAGTAAGGGAATTTATCCTTCTGATTATATGGATTCATTTATGAGATTTAAAGAAACACAACTTCCTTAAAAATAAAGTTTCTATAATAACCTTTATGAAGAAGAGATAAGTGACAAGGAATATAAACACGCACAAGAAATTTGGAAAATATTTAAGATAAAGAACCTTGGAGAATATCATGATTTGTATCTAAAAACAGATGTTTTATTGTTTGCTGATGTATTTGAAGCTTTAAGATCACTCTGTCATAATAAAAATTGTTATGGATTAGATCCTGCCCACTATTTCACAGCTCCTGGTTCATCTTGGAGTGCAATGTTAAAAATGACAAAAAAGATATAGATTTAATCAGTGATGTAGATATGCTTTTGATGATTGAGAAGTCTAAGAGAGGTGGAATATCACAAGTATGTTCAAAAAGATATGCTCAAGCAAATAATAAATATCTTCCAAATTATGATAGTGAAAAAGATAGTAATTATTTGATGTATTTTGATGCTAATAATTTGTATGGATGGGCAATGTCTCAATCTCTGCCTTATGGTAAATTAGAGTGGGTGGATGAAAAGGATTATGAAAAGGCTTTGATGGATATTGTTATTTCTTCTCAGGTGGAATTGAATGAGGAAGAAGAAGGTTATTATTTTGAAGTTGATTTGAGGTACCCATGTGATCATCATAAGCATAAAGACCTTTTGCATGTGAGAAAGAAACCCCAAAGAAAGAATGGTTAAGTGATTATCATAAAAGTTTTAATATTAAAGGTAAATCAACAGAAAAGTTATAAACAACATTCTATGATAAAGAGTGTGATGAAATAAAAGATGAAGTGACGCGCGATCACGTGACGCGTGGCTCACACACGGGACAGATAAAACCGAGATGCCGCGCGTCGGTGGGATTGTCCCTGGGGCATTGTCATTAACCACGGTGTTTCACTTGGTGCTCCTTGAATGGTGAGAATTGAGAGTATACCGGACTCCGTGCTTATGCTGGCTATTCGTTGTTATACTTTGCGGTGATTGACTGCACATGTATTCCTTTTGTGTTTGTAGAGATGGCTTCAATCAAGTGAAATAAAGCCTTATACTCCGAAGGTTTTTCTCTCACATTCATGTCACTTGATTCCTTCGGCTGCCTCAACCGACTATGGACAAGATCTACAAGCCGGAGAGGTTCGATGCGGACCCGAATGCCACCGACTCGGAAATGAAGTGGTCCCATTGGTACCGCTCCTTCTCACACTATCTGACCATCATTGAAGAGGGAGCCGACAAACTGGCCGCACTTGTAAACCACGTCTTGCCAAGTGTATTCAGGCTCTTCTCGGAGTGTAACACTTATGACGCAGCGATCGATGTGCTGCGGGCGCTCTACGTGAAGCAGAAGAACGAGGTATACACAAGACATCTTCTCACCACCCGCAGGCAAGAGGCCGGTGAGACAATCGATCAGTACCTGCAAGCCCTGAGGCAGTTGGGCAAAGACTGCAATTTCCGGGCTGTAACCGCCGAGGAACATCGAGATGAAGCGACCCGAGAGGCTTTCATCCAGGGGCTCAGGTCAGCCCCCATTCGGCAACGCTTACTGGAAAAAGCACAACCCAATCTTGAAACGGTTGCCGACCAGGCCCGAGCTATGGACGTGGCCCAGCAGCAATCTGAGTCATATGGGACACCGGTGTTGCTAATGAATGCTGCTACAGCGGAAACTCAAAGAACTCCCCGGGATACCTCCGACACTGAGGATGGAGATAAACCCGAGGAATCGGACACCCAGACCTCGTCGAACTCCTCGGCAACTACTTCAGTTGGTAAATGTTTCTTTTGTGGGTATAAAAGACACCCCCATAGCAAATGCCCCGCCAGGGATGCCACATGTATGAACTGTGATAAGAAAGGGCATTATGCCAGGGTATGCAAATCTACTCTAAGAAGAAATAAACCCACTTCTGCTGCCCTCTTCTCTCAAAAGAAAGTAACAGCAGCTTCACCGGGAAATCTATCCAAAGTTATCATCAACGTACGAATTAACGGGCATATGGCCGAGGCGCTGATCAATACCGGTAGCTCTGAAAGTTTCGTCAACAGCTCACTAGCGAAGGACAGGAAATGGAAGATCCACCCGACAGACAATACGGTATGCATGGCCTCCACATCACTACAGTCCAGCGTACGAGGGTACTATAATGTTGAGCTGGACGTAAAAGGCTACACGTATCGGGATGCAAGGGTACTGGTGCTTAGTGATTTATGCGCAGATGTGATTTTGGGTCATAATGTCCTCAAGCAGCACACGAGTGTCGAAATACCCTTTGGAGGAAACAAACCTCGTCTAATTCTAAATGCTCTGACCACCGCAGAGGTATCGTCCCCCCTGCTGTTTGCTAACTTGTCGCCGAACTGTAAACCGATAGCGATCAAATCGCGACGATATACCACCGCCGATATGAACTTCATCGCTTCTGAGACTAAGCGATTACTGGAAGAAGGTATTATAGAACCGAGCGATTCGCCATGGCACGCGCAGGTATTGGTGACCACCAGCCAGAACCATAAGAAATGAATGGTTGTCGACTACTCTCAAACGGTCAATCGCTTCACCCACCTCGATGCCTACCCTTTGCCGCGCATAGACGAGATGGTCAAACGCATGGCCAACTACAAAATATTCAGCACCATCGATTTGCGAAGTGCCTATCATCAAATTCCCATTCGAGAGGAAGACAAACCTTACACCGCGTTCGAGGCAGGTAGACGCCTCTATCAATTTAAGAGGATCCCGTTTGGTGTCACTAATGGAGTGGCTTGCTTCCAACGAGTTATGGACGACATCATCTCGGATGAAAACCTCAAAGACACTTTTGTTTACGTGGACAATGTCCCGGTGTGCGGTAAGGATCGGGGGGAACATGATGCGAATCTGGACAGATTCTTGAGCATTTCTAGAAAATATAATCTGACACTCAACTACGACAAATGCATATTCTCGGCAAAGTCAATTGATCTTCTTGGCTACACAATAGCCGACGGCGCGATTAAGCCCGATCCTGAACGATTGCGCCCACTCCGTGAGCTACCCCCACCCCATGACCTGCAGTCATTGCGCCGGGTGATTGGGATGTTTGCGTACCACGCTAGATGGATTCCCCAATACTCTGAGAAAATACATCCCCTGATGAATTGCAAACGCTTCCTGCGAGATGCCACTGTTGTAAAAGCTTTCCACAGCCTCAAAGATGATATCAGTAATTCCGTATTTTCATCGATCGATAGCACGGTGCCGTTCGTGGTGGAAACGGACGCTTCCGATCACGCGATCGCCGCGACACTCAATCAGTCCGGCCGACCTGTCGCATTCTTCTCGAGAACTCTCTCTGGAAGCGAGCAGAGACACTCAGCGATAGAGAAGGAAGCGTACGCTATTGTCGAAGCCCTACGTAAATGGAAACATTATTTACTGGGCAACCACTTCACACTCGTCACGGACCAGCGATCCGTTGCCTTCATGTTTGATGGGAAAAATAACGGGAAAATTAAGAACGAGAAAATAATGAGATGGCGGATAGATCTATCTTGTTATAGTTACGACATTGTTTATCGGCCCGGGAGGGAAAACCCTGCTGCAGATACCTTCTCTTGGGTCTACTGTTCGGCGACATCCGGTCAGGCTTTGCAAGACCTTCATGTGTCTCTGTGCCACCCAGGGGTAACCAGAATGGCACATTTTGTGCATAGACAAAACCTTCCCTATTCTATCGAAGATATTAAACAAGTCCAACAAACTGGTCCAACACGTGGAACATGTCTTTCAATCCAGACAAATCTCACACTCTCACTATGTCTCTTCGAAAGGACCGTTTACAAAACCCTCCCATCCACTTTCTCAACAATCCTCTGGAAGAAGTCTTTTCTTTCAAGCTTCTAGGTCTCACTATCTGCCATGACCTTTCCTGGGAAAGTCACATTTCCAACCTCGCCTCAAAAGCCAGTCGCCGACTGGGAATCCTCCGTCGTGCTAAGTCCTTCCTCGGCCCTCTTGAGCTCCTGACCACTTACAAAGCTTTTGTCCATAGCCTGATGGAGTACTGCTCTCCCCTCTGGGCTGGTGCTCCTGCCTCCCACCTTTCTCGGCTTCACGCTGTCGAAACCAGGGCATTTAAGATCATCGGCATCTCCCGCAATGAAGCTGAGTCTTTGGGCCTCTCACTCAATCACCGCAGGTTGGTCGGTGGTCTTTCTGTCTTCTACCGACTCCTCTCCAGCCTTGCCCCCCCTGCTCTCTCTGTGATTTGTCCCCACCACATTTCCACAGGGCGCTCAAGGTCCGCCAACAACCCTCTTCTGGTAAAACTACCAAAATCACGAATCACTGCTCATCTTCACTCTTTCATTCCTCTTTTTTCCCACCTTTGGAATAAACTTCCTCACTCTATTCTTTCCCATTCTTCCCTCCAGGCTTTCAAAACAGCTGTTCACCACCACCTCTTATCTTCCCCCATCCACATCCTCGATCTTTTCTACCCCCGATAATCCACCCAAGCCCACTTCCTTCATTTCTCCTGCTTTCCTTCCTGAAAGTCCCTGAAATGTCCATCTTCTCTTCGCCATGTTCCCCGTCCCATCCCCATCCCTCTCCCTTCCACAGTTCACCTAATGTGTCTGTTCCCCACTGTTTTGTCCCTTCCACTCCCGCCCCTCGTCTCATGCCTCCTTGCTGTGAGTTGTGTGTTAGCTCTCATACGAGCCTCGACCAAGGTATACAAAAAAAAAAAAAAAAAAAAAAAAGTCAGTGCTTCATGCCCTGTTTGTGCTGAACTAAAACCCAGATTATATGGCACCGCTCCTGGCAGGTTGATCAAGGCCACTTCACCCTTCGAGAGACTAAATATCGACTTCAAAGGGCCCTTGCCGACTGAGACAGACAACAGATACATACTCACTGTTGTTGATGAATACTCAAGGTTCCCATTTGCATTCCCATGCTCGGATATGACCTCGGGCACTGTCGTGAAATGTCTCTCTGACCTCTTTGCCATGTTTGGGAAACCTTCGTACATACATTCAGACAGAGGACCGTGTTTCATGTCGGCCGAGCTCAAACAGTTCCTATATGAACACGGCATAGCAACTAGTCGAGTGACGGGTTACAACCGACAGGGTAATGGGCAGGTGGAACGGTATAATGGAGTCATTTGGAAAGCCGTAACCCTGGCACTGAGATCGAGAGGACTGGGGCCCGAGCGGTGGGAGGTTACCCTTCCCGATGCCCAGAATTCCATACGCTCTTTGCTCTGTACGTCCATCAATGCTACTCCGCACGAACGAATGTTTACTCACCAACGACGATATACTGGTGGCCAATCGGTGCCCAACTGGCTAACCTATCCGGGTACAGTGCCCATGAAGCACCCGGTATGACAAAGCAAGTATGAACCGATGGTGGAGAAGGTCGAACTCATCGATGCTAATCCTGAGTATGCTCATGTTAGACTTCCTGATGGCAGGGAGACCACTGTGTCGGTTCGCCATCTGGCTCCCGCAGGTACTCCTCCCGCAGGTACTCCCCCCTCTGACATTCCCTCCCCAGGTGTTTCCCCCTCAGGAACTTCTCCACCCGAGAATGGTGGCGTCGGGGTTGAGGTAGACGAAGCTACTGCATTCCACCCGAGAGCGATCGAGGAGTCATCCCCGGCACGAATCGAGGCTCCCCAAGGGGATCGGAAGCCTCCCTCAAGTGAAACCACCATTTACTCCCAGAGAGGTCGACGGATAAAACCCCTTCGACGACTCGATCTGTAAAGGGGATTATCGGCATCTCTCGATGGCACCTTACCATGCTTGTGTAACTCAAAATAATCCTCACTGCTTGAAATGTATGCTTCTGTACTTTAAATAGTTCACACTGCTTGAAATCTATGCTCCTATAGCTTTGAAGTAATCATGGTGCGTTAGTTGAACCTCTAGTTACATTTTAAAGATGGGGAGAATGTGAAGAAATAAAAGATGAAGTGACGCGCGATCACGTGACGCATGGCTCGCACACGGGACAGATAAAACCGAGATGCCGCGCGTCGGTGGGATTGTCCCTGGGGCATTGTCATTAACCACGGTGTTTCACTTGGTGCTCCTTGAATGGTGAGAATTGAGAGTATACCGGACTCCGTGCTTATGCTGGCTATTCGTTGTTATACTTTGCGGTGATTGACTGCACATGTATTCCTTTTGTGTTTGTAGAGACGGCTTCAATCAAGTGAAATAAACCCTTATACTCCGAAGGTTTTTCTCTCACATTCATTTCAATGAAGGATATGTTTTGCATCAGAGAAGCTTGAAACAGTTTTTGAGAGAAGGATTGAGAGTAGCTAAAATTCATAGAGTTTTAAAATTAAAAAAAAGTCCCTGGATGGAAAAGTATATTAAATTCAATAGATATGAGAAAAATACAAAAGTAAAAGTAAAATTTGAAGGGGAATTCTATAAATTGATGAATAATGCTGTCTTTGGAAAGACAATGTAAATGTTAGAAATCGGCAAAACATTAGATTTGCAACATCTTGGAAAGAAGCTTCTAGATTGATAAATAAACCAAGTTTTGAGAGAGAAGAGGTTTTTTCAGAGAACTTTTCTGTAATTCATATGAAAAAGGAAAGTACTGTAGTGGATAAACCAATTTATATTGGAACAGCAGTTCTTGATTTATCAAAGATATTGATGTATGATTATTTTATAATGGCTAAAAGAAAGAGTATGGTGAAAATGTTTCATTGTTGTATATGGACACTGATAGTTATATTCTAGAAATAAAAACTGATGATGTTTATAAAGATATGAAGAAAAATATTGGAGTATATGATACAAGTAATTTTTGGAAGAAGAGCGAGTTATTTTCAAAAAAGAATGAAAAGGTTATTGGTAAGTTTAAGGATGAGTTGGGTAGAAAAGTAATGAATGAGTTTATTGGATTGAGAGCAAAGGCATATGCTTATAAGTATGGTGATCAGATTGATAAAAGGTTAAAGGGAATAAAGAAATATGTAATAAAGAAATCAATAACTTTTAGAAATTACTATAATTGTTTGATGAATAAGAAAGAAGAATATAGGAAAATGAATACAATAAGAAGTTATAAACATAAGATATATAGTGAAGAAGCAAATAAAAAAGCATTAGGAGCCTTTGATGATAAGAGATTTATTTTAGATGATGGAATAGATTGTGTCCCATATGGATACAAGTTTTAACGAAATAGAATATGGGTTAAGGTTTTTAAGGGCTACCGCCGCCTTTTTCATAATATATAAATGGTCGAACCAAGTATTAATCAAACTAAAGAATGGAGAAAATCTCAGTCTTATTGAAAAAATAACGAAAACAAAGGTAAATAAAACAAATAAGCGAATCAATTTAAAAATAAAAATAAACCTTGCCAAAAGGTGACCACGTGTGTCTTCTTTAAGGTTACACTGAGGTGAACAGAGCTGATATTCACCAGGAGCGACTCCTTGAGGAATATCTGCCTACGAGAGATTCCGATGAGAATCGTTCTACAGAGTAACCATGAAAAATATGCTTTTGCCTCATAATGTCACCAAATGACGTCATAATGTCTCAAGCTTGACATATCTAGAAAGGACTCAGAGGTGTTCAATTTGAGGTACTACATGATATGGTTCCTAAAATTTGACCTTGGGGTCAAATATGTTTGACCTGAGGCGCGAACCATGAAGGTCAAGGCCAATCGCCACCAAAAATTAATCAGCAGAGCGCCAGACCATGAACTATATTCCCATGAAGTTTGAAGACTATACGATCAAAATTACTCAAAAAATAAGGGTTTCGTCGACTCCTCTGATTTGCGACAAAGTGACCTTGACCTTTGACCTTGACTTTCAAAATTTTATGCGCTGAAAGGGACCTCTATAGGCCTCTGATATGCGAAGTTACAAAAATTTCCAATGATAACTGTGCTCTGCAGAGTGATTTATACGTGATTACAGACAAAAATAAAAATAAAAAATAAAATAAAAACATATGAAGGTCAAGGCCAATCGCCACCAAAAATTAATTAGCTGAGCGCCAGACCATAAACTATATTCCCATGAAGTTTGAAGACGATGCGATCAAAACTCAAAAAATAAGGGTTTCGTCGACTCCCCTGATTTGCGACAAAGTGACCTTGACCTTCAAAATTTTGTGCACTGAAAGGGACCTCTATAGGCCTCTGATATGCGAAGTTACAAAAATTTCCAATGATAACTGTGCTCTGCAGAGTGATTTATACGTGATTACAGACAAAAATAAAAATAAAAAATAAAAAAAAAAACATATGAAGGTCAAGGCCAATCGCCACCAAAAATTAATTAGCTGAGCGCCAGACCATAAACTATATTCCCATGAAGTTTGAAGACGATGCGATCAAAACTCAAAAAATAAGGGTTTCGTCGACTCCCCTGATTTGCGACAAAGTGACCTTGACCTTCAAAATTTTGTGCACTGAAAGGGACCTCTATAGGCCTCTGATATGCGAAGTTACAAAAATTTCCAATGATAACTGTGCTCTGCAGAATTTTTTATATGTGATTACAGACAAACAAACAAACAAACAAACAACAAAAAAAAACATACAAGCTGACTAACATATCTTGCAAAAACTTCGTTTTGGCAAGATAACAAACAAACAAACAAACAGAAACGGAAGTCATTAATATACTTACGAAATCTTTAGATTTTCTTTAGATTTCGTAATCTTTAGATTTCGTAAGTAACAAGCAGTCATAGACTGGTACTTACGAAATCGTCAACTTGCCCTCTGACCTTGTCTAATAAAAGCTGTCTCAAGAGAAGGTAGCGATGCAAACCAGAAGTTTCTATGATGATTCTGCACCAAACCATCAAAAATCGAATCTTTTGGATGTTTGACCTCACTGTGACCTTGACCTTTGACCGATTTTGACCAAAATATAATCAGCGCTAGCCGCCATCCTCCTGAATCAAGTGGTGTAATTTGACATTGGTAGCTTCTTCCGTTCTCGAGTTATCATTTTTGGGATGTTTGACTTATCTGTGACCTTGACCTTTTGACCGATTTTGACCAAAATCTAATCAGCACGAGCCATCACCCTCCTGAATCACGTGGTGTAATTTGACATTGGTATCTTCTTCCGTTCGAGATATGTGTACCAAACCATCAAAAATCGAATATTTGACTTCACTGTGACCTTGACCTTTGACCGATTTTGACCAAAAGCTAATCAGCACTAGCCATCACCCTCCTGAATCACGTGGTGTAATTCGACATTGGTAGCTCCTACCGTTCGAGTTATCGTGTCTACAAGCAAACAAATAAACCAATGTCACCTGCAGGGTGACCCATATCTTGCCAAAAGGTGACCACGTGTGACTTCTTTAAGGTCACACTGAGGTGAACAGAGCTGCTATCCAGCTCCAGGAACGACTCCTTGAGGAATCCAGGAACGACTCCTTGAGGAATATCTGCCTACGAGAGATTCCGATGAGAATCGTTCGACAGAGTAACCATGAAAAATATGCGTTTGTCTCATAACGTCACCAAATGACGTCATAATGTCTCAAGCTTGACATATCTAGAAAGCACTCAGAGGTGTTCAATTTGAGGTACTACACGATATGGTTCCTAAAACTTGAAAATTTGACCTTGGGGTCAAATATGTTTGACCTTAGGCACTAACCATGAAGGTCAAGGCCAATCACCACCAAAAATTAATCAGCTGAGCGCCACACCATGATCTATATTCCCATGAAGTTTGAAGACGATCCGATCAAAATTACTCAAAAAATAAGGGTTTCGTCGACTCCCCTGATTTGCGACAAAGTGACCTTGACCTTTGACCTTGACCTTCAAAATTTTGTGTACTGAAAGGGACCTCTATAGGCCTCTGATATGCGAAGTTACAAAAATTTCCAATGATAACTGTGCTCTGCAGAATTTTTTTATACGTGATTACAGACAAAAAAAAAAAAATAAATACAAGCTGACCAACATATCTTGCAAAAACTTCGTTTTGGCAAGATAACTAGTAAATTAGAGGATGTAAAGAGAAAAATAAATATCCTTGAATGGACTGAAAACTTTGATGGTTATCAATTGAACAATGGAAAAATAATTTACTACAATCTCAAAATTATATGCAACTCAGGAGGTGGTCAAACAACAGCATGAAGAGAAGTATATCATTTCATAATGACACAAAAGGGGCATCTTGAAAAATATAAAGATTCAAATGTTTTATTTTAAAATATTTTAGATGGGGATTATTATGCAAAGAAAATTAAACTATTGAAGGAATTTGAGAATGAACAAATCTTTATAGGTTCAATGAGTTAGCTTTCAATGAGGTTCAATGAGTTAAACAATATGCATTGGTTATTTGAAAAAAAGTGCTCCTAGGCTAAAAGGGGAGGCTATTAAAATCTCCATTCACTTACATGTTTTAGATATTTTAACAGCAGAGAATTCAACAGGTTGGGATAAAAAGGTTTATTTTTTAGGGGAAAAATATGAATCGCTGAGAATCCCCATTCACTTAACATGGGGGAAAGCAAGCCAGAATCAGTATATTTACCCGACTCACGTCGCTGCATCCACTTTCCGCCAGTACTCCAGGGGCCTCCGTCTGGCCATCCCAGGCAGATGCCAAGGCCCATCCCCATCTCCATGAGATACTGATCAACCTTCTGCAACCACGAGGCATGTAATTGGCCCATTGGTCTCCTCCACTCACGAGGCTGTCTCACTGAGAAACTGGTGAGTGGAATCAGCATCAGGAAAACGAGCCACATGTCCATACAGCCGCAGCTGACAAATCTAATTTGAGTCTTTCTCAGCAACCAATCGTTGGACACAAAGTCTGACCAGCGATCACCAAGGATTCTCCAAAGAGACCTGGTACAAAAGCAATTAAGTCTCTGTCTCAGATCCCTGGGCAGAGTCCAAGTCTCACATCCATAGAGCAAGACTGGAAGCACCAAGGACCTGAAGAATCAGACTTTCATCCTCCTGCACAGGTACCGACAGTGCCACACCCCATGATCCAGTGAATCAATGACTCCCCAGATGTCTGTTGATCTCTGGCTCACAGCCAGCAGAGACATGAATATCACTGCCAAGGTTAGTGAATCTCTTCATGACCTCAACATCCTCACCACAAACAGGTACAGACAAAATAGTAGCATCCAAAATGTCAGTGAAAGCTTGGATCTTCGTTTTGACCCAAGAAACCTGTAATCCCAGTGGCTCAGACTCCTCATTCAGCACCTCGGGGGCCTTCAAAAGGATCTCCAGAGTCTCCACAAAGATGAGTCCATCATCTGCGAAATCAAGGTCAGAGATCTTGACATTCCCAAACGATGCACCGCAGCTTGAGCTCTCCAGAATCCAGTGCATACAAGTGCTGAAAAGTGTGGAGACCAGTACACACCCCTGACAAACTCCAGTAACAACTGGAAATAAGTCAGAGATGGTATCACCACATCTCACAGCACTCTCAGTACCAGAGTATGGTTCAGACAACAGATTGATCAGTTTTGGTGGCACCCCATGATTCCTGGACTTCCCCGTTTCTGGACACTTTCTATCCCTGGTAACTTAAAATCCCCCATAATAAATACTCTTCCCTGACCACATGCCCTTCTGAATTATTCGAATGTTGAGGTTAAATTAAATTTAAAGTTTAAATAATTAAAGTTTAAATAATTAAACTCATTACCAAGATGTACGGGTTCTAAAGGGTCCATGGTCCATCTCAAAAGTGTGTTATGATGTCGTACATTTATCAAATACTGTTCTGTGTGGACAAACCAACAAGTAGACAAAAGAGATACCCTCTCCTCTGGCGAGGACAAAAAGTATTCCTCACAAAATAGATGATGCAATCATGGAAGATATTTGAACGTTTTTTTAAATTTTTTTTAAACAGTGTATCAAACAGAATCAAGATCAACTCAAAATAAAAATAACAAAGCAAAGAATCTGGTGAAATGCACATAGAACCCAGGCCACTCAAAAATACAAAAAAGCAATTCATCACCTGCACAAAATGTAATATCCCACAACAATCCTTGCATGCAACATGAGCGACTCCAGCAAGACATCAAGGGGCTTCTCATCTGAATGTTTTGCTTCTTTAAATGTTGAGACATGAACAAAACCCTTAAAATAGATTAATTTTATGGATTGTCATGGTTATAAATTTTCTTATGTGCATAAACCAGATAGCTGACGAAAAACCTTCGAACACAAAGAACACTTGTACGACTTCTCCACCAAGTGAATTAGTTTGTGTGTATTAAAGGATTGATGACCGACTAAAAATCTGAGAAGACACAGAACAATATTTACGGCTTCTCCATTGGTTGTTATCTCCATTTGCGGGTTGCAGGAGGTGGGAGGAAGTTCTCCCAGAACTCAAAATCTCCACCTCCTTTTTCAGTAAAGGATTGTGATTCATGAACCGAACTATGAAAGTTCGTACTGCGAGCGTCGTTCCAATGACTCATTTCAAAATCTTCACTGAACTTCGGACAGCCTCTACTTGTAGCTCGTTTGGAGTGATATTCCGCAGAATGATTTTTAAATACTGTCATGGTTTGCCTTATCATTCTGTGGCTCCAACAATCACTGGGATAATTTCACCTTTCTTCAATTTCCAAGTCCTCTTGACCTCATTTTTCAGATCCCAGTATTTTGTAATTTTCCTGATTTCTGCAGCATTTATTCCAACATCACGGGAACTGAAACCTCGATCAACAAGGCTGACTTTTTCTTTTTGTGTTTGAGCACTATGTCTGGACGTAATGCGTTGTTTGCAATTTCCACAATTGATGGTATTATCTTGTCATGCGTGAGCACTATATGTTCATCTTCAATGATCGGATTTGGTTTCTTTTTCCATAATTGTTCTGGAACTGGAATGTTGAAATGTTTACAGATGTGCCAGTGGATTACACATGTGGATGAAATGCTGTTGGGATGCGCGAGTATTTTTTGCATCTCGAAAGAAGTTGACTTGTACTTGCATCGAGTGTTGATCTCCAATTTTGGCAGTTTATAATTGTATAGCGATATTGGAATAGCAGCACCGCAATTTGATTTCTCGCTTTGGTTTTGTTCTTTGGGAAGAGGGAGGACTTCAGAATTTGTATATTTCTGTGTCGGTACTCTTTGCTCATTATGGACACATTTTTTTTGAGAACATGAGAACAGGACGCATGAGAACACACAGAACACTTGCACGGTTTCTCCCCTGTGTGAATTACTTTGTGTTCATTCAAACCTGATAGCTGACGAAAAACCTAAGAACACACAGAATACTTGAACGGTTTCTCCCCTGTGTGAATTAGTTTTTTGTTCATTTAAATGTGATAGCCGACGAAAAACGTTGGAACACACAGAACACTTGGACGGTTTCTCTCCTGTGTGAATTAGTTTGTGTGTATTTAAGTTTGATTAATGACGAAAAACCTTGGAACACAAAGAACACTTGAATGGTTTCTCCCCGTGTGAATTATTTTGTGTTCATTTAAATGTGATAGCTGACGAAAAATCTTAGAACACACAGAACACTTGAATGGTTTCTGTCCTGTGTGAATTAGTTTGTGTTTGTTTAAGTTTGATGAATGACAAAAAACCTTGGAACACACAGAACACTTGAACGGTTGCTCTCCTGTGTGAATTAGTTTATGTTTATTTAAATGTGGTAGTTGACGAAAAACTTTAGAACACACAGAACACTTGAATGGCTTCTCTTCTGTGTGAATTAGTTTGTGTTTATTTAAACTCGATTGCTGACGAAAAACCTTAGAACACACAGAACACTTGACCGGTTTCTCCCCTGTGTGAATTAGTTTGTGTTCATTTAAATGTGATAGCTGACGAAAAACCTTAGAACACACAGAACACTTGAACGGTTTCTCCCCCGTGTGAATTAGTTTGTGTGTATTTAAACTCGATTGCTGACGAAAAACTTTAGAACACACAGAACACTTGAACGGTTTTTCCCCCATGTGAATTAGTTTGTGTTCATTTAAATGTGATAGCTGACGAAAAACCTTAGAACACACAGAACACTTGAACGGTTTCTCCCCTGTGTGAATTAGTTTGTGTTTATTGAAACTCGATTGCTGACGAAAAACCTTAGAACACACAGAACACTTGTACGGTTTCTCCCCCGTGTGAATTAGTTTGTGTTTATTTAAACCCGATAACTGACGAAAAACCTTAGAACACACAGAACACTTATACAGCTTCTCACGTTGGTTATCATCTCCATTTGTGGGTGTCACCAAGTGCAACAGGGTCCTTCCCTGACTTGAAGTGTCCAACTCCATTGTATTTTCACTTAATTCTGACCAACCCGCAAAATCCTTCCAACGCTTGTATGTGGTCTTCCTCTTGTGATTTTCTTTCAGTCTCAATGTTGATTGTGCAAAAGGCTTGGGACACAATGAATGTGCATTCAACTTCTTCACAGTTTGTCATTCATGATGTTGAACTAAAGCTGAAGAAGAACAAAGAAAAGCAGCAGAGATAAGACAAATTGTGCATTAAAAATAAAGCACGAAAAATGAAATCATTAAATGGGTGAGCAATCAAATCCCCCCACCTTCATACCCCATGACAATGATTCATCACTTTATGAATAACTTTTGAAAAAATATCATTAGTTGGGGGGGGGTGGGGGATTTAGAAATCACCAGGGTCAGTACGAATGTATCGAGTGTTGTGGTCCGTTTACGAGTAGTTCACCATCTCGATGTACAAGTAGGGAAAAGTTAGCTTAAGAGTTGTCCTGTTTGAATGTGCACCATACAGGGGGTGATGCGAGGTCATAGTTCGTCAGGGATTATGGATAAGGAAATTGTGCGTTTCACCTCGATGTCAACCTCGACCGGGGGGTGCCGGGAGATTCGGCAGTCATGAGGATTGGCAGAGCTTGGAAGGTCTCGAGAGCGAGAGGAGGAAAGGGTCATGGCCTCCCAAGGGGGCAGAGCTAACGGGTGCAGGGTGGATTAGAAATGTGTTTGAATGTCGAATCCATGGCCCGGGACGGTTCTTTTTATAATTATAACCCCACCACTAAGTGTGGTCAGTGGGAGCGGCTTGAACACGAACTTTGCCGGCAAACGGAGTCACACAATAGCAGCGCGATCGCACCTCAGCGCAACACGGAGCGGGCTGCTATTAATAGCACAACTAACGGCACGGCTTCAAACCACGTGGTCACGGCATGTGCCATGGCAGGCGTGGCAGGATGACTATGCGAGCATTGGCAGGCTTCAGGCACAATTGGGGGATGTCTTGGAAAAGGTGAAGCGTTATGAAGAATATATCGAGGAGGTGCAAAGTGGAGTGGACGAGTCACAACGCACGCAGACGAGATTCAGAAAAATTACATGTATGGGGGGGACACAGCGATTGGACGATTTACTGGAACGAATTCGGTGGCAAAAACATGACTTAGCCAACAGAGTCGACAAACTATGTGGGAAAAAGAATTTGGTAGTGTGGTATACCTGTCAGTTGGAATATACGAAGAGCAAAGTGAACAAAAGAATAAAGGAAGAGCAGATTTGTAACTCCCAGGATAGGAACAGCTTGGAGGAAGAATGGAAAAAAAAAAGCTAGAAAAGGAAAAATGTGAACACGATTTGGAATTAAAACAACAAAAGGAAGAGGTAAGATCAGGCAAACAGATAAAAGAAAGCCTGGAACAGGAGATAAAAAGAGGAGAGGAACATCTGGAGGAAAGGAAGGAAGAATTGTTGGAAAAGTCGAGACAGTTCAAAGAACTACAGGGAGAAATGAGGAAAGTAGAGTTGAGTACCCATGAGTTGGAACATGAGAGGTACGAACTGAAGAAAAGAAAAGAGGAGCAAATTAGTAACTCCTGGGATAGAAAGAACATGGAAGAAGAATGGAAAAAAAGCTAGAAAAGAAAAAATGTGAACACGATGTGGAATTGAAACTACTGAAGCTAGAGGTAGAAGAAGGCATTTGGAAAAGAGAAAGCCTAGAACAGAAGAGGAACATCTGGAGCAAGGGAAGGAAGAATGGTTGGAAAAGTCAAAACAGTTCGAAGAACTACAGGAAGAAATGAGGGAGGAAGGAGAAAGGAAAAAACGCAAACAAGATGGGGAAATGGAACTCCTGAAGCGAGAGATAAGGGCAGACCAGTTTAAAATAGAAACCCTGGAAGGGGAGATAAAAATGGGAAAGGAATGGCAGAAAAAACTAAAGGAATACAGTAAGATAAGGGACGAATTGAGGATGGAAGCATTGGAAAGTGAGGTGGAGATGAGCAAGAGAATGGGTGAAATGAGTGAGGAGGCGTGCAAATTGGGAGAGGAACTATGGAAAAAAACTTCTGAGATACTGAAACACGAAAACAAAGAAACGGAATTACAAAACGAGCTGAGAATGTTGTGGGAAGAAAGAATGAAAACAGAGAATGAGACGTTGAGGGACCATACTGAGCAGATCAAACAGTTAGAAGCCAAAGCAAGGTTGGAGTGTGAGGGAATGAGAAAGGAAGTAGAAAAAAAAACTTCTGAGTTACAGAAACACCAAAACAAAGAGATGGAATTACAAGACGAGCTGAGGATGTTAACAGAGGAAAGAACGAGAACGAAGAATGAAACATTAAGGAACCACACTGTACAGATCGAACAGCTGTAAGCGAAGGCCAGATTAAAGAATGAGGAACAAGAAAGAGTACTGAAAGAACAAGGAATGAGACAGGAGAAAGAAATCAGTCAATTAAAGGAAACAACGAGATTGGAGAAGGAAGAACGAGAGGAACAGTGGGATAGAAAACAAAAAACATGAATTTGAGGTTGACCAATTGAAAGAAAAGGCAAGGTTGGAGTACGAGGAGATGGAGAAAGAACAACGAACGAAACAGGAGAAGGAAATCAGCCAATTGAAGGAAATAACGAGATTGCAGAATGAGGAACAAGAACGACAGTGGAATAGAAAACACAAAGAACAAGGAATGAGACAGGAGAAGGAAATAAGCCAATTGAAAGAAACTATGAGATTGGTGGCTGAAAAGCATGAGGAACAGTGGGAGAGAAAACAAAAACTAAATGAGTTTGAAATTAACCAGCTCGAGGGGATAACAAAATTTGAGTCCACAGGGATGGAAAAACTCCGGAAAGAGAACGAACGACTCAAAAAGAGCCAGGAAGTAGAACAGCACAACAGGATGGGATGTGTGACATCACCACAGGGAGGAACGTTAGTGGTGCGGGACTTGATTGACATCACTCGTCGGATGAAACAACGATAAGGGCAAACCCTGAAAATGGAGACGAGGGAAATAACAGAGACGACGAAGAAAATAGAAGTATTGCCAGAGACACGGGAGATGGACCGAGTCGAGACTGAATTAAATAGAATGAAGGAGGAAACAGACGAAGATCCAGGAAGAAACTAATAGACACGCAGAGACAACAGAAATAAAATGTATAGAGACGCGGGAGATAGAAAAAAATAGAGAGACTGCATGATAAAGACGGGGTGAAAGACGAGCACACACACGTAGAGGTAGTGGAGGACGATGAGGGTGTGCGAGTTTGCGAGTGAGCCGGAGTGCGTGCCTCTCAGCACACAGTGTGTGGTTGAAGCACCGTGTGCGAGTGGAACCCCCTGTGCAAGTGAAAGGCCGTGTGTGAGTGAACCACGTGTGCGAGTGAAAGGGCATGCGTGAGTGAACGGCCGTGTGTGAGAGGGAGATGGCGGCTGGCATGCGGGAACATGTAACCGCATGTCCCGGTGTGAGTGCCATCTCGAGGTGTGCGAGCCTTGTGGCACGTGGGAGTTTGTGCGCGAGAGTGTGACGACGATGGTGCCTGATGGCGGACAAAGGCCGAGGAGCGGCCGTAGCTGCATTGGGAACCATGCCGGGTTTGCACGGCAGCGCGCGCGGGGTCCGTGCTGTGGTATGCACGAGGCTGCCACGTGCGCGCCTGCGGGAGTGAAACCCGGTCCGTAAACGCACGCGGTGGATTAGCCGATCCCGCGGACGGACAGAAGGTAGGCTGGATTACGGATTTGAACCGGATGGGTTCTCCACGTGAGCGTGTGTGTGAAGCTCCGACGGGCAGAGCACATGTGTTCGTGTGGGGAACCCCTCGAAACGCGAGGCTTGTTTTTGATGCGCAGGGTGACGTCATGGCTGCATGGTTGGAATCCGGCAGGAGGGGAAATCCCTGCCGGATGGTACCATCCGAGAAGGGACGAAGTGCATGAACAGCTGCCATGACGTCACGGGGAAAAAAGCGCTGGTTGCGAGTTGCCACGCTGGTGTGCGCATTAAAAAAAAAAGCAAGCCTCGCTTCGGGTGAACAGGATTCCCTGGGCAAGGGGTGGAAGACCCCCCCTGCCCAGGGCACAGGATGGAACTAGTTAGGGCGATGGGTTCGTGAAAGCGAGACCGGCTCCATGGGGCAGGGATAAGTCCTCATGGGGCCCGTGGAATGGATTAGTTAGAGGGATTCAGTTTAATTTAAGTTGCTTGTGTTGTCTATTTGTCGTGGGTTCAAGGGTAAAATCCATGTGCCTCCGTCCTTGCCGCCCTATAATCTCCAAGGATCACGTGTTCGTATCCAAGGGAGAAAAACATTTGGCTATCCGTCCAGGTAGGTTAAACCTCCTCGACACGCCAAGTGAATTTTTTATGTCATAGGTGCCTTCGTTATGACGTCATAAATGCATATGTAGAACGCCACATCTGATCAGTATGAACATTTTTGAGGGTCATCTTGGGATAAAATGCTCCACAGAAAAAAAAAATTGATGATGTCATAGTTCACATGATTTGGCAGCCAAAATAGGTCATAGGTCACAAAAAAATAAAATAATAAAAATAAAAAAACCCAAGAATCTTCTCCCAAATGGCTGAACAGATCGAGGCAAAACTTAAAAACGTATGACCACATATCCATGAGAAACAAAATGTTAATACATTAGTCATAGGTCACATGATTTGGCAGACATATCGCATTTACCCGAAAACACAAAAAAAAATCTTCTCAAAAACAGATGGACAGATCAAAGGGAAACTTCATACAAATTCTCCTCAAGAGATGGGTATACAAGTTTAAGGAATAATTGATAGGTCACATGTTTTGGCAGCCATATTGGATTGAACAAAATGATAAATGTTTTCTCTGGCACCACTTAATCAATGAAAGTAAAACTTCACAATTATGATCTCGTAGTGATGGGGGGAATTCATGTTTTAAATTTCAACTTGACCGGACACATGGTCTGGCAACCAGGATTATTTAATTTTTTGATCTGGGGGTTTTTTTTTTGTTTAAGGCTCACTTGGCTGTACCTGGACAGGTTTTGGGTGGAGGAGCAGCAGCTGAAACCCGAATCCCATCCAGGTTCGTCCTGATAACTTCATCTTTACTTTTTACTTGTTCGGATTCCTTCTGGTGACTCCAATGCAGGACTGTACCTATTTGGTCTTCCATTTGAATGGAATTTATTTTAATCCCATTCCAAGTTCAATTGCATAATGATTAATAATAAAAAAACGTCTTGGGTCAGAGTCAGGTGTCCGATCAAAGCGGGACGTCTTTCTACCTGGTCATCACTGCCAGCAATTATAAAGTGGCAGTTCTCGTTATGTTTCACGAATTACATAACACACCAGTACACAAATACCACACAAAACAAGTCCTGGCAAGGGTCTGCGATCTCAGGTTGCTCTTTTTCTTGTTTATATCATTTTTGTCCCATCATTCAATGGTGAAGAATCACTGAAAAATATTATAGGATTTTTATCTTCATCATAATATCATGGGCATAAGCCTGGAACTTCTAACACACTTTTCTCCAAACATATTCTGTTCATACTTCCAAAATCTTCACATTATGTGTTCCATGTATTTGCGCAGGTGATAGCGGATTCAAAAAAATTGAATGTACATAGAATTTTCAGAGGGAACCGATGACGTCACAATCAGCAGCGTTCGCCGGCAAACCGACGGCTGGATCCCAGATGACATGCTTTACTTAACTAAGTCCATGAGTTCAAGACGTTTGTTCAACTCAGCATTTGCAACTTTTATTCTGCCATGTTATTCATCATTTCTATATTACTTCCATCAACAGATTAACATGTCAAATCGTTTGTGTTACTCATCCGGTACTATGTGTGAAGGCCAACAATCGAAAGTGACCGATCTCAAACGCTACCATGGGCTCCCAGACATGCCACCAATATGAACTGAGCTGTTGGATGCGGCGCAAAACATCCAAAGAAACTTCCGTAACCGAGTATTGTGATCCGTCCTTTCCCTCGTACCCGTCGTAGAAGGCTATCTGCTAGTTAAATCAATTCGTCGTCACACACCCAATGTGTCCAAGTTTCGTCTGAATCCATCTATAACTTTAAGATATCTTGTTTGGTCAATCCTTTATTGAAGAATCACTTTAAAAAACAAGGACAAGTGTGTCCAAGAGCCGTGAGGAGGTGGAGGAGGAGGAGGAGGAGGAGGAAGAGGAGGAGGAGGAGGAGGAGAAGAAGAAGAAGGAGGAGAAGAAGAAGAAGAACGCGGAGCTCTCTTCGAGCCAGCGTTCGCAACGCGACACGGCTAAAAATATATTTGCCGGATTTGGATCTTCACCAAAATCAAAATAGTTAGTTCTTGTCACACACCCAACCTCCTGACCAAATTTCATCTGAATCCGTCAACAACTTTTTGAGATATCCTGAACACAAACAAACAAACAGACAAAGCGGTGAAAACATAACCACCTTCCATCTTTGGTGGCATTGGTAACTCAGAGAGATACAGCTAGAAACAAGGAGATGAAGGAAGAGGAAAGGGGGAGCACAGGAAACAGAGCAATCTCCAGAGTTCTTGAGGAAAGAGGTTTTTGTGGACAAGTTATTGGTTGTGGTACCAGCAATTAACATTCAACAAATTTTAAAAATATGTACTGATCATGCTAATTAAAATATCAAAGGTCAACTTTGTGATGCTTTTGGCTTTGTATTAAACTACGAAGTAATTTTACCAATAAAAGCCTTCAAAGATCAATGTTGCAGATCTTTCATGTGCAGCACAAGGCTGCGGGGTGACATCTTTGGCTGGAGGAGGGTCCGGTGATTTATCGATATAATTTTTCATATTGATATACCGGTGTTGGAATTCTGAATATATAAAAAAAAAATCGGAATGAAAAAAAAGGCCCCAAAACCCCGTATATTGTTACGGGGCCAGGTATCGGTTGCGAGCACAACCGCAAGAGGGAGCAGTGGAGTCGGCTCCACCGAACACACCGGAATTGAGGTCGTGCCTTTTGGATAAGTCCGAAGGGCACAGGTCCCTTACTGGATCATGAATCGCCAAAAATTTGACCGCGTCGGGTAGGGTCTATTGCCAAACTTCAATATACCGAATTACCCATGCGGACAAAGCTACCGGGGAATTCACACCCTCGGCGGACCTCGAGCAGAACAAGCCCGAACAGTGTGTAACCCGAGTGGAGATTACCATGGCCCGTCGGACCAAATTAACAATTTACCGGCCCGAACGACCTTGCTATTTCTCAATACACACCATGCCAAGCCAATGAAAGAAACACAGAAACGAGCTGAAACATTTAACAAACGGTCAGGTCGGTCAGGTATGGGAGCATGTGCCAGAACAGCGCGTCGCTGTGTCCACTTTCCGCCGGTACTCCAGGGGCCAACGTCTGGCCATCCCCCATGGCAGATGCCAGGCCCATCCCCATCTCCTTGAGATGATGGTCAACCTGCTGCAACCACGAGGCACGTGGTCGGCCCACTGGACTCCTCCACTCATGAGACTCCCTCGCTGAGAGAATCTGGTGAACAGGATCAGCGTCAGGAAAACGAGCCACATGTCGATACAGCTGCAACTGATGCTCACGGACTATGCTGGTAACAAATCTCATCCGGGTCTCTCTCAGCAACCGCTCGTTGGACACAAAATACGACCAGCGATAGCCAAGGATTCTCTGAAGAGACCTGGTACCAAAGGAATGAAGTCTCCGTCTCAGATCCTTGGTCAGAGTCCAAGTCTCGCATCCATAGAGCAAAACTGGAAGTACCAAGGACCTGAAGACTCACATTTTCGTCCTCCCGCACAGGTACCGGCAGCGCCACACCCCATGATCCAGTGAATCCATGACTCCCCAGGCCCGACCCAGACGTCTATTGACCTCTGACTCACAGCCAGCAGAGACATGAATATCACTGCCAAGGCAAGTGAATTTCTCCACAACCTCAACATCCTCACCACAAACAGACACAGACAGGACAGCAACATCCAAGATGTCACCGAAAGCCTGGATCTTAGTTTTGACCCAAGAAACCCGTAATCCCAGCGGCTCCGACTCCTCATTCAGCACCTCGAGGGCCCTCAAAAGGATATCTAAAGTCTCCGCAAAGATGACTGCATCATCTGCAAAATCAAGGTCTGAGATCTTGACATTCCCAAACGATGCACGCAGCTTGATCTCTCCGACATCCTCCCTAAAATCCAGTCCATACAAGTGTTGAAAAGTGTGGGGGCCAGTACACACCCCCGACAAACTCCAGTAACAACTGGAAATAAGTCAGAGATGGTACCACCACACTTCACAGCACTCTCAGTACCAGAGTAGAGTTCAGACATCAGATCGATCAGTTTTGGTGGCACCCCACAAAGACCAAGAATCCTCCAGAGGACATCCCGATTCACTGAATCGAACGCTTTACAGAGATCAACATAGGCTGCAAGCAGCCCTGCTGAAACTCTCGTCTGCATTCGGTGAGGACCCGAAGAGCAAGGATACGGTCAATCGTTGACCTCTTTGGTGTAAAGCTTGACTGCTCGGGACGCTGGTGCTCAAGCAGATGGTGGCGAGCCCGATCAAGAATTATCCGAGCAAAGACCTTTCCCGGCACTGAGAGCAGCGTCACCCCTCGGTAGTTGTTGCCGTCTTGGCGATCACCCTTCCCTTTCCAGAGAGGAACAACAAGGCCCCTCTTCCAATTAGTTGGGATGATGCCTGTGTTCCAGGCAGAGCACAAAACTGCATGCAACGACACGAGTGCAGCATTTCCACCAGCCTTGAGAAGTTCAGCATGGATGCCACAGATCCCTGGAGCTTTGCCCCGTTTCAACTGGTTCACCGCAGCCCGTGTTTCCACAAGCGAAGGTGGACCACAGTTGATTCGAGGGTCAGCAACAGGGATTGTAACACCCTTGACGTCCAACTCGACAGCTGGGGGATCAGCCTGGTACAACCGCTCAAAGTAACCGGCCCAGCGGGCCTTCACTTCAGACTCCTCTGTCAAGAGCCTACCACTCTCTGCTCTAACTGCAGTGCTCCGAAGGATGGGCTTGGACGAACGCAATGCGCGAATTCCCCTGTAAGTGGGACGAGAATCACCTGTCCACAGGTGATGCTCTACCCCCTCAGATTCCTCGCACATAGGCCTCCTTGTCCACCCTCAGTGCACGTACAGTTTTACGCCTCAGCTCCCTGAACAGCTCAGCTCTGCCATTCAGCCTGGCCCTGTGACTCTTGTCAATGGTATCCAGTGTCCCTTGAGAGACAAAATTCTTCTTTGCCCTGCGGTGAGTTCCAAGACATCCACTGGCAACATCAAGGACAGTGGTCTTCAAGGCACTCCACAACTCTTCAGGACCCCCCAAAGCACCCAGACCCCCAAGTGTCCACTCAGCCTGTTCGCAAACTCCTCAGCTACTTTCTCATCCCTGAGCCTGCGAACATCCAGCCTAGGCTGGGATGGTACCATTCTCCAGGATTTAAGGTGCAGCATTAGAGTTGCTACAACAAGCCTGTGGTCAGTATTGAGGAACTGAGCACTCCGGTAGACCCTGCAGTTCTGGATCATCCTCCAACGACCGTCAATGAGGATATGGTCACTCTCCTTTGCCACACCGCCAGCGTTGGAATACCAAGTCCAGCAATGAGCTTGTGGGCGCTGAAACCATGAACCAGCCACCCTAAGTCCATGACTTCTTGCAAAGTCAAGGAACTTCGTGCTATTCTGGTTCATAGTTCCTGACCCATGGGGACCAACACACACCTCATAACCATCCCTATCAGTTCCAGTCGATGCATTGAAATCCCCCAAGACAAGAAGTGTATCTCGTCTGGGGCACTGATCAACCACAGACTTGAGCGTGGCGTAGAATGCATCCTTCACGGTGAGATCACTCACCTCAGTCGGAACATAAACAGAGACCAGGGAAATGACACCCAAGGAGTGACGAATCCTTTATCTCATAATACGCTCGTTGACCGGTGTTACCTCAATTTTCATTGGGGTCAGCTTATTGGACACAGCTACAGCAACTCCTTGGGTATGGTAACCATCAGAGCGACCAGACCAATAGTAGGTGTAACCACCCACCATTATCTCGCCGCAATCCGGTCTCCGAACCTGAGAGAGAGCTGCAATCCCGATGTCCAAACGCTTGAGCTCAGATGATAACAGAGACAGGTGATCATCCTCTCTTAGGGATAGGACATTTTGGAATAACAAAAGGGATATTTATTTATCATGCGGCAGGGGAGCACACAAGAAGGCAGAGTTAACTGAATAATGAAGGAATAGCAATTTATGTACAAGCATTTATGCAGTTTTACTTAATGGACTGGTGCCACGCACGCACGCACGCACGCACGCACGTGCTCGCACGCATGCACGCACACACGCACACACGTTAGGTCTTTATTGGAGGCCTCCAGCTCGAGGAAAGGTGAGCTGGAGGTCAGAGCCTATTCTTGGACCTTTCCACCTCGTGCAGTCTTCGAAGATCCAGTGTGGCAGGACTCTAACCCGCCACACAATGCCGCTCTTAGCCCAGGCAGGCAATCCTCGCGGGACAGGCACACAGGCCACAAGAGAAGACGTTCTGTTGGCGGAACCCCAGGAAGGTGACGACTGGCTTCAGAAAACCACCAGACGTCCGAAGACCAGAAGACAATTCCTCCGAACACCAGAAGACAACCACTCAACTCTCCCTCACATTTGGCCCACGCGCGCTTCTCTTATCCCACGCTCGCACTCCCACATTGGGAAGAGAGGGAACGCTCTATATCCATATTTGGAACAAAGTCAGAACGAAATACCTGTGCCCACATTTGGAGCGAAGCCAGAGCACAACGCTTGTGCTCATATTTGGAGCGAAGCCAGAGCGCAACGCTTGTGCTCATATTTGGGGCGAAGCTAGAGCACAACGCTTGTGCTCATATTTGGGGCGAAGCCAGAGCACAACGCTTGTGCCCATATTTGGGGCGAAGCTAGAGCGTAACGCTTGTGCCAATATTTGGGGTGAAGTTCAGCAGGTTTCATCTTTTAAACCTCAGCATCCAAGCTCATCAGCTCGGGATAAGCAATCATGTTTTTATTTACCCTCGTGGATGGTTTTAAAATAAATTGCCAATTGGTTGTTCATATTAATCGGGAGTGCTTAAGAAACCATGTGCTGAGAAATCCTCCATCTATCAATCCCTCCAAACTTCGTCAATCCATCTTTCAATCCCTCCATCCATCAATCCATCTTTCAATCCCTCCATCCTTCATCTATCAATCCATCTTTCAATCCCTCCATCCTTCGTCTATCAATCTATCTTTCAATCCCTCCATCCTTTGTCTATCAATCTATCTTTCAATCCCTCCATCCTTCGTCTATCAATCCATCTTTCAGGCCTTCTTTCACTGCAGATACCCATCCATTGCCGGTCTCTCCCTTTTTCACCTCCAAAATGAATCTCAATGCAAAATCCAAAATCTCAAACCCCTCTCATGGTCCTTGCACCTTGCAATCCCCACTTCACATCATCCCCTTCAACCCCCCCCCTCCCCCTGTTCATTCCACATCCAAAAACATCCCTCCCTGACCCCCTCCCCCCCAATCACCATCACCACATCTGGGGTGGCCAGGGCGTGCCCCCCACAGGGTTTTTGAATACACATTGGGAAACGTCGGGTCTCCCAGCATCCCAGGGGCTGCTCCATGCTTCCTGAAGTAGTGGGGAAGGCGCTACTCTGCGGGCCACGTGGGTCAGGGAAATACCACACTCATCTCCTCCCCGTGTAATCTCACCGCGACCTCGTGATCCTCCCTGGGTTCTCCACCCGCCATTTTATTTTGTTGATCCGCCATCGTGTTCATGTCCTCGGTGGATTAAAATTAACAAAAACCTTTTTAAATAAAACAACCAACCGAAGCGAGCTGTGCACACAAATGATTAGTTGTCCTTGACGAGTGAGGTTCGAATCCGGCTCCTGAACACCGAGGGATGTTTGTACTGTACGTGACCCTGAACACCGAGGGATGTTTGTACTGTACGTGACCCTGAACACCGAGGGATGTTTGTACTGTACGTGACCCATCAATATGGATTTATTAAATAAAAATCACACGGACACGAGACGTGAAGGAACAGATGTGGCGGGACGAAGAGAGACGATGATAATTAATAAACACTTACCAACGGGGAAACCAACCGAGGAGGTTCAATTTACTTTGGACCCACAGGGTGCAGTGTGGGTGCGGTCCAGGGTCCAGGGTCCAGGGTCCAGGGTCCAGGGTCCAGGGTCCAGGGTCCAGGGTCCAGGGTCCAGGGTCCACGGTCCAGGGTCCACGGTCCAGGGTCCACGGTCCAGGGTCCACGGTCCAGGGTCCAGGGTCCAGGGTCCAGGGTCCAGGGTCCAGGGTCCAGGGTCCAGGGTCCACGGCACACAAAGAAGAGTCGGTTCCGGCAAAAAAGAGAGAACCGTTGCTGAGGATCAAATGGCGACGAAACAAAGAACGAGACGTTCACGGAGCAACACAAAGGAAGTTTTCTGCGAGACGTTGATTCGCCCTCTCATCTCCCCTCCCCCACACGGGTCTCGTGCGATCAATGACGACACACGCCCACTCGGCTCGACTGGCCAATAACAGCGCTTCGTCTTACCAACAACGAGGTCCAATGGCGATCCAAATTCCGCCTCCGTCATGCAGGGCCGCATTAACCACTAGGCCCCTGAGGCCCGGGCCTTGGCCTACGAAAATTTCCGACGAGGTTTTATCTTTTATCTTTTATTTTTAATTTTTAATTATGTGACTCGACGTGTGCAGGAAGGCTGTACACACCGTGAGCGAAGGCGGCTGGCACGCTGACACACAGTGATCGTCGACAGCGAGCGTGGGAACCACGTGATCACATCACAATCAGCCAATCACAGGCGTCGCCGCTATCGTCTGGCTGATGGGTGGAGTAACGTTCGCGCTGAGTATGAACATACTGGCACCCTCTCACTTTCCTGTGAGTTATCGAGCATCCTGACGCTTGCAGTTCTTCGTTTTGCTCTTATTTGTCGTTTTGTATTCTTGACTATGGCCGACGGATATATTCGGCACCACGACAGCGGTACTTGCAAACGGGACAAAAAGAAGGGTTGTGAAACAGAAACAAAAAGACTGTCTGGATCCATGTTAAAAAAATTTTCACCTCACCAGAGTCGAGATGAGCAAACGGAATGTGCGCATGCAGAGTCTTCTGATGTCAATGTCGAGGGATCAAGTAATCTCGCACTGCATCACATTTCGAAAGCTGATACCAACACCGTCACATCAAGCAACGAGAGAAGCATTGGAACAACTGCAGCCAGTCCTGCAGCTCGTAGTTTCAATCCTGATCCTGCTGAATGGACTCTTTCCGCCGAACTCCTGGATAATTTCATCCAGAATCCTCCCTGCCAAGATAGGAACGCAGATTTTTCGTTTACGGCCCGAGTGTATCCAGATAAAACACGGTATTTTCGGCACGAACACTTTCAGCGGAAACTCTCAAACGGGGAAATGGTGACCAGGGACTGGATGCTGTTTTCTCCATCAAATGGTAAACTTTACTGCTGCGTGTGCAAACTCTTATGTCCCGACGGCGATGATCACGAAAGCCATCACAGTAATTTTCTAATCGGATTCAATGATTGGAAGAATGCCTCTGCACGTCTTGCGTCGCACGAGCATGGGACTGCCCATATTCTCGCAATCAAAAAGTCACTCGAAATGAAGGTGACAGACAGGATTCACACATCATTTGAACAGCGGTACCTTCACGAGGAAGCTTACTGGACTAATGTCCTGAAGCGAATTGTCGCTGTAATATCGTTCCTCGCCGAAAGAGGGCTTCCGTTCTGGGGCACGACCGAGCAGCTGGGTTGTGCTAACAATGGAAACTATCTTGGTTGTCTTGAACTAGTCTCAAAATTCGATCCATTTCTCACCCAGAATCTTGAAGTGAATGGGAACAATGGAAAGGGAAGTGTATCGTACCTGTCATCAACAATATGCGACGAGTTTATCCTACTACTGGCCGAAAAAGTGGAATCTACCATCGTGCGAGAAATAAAAGATGCTAAATATTATGGTGTTTCAATCGATTCGACGCCAGACGTTTCGCATATCGATCAGTTGACGGTAATATTTCGATATGTGATGCAAGATGGTAGCGCCGTCAAAAGGTTGATTACAGTACGTCGTCATTGAGCATCACGATGGTGAATATCTGTTTGGAAAATTGCAAGAGGTACTGGAAGCCAATGGGATTGATCGCATGGATCGTCGAGGGCAGTCATACGACAATGCAAGCAACATGTCCGGTGTCTATTCAGGCGTACAAGCAAGAGTCTGTAAAATTAATCCATTGGCTCAGTGGGTACCATGTGCTGCGCACAGTTTGAATCTGGTAGGAGTCGCTGCCGCAGAGAGTTGCTTGGAAGCCGTCAAATACTTCGGACTTATTCAAGCCGTGTATAACTTTATGTCAGCATCTCCCCAAAGATGGGCCATTTTAAATAAGTCACTCGATGAACGTGCCATCAAACTCAAATGTTTGTCCGAGTCTGATACGAGATGGTCAGCTCGCGCGGACGCTTGTAAAGCATTTTCCGCAAGCTACAAGGACATAAAGAAGGCGCTAATGAAGATAGCCGAGCACCCTAAAGACACTCCGTCAGTGCGACTGGAAGTCAAAGCATTGGCTGAGAAGATGGAACTGACCAAAACAGCAATCATGTGTGCTGTCTGGTCTGATCTACTTGGCAACATTGATCGAGTAAACAGATGTCTCCAACAACCTGGAATAGATGTCGGAGTGGTTAAGCAGCATTATGATGCCCTCGATGAATACATTGAGTCGCTTTGAAATGATGAAAGATTTGATGCATTTCAGGACCGTGCCAAAAAAATGGTTGAGTCCATCATTTACGCTGATGATAATCGTCGGGTCAAAAGGCGAAAGAAGGTCTTCGATGAAAATGACGAGGAAGAAGAAACCCCAAAATCTGGCAGGGAGAAGTTCAGAGTTGAGATGTACTTCTCCATACTCGATCGCCTTCTGACAGAAATCCATAGGAGAAGAGAGAGCTATCAGAAAATCACAGATGTGTTTGGATTCATCCCAACGGCCAACAGCCTCGACCATGATACACTCTCTCGCAGAGCGGAGAAACTGGTTTCAGCGTATCCTTCTGACGTTGAAATGGACATATTTCAGGAAATATAACTTTGCTCGAAATACTCCAAGTTCATCGATGCATCGGACATGCTCAAGTACATTATTCACAACAATTTGACACAGACATTCCCCAATATTTTTGTTGCCCTCCGAATATATTGTTCGATGTTTGCTACGAGCTGCAAGGGTGAACGCTCCTTCAGCACATTAAAGCTCGTGAAAAAATTGTCTTTGGCAGACCGTGGAGCAGGTGCGCATGTCCACGCTCGCTCTGCTATGTGTTGAATCCAAGCTGATGAAGCAAATCGATTTCTCCAAAGTGATTGCGTCGTTTGCCAACCAAAAGGCATGAAAGAAGGTGTTTCAGCAGGGTGGAAATTGAATATTCATGCATTCCTCCGAATTTGTTTTCTGTATCGTTCGTTTCTCAATTTCGAAGCCGAATTGGATTTTACAGGCACTTGTATATTTGAAAGTCAGACAAATCGCCATTTACCGCAGTCTGTTCTGATTAAATTTCATGTTCAAAATCGTCGTTTTGGTCACTCTTGAATTTGGCCTACGAAATCTCAAGGGCCTTGGCCTACGAAGACCTTAATCCAGCCCTGCCGTCAAGCAGGAGTCCCGCTCCAGGTGATGACGTACACACCGCGAGTGATGTCACGATATTGAACCCTCGGAGTGGGGGAAAGGGGTCGAAAGTGCAGAGTGATGACGATGATGAGTGATGAGTGATGACGATTTCCCAAAGATGACCCAGTCAGCAGTCAGGGGTCTCCTCACTATACCTCACCAATAGTCCATGGGCCAAGGCCCTAATTTTCATGAATCGGTATCGGATTAGTGGCAATTGTTTTTGATGTTTTTTCAGTTGGGTTCACATGTCTCAGGCATCATTTAAGCCTGGGTAGCCCTCGTAATATGGTAGCTTAGCAGTAGTTATCCTTGATTTTCTGTTTTTAATCAGGAAAAAATTAGGAAAATTGAATTTCAGCTTCAGGACATGCAAAATGTTTATTAAAATGATCAAATATATATATTTATTTTGTTACAGGTAATTGGTTGGTATTATGTAAATACAAAGATTGTCAATGATGTGGGTATATATTGAGAAATAAATTATATTATGAGAATTTAAGTCCCTAATATTCTTCAATATGGAATTCTGTGGCTGACACTTTATTCTATATGTCAAAGACTATTGTATTTAAGAGAATGCTTTATATGCCCAAAACATCCCCAATCACTGCCAATAACTGGATAAGTATTATTTACCTAAAAAATGTGGATGAATTTGGAAAATTTAACATTCAGTTACTGATATAACGGTAACTTTTAATTGAATTTTTTGAATAATAATTGAATTGAAATAATTGAGTGGTGTAAAATCTTTAAAGGTTGTCTTTTTTACTCGAGTGCGCTTGTTGAGGCCAAGGCTGGTGTGGCAATAGTGTTGCATCCTTGACTCCAGCCTTCAGAGATAAAGTGTAAGGAAATGTGTAAAGGTTACTTACTGTCTGTGCAATTTGTCAGGAGTAACCTAAAGATTTGCATGACTAATGTATACTGCCCTCGTGTTAACTCTGAAAGAGGTGCCTTTCTGTATAAGTTGGCAGAGTTTGTAAGCACCATTGACTTGACCATGTTGTTGTGCCTGGGGGGTGACTACAACTGCACCCTCAACCCAAAACTTGATCGGAACACTTGTGAGCCTTATCCACCCAGTGCAAGGCCTTTGGCACAGCTAGTTAAAAAGTTTAAACTGGTGGATGTGTGGCGGGTACAAAACCATGATATCCGTCAGTATATATGGATTTGTGCCTCAATAAATCTTTTGACGATTGCTTGCCTAGACAGATTTTATGTTAATCATAAAATTGTAAATATTATTAAGAACTCTTATATTGTTGTGGGCCGGGTATCCGCTGCGAGCACGACCGCTAGGTGGAGCAGTAGGGTCAACTCTACAAAACACCCGGAATCTAGATCGTACCTTTCGGAAAACTCCGAGGGTACGGGTCCCTACCGTCCCTTACAGGACCGTGAATCGTCAATAAATCAACCATGTGGTACAGGGTTATTTGCCAAACTTCAAAATACCTAGACGCCCACGTGGCGAACTATCGAGTATTCACACCCTCGACGGAACTCGAACGGGACGAGTCGTCTCCATACTCGACCCGGGCGTAACCCGTGCGGATGGTTACCGAGCTCCCGTCGGTCCAAATGCAAACAACTACGGCAACAACGGCCTTCTTTAATTCCCCAACACGCACCGTGTTAAACCAATGAAGAAAACACAGAAACGAGCTGATACATTTAACTGGGGATTTATTTACAATAGGGAAAGGGGAAACACAGAGCAGAATTAACACCGAATATAGTCATGCAATGTACAAAGAGCAAGCACTTAAAAATTTCTACTTATAGACCGGCCCACAAATACACACACACACACACACACACACACACACACACACACACACACACACACACACACACACACACACCAAAGAAACTGTGGCCACGGCCTTTATTGAGGACTCCAGCTCAGAGGGAAAGGCGAGCTGAAGACAAGAGCCTGCACTCGGACCTGTCCGCTTCGAGTGGGTACGTTGAGCTGGCGGGGTGGCGGGACTCAGACCTGTAGCAGCGCAGGCATCCATACGACCAGGCTCCCGGCGAACGGAGGCTGGCAGGGCGGACTGGCAAGACGAAAAACTGGCTTTCAAAAGAAAAACCACCACCGGGGACCTTTCGCGTGTGAGGTGAACGTGATAACCACTCTTCCCGGAAAAATAGAGCCTGGCCTTTTATCCTCCCCCCTCCCTCAGCCGAACCTCGGTGTCGTGGTGTATGTCTTTCCTCATTGGCTGGTTTTGGTGCGCAGAATCACTCTTTGCCTTCCCCAATGGCCAAAACGAGCGGCAAGTCCGTCGATTGGCCCGGGGGTGTGGTGACATCACGTGAACCGCCTTTCTCACTGTGGCAGGGTCTGATTGGCTGAGCGGCAGCCACCTCACTCGCAGCACGCTGATCGGTCGAGGGCCGCCGCGAGGCTTCTCCTTGAACTCCGCCCACCACGGGCACCATGGCATTGTCCAGAGCGAGGTGAAGGTGAGGGTGATGCCGGTGTTGTTGTAGTTTTAGTTGATCTGGGCCAGTGCAAGGTGAAGGTGAGGGTGATGCTGTTGTTGTCGAAGAAGATTCATGGATGTAATTCAAATCCTAACTATCAAAATAATTTCGCAGCGCATGAACATTTAATTCCCATTAGACTAGGGACAGAGCCCAAACTGGAAACACATACTTCACAATATAACTGATCTATAAGGACTCTGGTTGTTGTGTGCGATGGGTTCCAGATTCGTAACAATGTCAGGCTGTCTAGTTTTTCCGACCATCACATGATTGTTATTAGTTCAGGCATTATATGACAAATGAGTGAACCTCACAAATTGCAACAGAAAATCTGATAGCTGTTCATTACTCAGAAATGTGTCCTCTATAACATATAAAAAGTCCTAATGAATCCAAGTGGTGGAAATGTTTTTTTAACATAAATTAAAATTATTTTTAATTTTTACTTTATTTTATTTTCCAAAATGTTTCTTAACCGTACTCTGGTACCACTTTTTGCTACCTTATAATGGGATATTTAGCAACGCTCTAACTATATATGTAATACTAAACACATTTCCATAGGAAGATGGTCTGGTTTTATTATTGAGATGACCCGTGCCTTCAGATAAGACCTCTAAATGATTTAAATCCATTTATTATGGCCTGGCATATATACTTTAATAGTGCATGCACTGATGTTCAACACAAGTAATAATGTAGAATGATAAAAAGTCATGTGCTTCTGAAGACATTATTTTTAAGTAACAGCACTATTATACTATATAAGGCAACATAATATTTTAGGTTGTCTGGTTACTCAACCACTGGTTTCATCGTCGTCATTGTCATCGTCATCACATTTAGTCTGAAATGAATTTGCACACCCTGATCCTTTGCAGTTGCTACATGCAACAGAGCAC
The DNA here is from genome assembly GCF_056783735.1 of Eptatretus burgeri. Classification (NCBI taxonomy): domain Eukaryota; kingdom Metazoa; phylum Chordata; class Myxini; order Myxiniformes; family Myxinidae; genus Eptatretus; species Eptatretus burgeri. Next base: position 44,942,897 of record NC_140962.1, read on the forward strand.
TCAATGTCGTGCTCCTTGCATGTGCACTTAGGCTGTTGCAATCTGTCTTGCAGCTGCATCTGATGACCTGCAGGAGTTCCTGGGGAGCTGGTGGTAAGTCAGTTTGGACAGGGATGAGCCCCCCATCACTTTCTTTCCATCCCCAGTCTGGCGGCAGGAGTTCATCCACGGTTCCCTTCCACTGCTGCACCTGGTAGTACACGCGGAGACTGTGGTACTTTTCTGCTGCAGAGGGAGGTGGTAGGCTCTGTGGCTGTACATAAGAAGTTCTAGTAGCCACTTTCTCACAAAAGTGCTTGTGTTGTAGTGAGTTGAGTCCCTCCCCAGGCTTACCATAGTACAGGCAGACCAAAGCAATCTCTCCTGCTGCCACAACATCTGCTGTGGAAGCTGACGGTGTGTCAAACACTGTAGCTTGCTCATAGAAGTCATCGATGGTTGTGAATGTCTTGAGGGCGGCTCCTTTACCAATGCCATACAGGTGGGATGTAGTATTGTTGTGGACCGGGGGTCGATGGTGAGGAACGGCCGCCAGGTGGAGCAGTAGAGCCGTCTCCCACCGAACACCCGGAATTTAGGTCATGACTCTCAGACAACTCCGAAGGTCACGGGTCACTTAAGGACTGTGCTCGCCAATTCTGTGATGGCGTGGGGTAGGGTTAATAGCCAAATTTCAATATACCTAAGTACCCACGTCATCAAATTACTGGGGAAGTCACACCCTCGACGGACTCTGTCAAACCGGGTCGCTCTAGCGACCTCGGTCCAGTGTAACCGAGCGGAATTACCAAAGTCCGTCGGTCCAAACGACAACTTACAGCCCAATCGGCTTACTGGTTCTCAAGCACGAACCGTGCTGGGTCAATAATGGAAAGCACAACAACGAGCTGGTACATTGAACAATCGGGGTTTATTTATAATGGGGCAGAGAGGCAATAATCGGGAAGGGAGACACAGAGCAGAGTTACAACCGAATAAGCAATGCAAAACAATGTACAGGGTGTCCCTAAAAAAATGACATCATTTGAAACTTGAATATCTAAGTAACTACATGTCCCAGGCAAACGAAAGTAAATAGGCTTCATGTTGAACAATTAAAGATTTATTTATCAAAATTCGAACAAGAGATTCAGAGGGATGTAGATTTTATAACCGTTTTCTCAAAACTTCACAAATGTTCAATATGTGCACCGTCTGTGACACGACACGCGTCAAGTCGGTGGTCCAGCTCCTGCCAAACACGCTGTAGCATGTCTTGCGTAACATTCTCCAGCACCTCAGTGATTCTCTGCTTAAGTTCCTCTAGGCTTGTAAGAAGAGGGGAGGTATAGACCAGTCCTTTCACATAGCCCCATAGAAAAAAAATCACAAGGTGTCAAGTCAGGTGAACGTGGTGGCCGTTTCAACAGCACATTGTCATTATCACTGGCTCGCCCAATCCATCTTCCTGGTAGATTCTCATTGAGATAAGAATTAAACATTCAACTTAGTTAGTTTTTACACATTTTGTTAAAAGTTGAGATAATTTGAGTGAGAATTAGCTATGTTATTAGACTACGAAATGATGTCATTTTTTTGGGGACACCCTGTACAATAAAAAGAAAACACTGAAGCAATTCTACTTCAAGACAGGGCCCATTCAGACACACACACGCACCCCAAAATAAATGGACCTCAATGGTCTTTATTGGGCCCTTCGGCTCGAGAGGGAAGGCAAGCTGAGGGTCAAGGTCTGGTTGGTACCTGTCCGCCTCGTGCGGTCTTTACCGACCCGCGCTTGTGGAGCTCGGATTCCGTGGAAGGAAACGGGATCCTCAGCTCGCTCGCTCCCACACAACCCGCCTCGGTGGGACTTGAACCCACGCCTCTAGAATCCAAGGAGCGACTTAGTCAGCCACGAACGACGATCGGCGACCCGAGCACCACAAACACAAACACCAACCAGGACGAGCGCCAACTCCGACCAGCACGACCATTGACCAGGAGCCACGAACTCAACCAGCAGGAACCAACCAACTTCTCGACCACACGAGCCGCTCGCGACCTTTCTTATCCCTCCCCCTCGTGGGGGTGGAGGGTCTGCTCTGAGGTAACTCGCCTCTGGACTGGTCGGTGGCGGACATCCTATCTGGCTGGGCGGGGCCGCCCTGAGGTAACTCGTCTCCGGATTGGTCGGGGGCTTCTGAGGTACTCCTATCCCTCATTGGTTGCGAGGCACACCCATCTCGCTGGCGGAGTCGACCTCACCCCGCCTATGCCCGTGGCCCCGAACACGTGCGGAATGGCGATGATGGAGCGAAGGGGAGATTTAATGTAAAAATGACCTGACTATAAAGAAACTCGCAGCGCACACATGAAATTAACCCATTAGACAGAAGGACGGGACCCTAACTATAAACACATACTTATCGAAATAACTGAACTGCGGGGACTGCTGGCTGTTTGTGTGCAAATGGCTGCCAGATTAGTTTCAGTATCGCACCCAAGGATCACGTGGATGAAGAGAATGTGAGTGCACACACTGGGACCCAGTTGCTGCTTGAGAGCCTTGATGTTCCAGAAACGTGGGTTCTTTGTGCTCTTCTTTGGCACAGGTTGGAAGAAGAGGTCATGTGACTCGAGCTTGGTAGAGTAGATAAGGAGCATGAGCAGATCTGTATCATCACTGATGAGCACAGTGTTTGTTGTGGTTGAAGACTCCACTGCTTTCTGCACTATGAGGAGATCAGCATCACCTGAAGCATGATACGTCTGACAGTTCTTCTTCTGCAGTTGGCCACTGAGCATGTTAATGAACTGTTGCTTGTTTGTGTTGTTTGCGAGGAACTCGTCTTTCTTCATTGTAACAGGCATGCCCTCATCAAAAGTCACGGTTGCTCCAGTCCTCCTACCTGCTCGTCTCTGGTGTGTCATGTCCTTGGTGGACGTACCCTCATAACCATCGAAAACGACAATTGCCTCCCCATACTTTCTTGTGACATACTCGGTGTACAACCTGCAGATGTTATTGTATGTGGATCCACGTGTCCATGGGATGCGCTGAACAAGTGCTCCACCCAGCACGTACTGAACCTGGCCTGTGATCCCTGGAAGGTCAGGTGTGAGGAAGGCCCAGATGGCATCTGCGAGCACTGGCTTCTGTGGCTGTCGAAGCATTAGGGAGGTGTCAAACAGTGCTGGTGGATGACTGCACAGCTCATACTTGAATACTGATGCCAGATCTCGTGATGCTTTTGCAGCAACTGTGAGTCGCTGGAAAAGTAGTTGAGGATCCACCTGCACTGCTTCGCCACCAATCTTCACTGATGACTGCGTGCTCAAGGTGATTGCCTGATCCCTTTTCATGAATGTGTACTCAGCAGTGGTGTGTCCATCCATGCTGGCCAAGATGGTGTTCCCGATGGTCTTTGCCTTGTCAAAATTCACAGTAGTGTGTGCATGGACCCCAGTCGAGACACTGCGCAAGCTTGGATCAGGACAGAAGGGGTTTCTTTCATGGAGATAGTTCAGAACTGCGTGTGTGTCCTTCAGGTCACGTGCTTGCCTTGCATCTGTCATTTCCTTGTTTTGCTCACCAGTGTTGTAATTGACTCCTGTTAGCTCTTGCATGGCATTGTTGACTTCAGCGCAAGCTGGCATGGCGAGGAGCCATGTTACACACTGCTGTTCTGTCATCCCTCGCCCTTTTGTGAGGCCACCACTGGTCTTCATGCTTCTCATTAGCACTTGTTCAATGATGAGATCTATGGACAGGCCAGCCCATAGGCGATCACTTCTTCTGACCACATGGAATCCCTCTTCAAATCTCTGGTGGACATCTGGATGTTCCTCCTGGAGCTTGCACATCCACTGCACATAGATCCGAGCCAATTTTGTGTAGAGATTGTGCCCAGATGCTGCCATAAAAGGAAGCATTTCTGATATTGCCTCAAGGTGCAGTGCTCAGTTTCTGGTACGTTCTGCTCTCAGAAACTTGCGAAGTATTTCTACCATATCCATGTACTGCAACCAGAGGGCAGCAGTTCTACTAGAGGATTTCAGGGATTCGGTTTTGTTTCTCAGCAGTTCCTTTATTCTGAGCACCACATCAGCATGACAAGCTTCCTCTGCAGGCACCGATCCCTCCATCAAATGTTCAGAGGACAGCAACTTCATCCAGATCAGGGTTTCCCGTCCCATCTCTAGCTGGAGTATCTTCATCTGAGGACATCTGTGCATCAGTGATCTCCTGTGAATCTGCATCTTCTGGCTCACCAGACTGCTGAGGGAGAGCCACGTCAAGTGCGTCAGACACAATTGAGGACACCATCGACAAGGAGGTGTGCACTCACAGCCCGTGCAATTGCCTTCCCTGTCATCATGTGCACCATGGCGTTGTCTGCATAGACAAGCTCCAGAACTTCTTGTAACCCAGATCCAGCCATTAAATGCCCGATGGACCCCAGGAAATTCATCTCGGTGTGGAAGCCTCCAAGTCTCAGGACTATGTTGCTCAAGTCGCTTCCTTCCGGTTCAGCATTGATGATCAAGAGGGCCTTCCACCATAGTGGTTGATCAAAGGTAATGATTGGTGTGGCATTGTGGCGGTGGGCATGCTCACTTACAAACTTCAGTGTTGAGAAGATGCATGTGGTGTCACTGGGATTCATGGCGATCGTTGGAAGTAAGACGAAGCATGATTTCCCTGGATGATTGCCATGCTGTACAAACTGCATCATCCCAGACCATGCTGGCCTTGGTGAGGAAAAAATGATGGCTGTCTTCCATATAAGATCCAGTTCTGCCATTGGGTCTTGTGCCTCCATCGTGACAAGCTTCTGGTACGTCACTGCGTCTGTTCCACTACCTACTTCCCTGTAGAACAGAATTGGAACTCTTTCCACCATGGATACATCAGGGGTGACCTTTGCTCTGAGAATGGGATTGATGGTCTTGGTAGCTGGTGTAACGGCAGCAATCATCCCCATACCATGGAAGGTGTTGTTGCCATCCAGGGTGTGAATGTTGTGGTCCACATTGTCAGCGGCATACTGGACTAACTCACCGGAGAAGCCAAGAATGTCAGTTCTAAGCGACACCACAGCATTGCGAACAAATCTTTGCACCTCCTTGAAGGAGCAGCAGAATCCAAGCTTGTGAAGCGTATCGACCAGGAAGCGTGATGTAAAGTGGTGGTGGACCTGGACTCCTGGCCCAATCTGCAGTAGCGCCAGAATAACTCTTGGTCGGGTCGCCTGCATGATTGCTTGTCCGATGGAGGCAGTTTTCATGCCGGCATTTTTTACCCCAAGCAACCCTTTCAGTTGAACCCTGAGGCTTTCTGGAAGAAAGTTGATGGCATCCTCTTCAGACTTCAGTGATTCACAGTCAGGATATACATCATGGTATGTTTCCACTGATTTGATGTCATTTTTGATAAGTTTGACAGCAGTTTCAATAATCCTCTTCTTCTCTGTTTCGGGATCAGCTTTTCTGTGAGCATAAACCCAACTTTTGCAAGTTATACAGTATGCTCGGCAGCTCGAGATGATCGGCTCGAGCTTCCGATGATCTGGGATGAGATTTCCGGTTGCATTGAAAAGGCATACGAATGAATATCTCTAAAAGAGGCTGCACGGATGTGGTTTTGCACAACACAGAAGCAAATGAATGACAACCACGCCACGTTGTGCATGATACGGGCGGCGCGTTCTGTTCGACCCATTTCTGGATTTAATGAGATCGGCTTTCTCTTTTTCCCTCCAAACCCCAATCTAATTATTATATCTGATGCCTGACAGATCGGAGTTGGCCCCATGCACAAAACAGCAGAATCATGCGAACGTGAGCACTGACAACGTGGGCCATGGCAGATCCGCGCGTACTGCGCAAACCATGCATGGATTTATCCTAACACTTTACCGCCGGTCCACGCTGGCGGCTGCGGGTGTTCCTCACAGACGGTGGACGTTTCCTCGCCTCTCCGGCCAGCCAAGCCACGTTCAGGCAGAGGCTTGTGTGCAGTCCGGATCGCTCGGGCTGTGTGACGCATCACGGAGCAGGCATTGATCAGCGCTAATCGGAGGTGCCTTGGCAGACATGCGGGACAGACGCCGCCCTCGGCCGGTCATCAGGGCATGGCCCAGGGGTTCTTGCAAGGCAATTCATGATGCGGAGTTCGATGTGGGCGATTCATATCATGTCATGAGGTCGGAGCGAGACATTTTCACAGCTCAGGGCCATATTGCCAGAAGTGGAATGAAGCGGTTGCCGGGCCGCACGGGGGGCTGGGGCCAATCAGAGCGCCCGATTCGGGTGACAACACATCACTTCGGGGTGCCCCTCTGCCCCACACCGCGGGGCCTATAAAGGTCGGAGCGGGGCCTTCGTTCTCTCTTTCTCTTCCCTTCTTCGCCTCCCACTCGAGCTGAACTTCGTCATCGCCTGGACTCCGCCCTCCTTCGTCATCGCCTGGACTCCGCCCTCCTGTCATCATCGCCTGGAATCGTCACCAAAATTAAGCGTTGCTGCCCTTGGCCGGTCAACTACACACAAAAAAAAAATTCAGAACGATTGCTTGAAAACTGCCCAAAAATTGTGTGACAGACAGAAAGAAAGACAGACGCTACAGACCAACATACTTGGTGAAATTTTTTTTTTGCCAATTAGCGCTGATGAATGACAAATGTGTTTCTTAGGTTGGCTTTACATACACAAGAGGAAAAAAAAATCCAAAAACATAGAGGGATGAAATCTCAAAAAAACAAACAACCAAACAAGGTAGGCATGACACCCACCACATTACAATGCCACAATACAACAGCACAATCCTCTTATGGATTACCATCACAACATATTTTGGCATTTTACTGTTGCTGTGGGATTGTGATGGAACAACGTCAAAAGATATCGTGATGCATAACCAAAAGAGGATTGTGGTGTCATTTTGTGGCATCATAATGTATCATTCTTCATTGTTATTCTTCTTCATTCATCACAATCCTACAATAAAAGTAAAATGTCAAAAGATGCTGTGATGGTAATCCATAAGAGGATTGTGGTGTCATACTGTGGGGAGAGATTGGTGTCATTCCTACATTGTTTGGTTGTATTTTTTTTGAGATTTCATCCCTCCATGCTTCTACATTTTTTTTCTTTTTTTTGTCTTGTTTGTGCAACTGCATGAAGAAATAAAATGCATAGTGTTTTATATATTTTGTTATTTTGGTATGGATTATATCCATCTATGTAATTAAATTCAGTTTATGGGACGTTCTACAACAGATTTGTTCTACAAAGTTACAGATTTAGAAAAGAAAGTGGTGAGTAGTGTCAAAAAGAAGGGCTGGACGCAGTAATGTGTCCCATTTCTCAGTCACAATATTCGCTCACTTACACACTCATATTTCTCCTTTTCAAACTGGAACACATTACTTCATCCAACACCTCCCTTTTGACATGACGACCCTGCAGGGCTGGGCTTCACCTTCCTTTCATATGATCATTTATTGAACCAAATTGAGTAGTCAGATAAATTGAGTAGAGAGTAGAGATCATATAAATATTTGTTTTATTTTCAGGAATAACTTAATTTTCTCATAACACTCATCACCGAGTATACCTGAACTTGGTTCTTGGTTTAAGTATCTTTGTTGAGCAGAGATGAAAAATGAAAAACCTCTCTTAATGCTCTTGTCTGAGCACCTCCTGAGGAACACATCATTTTGCTCCCGCTCATGTACTACTCTGAGACAAGGTAGATTGTTATGCTAATGACCTCCACAAGCAATGAACACCACAGAAGTAAGCCAGTGACGCTCTTAGCAAGAGATGAAATTGTACATAGTAATATTACCAATGTTTAACTCTGGCTTGAGATAAAATTTTAGTCTCAAAGATTTTACCAACTTTTAACTCTTTGGCTTGAGATAACATAATTTTCACAGAAGAGCGGGTTATTAGGATCATAATCACTTGTATCAAAAATATCTTCATCTTCTTTCATATCCTTTTAAACATCGTTTGTAGTTATCTGTAGAATGAATTCTCACCATTTCTTTTCTTTTTATTATAAAAGTAATCATACATTAAATACTTTGAAAGATCTAAAACAGTTGTTCCAACGTAAATCGGTTTATCTATCTTTAAACTCTCTTTATTCAAATGAACAGCACAAAAATTATCTGTAAATATTTCAATTCTTTTAAAGCTTGGTTTATTTATCTACTTCTCCACCTGCTCCCAAGTCATAGCAAGTCTTACATTTTGTCTATTCCTTATATTTTCCATTGTTTTACCAAATACAGAATTATTCATCAACTTGTAAAAGTCCTTCTCAAAATCATTATTAGCCTTTCTTCTCGTCCTCATATTACAATCAATATATTTACCTAACCAATGACTGACTAAACTTTAGTGCCCGATGTACCTTTTTAACTTTTAGTCCTGCTTCTATAAATTGCTTTATATTTCATTGATGTAAAACATACTTCTCTTCATCAAACGATTTTGTTCATAATTTAGATGTCGGAATATATTCAAACTCATTTGAAGAATGAAAGAAATGTTGTTGACAACCACCGAATAACTCTTGATTGGGGATCTCTTTTTCAGCTCCATAAGGAAGGTCTTTATGTTTGTTATGAAGTTTATCAGGATAGTTTAAATCTACTTCAAAATAATACCCATAATCCCGTTTATCTAAATCTTCTTGACTTGTGGAGATTATATAATCAAAGATAGATTTGTACTTGTACTCTTTCACCCATTTAAAATTACCAGAGGGTTGAGATTTAGACATTGCCCAGCTATACAAGTTATTGGCATCAAAGTACATCAAGTAAGATGTGGACTTATTAGGTGAGAAGTCTGAAAGATATTTATTATTTGACTTAGCATATCTCTTTGAACAAAGTTGTGAAATTCCTCCTCTTTTAACCTTCTCAATCATCAAGAGCATATCGACATCACTTGGAAGATCAAGGGGTTGTTTAGTCATTTTTAACATAGCACTCCAAGATAGTCCTGGAGATGTATAATAATGGAAAGGTTCAAGTCCATCGGAATCTTTATGATAACAAACTTCTCAAGTAATAAAACATTAGTTCTTCAATAAAGATCATGATATTCACCCATATTCTCTATCTCAAACTCTTTCCAAACTTGTTTTGCTCTTTACATTCTTCATCTGTCATATGACATTTTCCTAACTTGTTATTAAAAACTATTTTTAAGAGGAAGTCTCGTTTCTTTAAATGTTTCAAAGGAATCCATAGAATCATCTTACTACAATTCACCGTCCGTCTGTTCTCAGGTACCGCAAAAACGGCTGAACCGATCGCAACCATTTTTGGGATGTGTTATCCTGGGACCCCTTGGAGTAAAATAGACATAAATATAATAACATGACCCCCTTGACGGCTCCCATAGGTAGCAGGTGCTTCTCATATGCGTAAATGCCCTTTTTAGTAATAAGAGAAATGTCTTTACCCAAGTCGGCTTCAGTCCTAAATTGACGAGAACGAATAGGAAAAGAGATGTTTGAAACCAAAGAACTTAGAGGGCTTGCCATAAATTTACAAGAGTCAAGAAATCTAATATTTGGATTTTTTACTCATTTCACGAGTCTAAATCTGTTTTGTAAATGAGATGTAATTTTGATCTGGATTCAGAATTGCTGTTATCTTTCCAGGAGTCTTACTTAGTTATTTGATAAAGAGATGCGTATCATAATGACAATTATTATGAAGAAATACAGGTATGAATGTAGGGATTCTATAATGAAGATTACAATTATTATGAGCTGCTCCTCTATATTTTCCTGTGATATGACAATGCTCTCTAACCCTTTTATCAGGTTTTACCAAAGCCTCTGAGCATATTTGACAAATCGTTGCTGCTTTAAATTCTTTCTCTTCACAAGGAGATAAGTTAAGAGTCTTATCTGTTCTTGACATTTTAGTAAGCTCAATGCAATCATCCTCAATCCTTTTAACAAGTTCATCAGCAACATCAGGTCCTGTATACAACTCCAACTTTTCAGATTTACTTCCTACAGATGATTTAATGTAATAACAAAACCGACAAGGGATGTGCTTTTAATACTTTTGAATATCGTCAGTGTTTTCCAAGATGCTCTCAAAATCAGCAATGTATTGCAAATGGGTGTTTTATGCATTTATTAGTTTCATTAAATACAACTTTCTCTCCTGGTTCTGACATCTTAATAACTGCTGTTTTATGATTAAAACAATGCTTTAAATGTTTATCAAGTCTTTGTTGAGATTGAAAGATATTTAGACAACTCTTACAAGGATGTGATTTATGCTTTGATTTATAAACTTGACTACTTACCAATCCAGAAAAGTTTTTGATATGAGCATAATGAGCGGTTTCTTTATTGATGAAATAAAGGATATCTATTTGCCCAATTATCATTGGATATCGTATTACTAACTCTTAGAATTTGGACGTTGTTTTTTATCAGTTCAACCATAAACTTTTATTGATAGGTTATTCATATTCTTAAACTTTGTTATATCTTTTAAGCTCATGGGTTCTCCTCTAAAGATGCCGAGATCCCCACTTTTTAATTTATTCTCATATTTCTTATACTTTGAAAGTCTTTCACAATCCCTTTCCTGTGGATAAAGATGTGCTAAGATACTCCAGAAAAAGCATATATCATCAGTATTTTCAATATTAATTATTGCCTTTTTATTCTTTATATCCTGAGGTAAATCAATATAAGAAGAAGCTTTTAGCGGAGTAGATTTAAGGATATTCAAAGGTAGGAGATTTAACGAAGCTATCGATTGATGGAATAAGGTGTGGTGGATTCGTTCTCATATACTTTTCTTCAATAACATTATATTCTCTTGAGAAGGTAAAGGAGGCTTCAGTATATATTTTGAATGATTTATGCTTTTTCAATATTCTACGAACAACCTTAATAATTGAATCCTTTGAGATATTAATCACTTCCCAAATGGATCTTACACTAATATTAAATCTTATAAGTTCTGCCTCTATCTTCTTCTTCTTCTTTCGGCTGCTCCCGTTCGGGGTCGCCACAGCGGATCATCTGTATGATCCGCATAGTGATTTGGCACATCTTTTACGCCGGATGCCCTTCCTGACGCAACCCTGGTCGCCTCTTACGACACAGGGATATGGTACACCTATTTTAACCGGGGTATACACCGGCCCAGTATACTGGTACTCATTTCGCCGACCTCGGAAGGATGACAGGCTGAGTCAACCCCCTGGTGTATTAATTCAGTGGCCCAACGGGGCTTGAACTCAGGACCTTTTGGATCCCAAGCCGCTGCCCGAACCACTGCGCCAACACCAGGCTAAGTTCTGCCTCTATCCGATCTTTAAAACATATTTGAAGAGTTGTTATTTCAAATGGTTTTGTCTCAATGACATCTCCCTCAAATCCACTTTTCTTCTTCTTTCTCTTCAAGTTGCTCTCAATGTTGTTTACGTGTTTTTTGTGATTGAAGGTGTTTTTTTTGTTACTCTCTTTAAAGACATCCTTAGAACAGACATCACAATGTTTTGTTTCTTGTTCAAATGGAGATATTTGTTTGAAAAGATTGAATGTGTGATTGTTGGTTTGAAGGTGTCTCCTCTCAACTTTTTAAAAGAATATTAATATTACAGACATCACAATACATTTTATTCAGTGTGTGTGTGTGTGTGTGTGTGTGTGTGTGTGTGTGTGTGTGTGTGTGTGTGTGTGTGTGTGTGTGTGTGTGTGTGTGTGTGTGTGTGTGTGTGTGTGCGTGTGCATGCGTGTCGATTGGTATCTACTGTACATATGTGGGTTTCAGAATGTGGAATGGAGTCTTCCCAGGACAGGCTCAAAGGATTCACCTTCATTTCAGTAAGGCTAAGGGGGTCATCTTTCATGGACCAAGCTGTGAAGTTTTCTGTTCTCAAAGTTTTGTGCCAAGGGCTCTCTTCAGGATAGTCGCTGAGCCCCGGACAGCTTCCAACTGTAGTTTGTTTGCAATAATATTGCCTGGGATCGTTTTTAGCTCACCAGTAGAGTAGTTCCGGGGAGTTTATGGGATGGCGTGATGTCCGTCCGTCCGTCCGTCCGTCCACAAATGCTTGCAACTTCTCAGAAACTACACCCATGATTTCAATGAAATTTGATCACACTGATGAGAAACTTTTGACCACTAGTTTTGAATATATTGCCAGAAGGAGAGGAAAAACTTTTGTTATAGCTACTTTAATTGATGTTCTTCCAGATATACTAAAAGCCCTTCTACTGAAGGAAATTGAAGAACTCATATTATTAACCATAATTGTTTTTTTTATCAAATTGTGATTATATTTATTTTTGTTCAAGTTTACATCCTCGACATATTTTTCAGTATCTTTTACAAATGCAGAGATTGAGTGAAACTTGTCTTTTGTGTATTGATACATTGTATTGATGAAGTGAAAAAAGTTGGTGGGTAAAATGGTTTTAAGCACAGACTCACCTGTGAATTAAACGGAATTTTCATGAAGAAAATTTTAGTTTTAACGAAAAGCATCTATAAATTACCATGAGATTTTCAGGCAAAATTTTTCTCTATAAATATGGTGACGGCAACGTACTGCGACGTTTGTGATTATGAATATAAATGTTATGAAAAACACCTTCAAACCAACAAACACACATTCAATTTTTTCAGACAAATATCTCAATTTGAACAAGAAACAAAACACTGTAATGTCTGTTCTGACGATGTCTTCAAAGAAAGTTATAAAAAAACACCTTCAATCACAAAAACATGGAAACAACATTGAGAGAAACTTGAAGAGCAAGAAGAAGAAAATTGGATGAGAGATGGATGTCATTGAGACAAAACCATTTGAAATAACAACTCTTCAAAGATGTTTTAAAGATCGGATAAAGGTAAAACTTATGAGATTTAATATTCGTAAAAGATCCATTTGGGAAGCGATTCATATCTCAAAGGATTCAATTATCAAGATTGATAGTAGAATGTTGAAAAAGCATAAATCATTCAAAATATATCTTGGAACCTCCTTTAACTTCTCAAGAGAAGATAATGTTAATGAAGAAAAATAGATGAGAACGAATCCACCACACCTTATCACATCAATTGATAGCTTCCTTAAATCTCCGACATTTGAAGAGCTTATTCGATTTGAATTAGAACAACAATGAGGTAGTGCGTTCAACATTGGGAATGTTTCATATATCGATCTTAATATTCTTAAATCCACTCAGCTGAAGGCTTCATCTTGTATTTATTTACCTTAGCATATAAAAAAATAAAAAGGCAATAATTAACATTAAAAATACTGATAATTGCTTTCTCTGGAGTGTCATAGCACATCTTTATCCACAGGAAAGAGACTGAGAAGGTTTCAAAGTATCAGAAATGTGAGAATAAATTAGAAATTGGGGATATTGGCATCTCTCGAGGAGAACCCATGAGCTTAAACGATATAACAAAGTTTGAGAATATGAATAACCTATCAATAAATGTTTATGGTTTAACTGATGAAAACAAAGTCCAAATTCTAAAGACTTAGTACAACTATCAACTTATCAACAACTATCCAATGATAATTGGTCAAATGACCGGCATGTAGATCTCCTTTATTTCACTCATAAAGAAACAGCATATCAAAAGCATATCCCTTGCTGGTTTTGTTTTTTTTACATTAAATCATCTGGAGGAAGTAAATATGATAAGTTGGAGTTGTATGGAGGACCTGATGCTGCTGCTGAATTTGTTAAAAGGATTGAGGATGACAGTATGAAACTAACTGAAATTATGTCAAGAACAAATAAACCCCTTGACTTATCTCCAAATGAAGAGAAAGAATTTGAAGAAGTAAGGATTTGTCATATATGCTCAGAGGCTTTGGTAAAAACTGATAAAAAGGTTAGAGATTATTGCCACATAACGGGGAAATATAGCTGAGCAGCTCATAATAATTGTAATCTTAATTATAGAATCCCTGCATTCATACCTGTATTTCTTCATAATAATTGTCATTATGATACACATCTCTTTATAAAAGAATGAAGTGAGACTCTTGGAAAGATAATAGTAATTCCTAATAAAGATCAAAATTACATCTCATTTACAAAACATATTTATACTCGTGAAATGGGTGTAAATACAAATATTAGATTTCTTGACTCTTATACATTTATGACAAGCCCTCTAAGTTCTTTGGTTTCAAACATCTCCTCTTTTCCTATACTTTCTATTCAATTTTTGACTGAAGCCGACTTTGGTAAAGACATTTCTCTTCGTACTAAAAAGGGCATTTACCCATACGATTGTATGGATTCCTTTGAAAGAGTTAAAGAAATCGGACTTCCTCCTCAAAAGCATTTTTATAACAAGTTATGAAGATGTCATATGACGGGTGAAGAATATGAAAGAGCAAAACAAGTTTGGAAAGAGTTTGAGATAAAGAATATGGGTGAATTTCATGACCTTTATTTAATAACTTATGTTTTATTACTCACTGATGTGGTTGAGAAGTTTGTTATAATAAAGATTCCTATGGACTTGATCCTGTCCATGATTATACATCTCCTGGACAAGATTGGAGCACGATGTTAAAAATGACTAAACAACCCCTTGATCTTCTCAGTGATGGATTTGATGATTCTCTTGATGATTGATGATCTCAGTGATGTAACTATCCTAGAAAACTTCATAACAGACATAAAGACCTTCCTTATGGAGCTGAAAAAGAGATCCTCAATCAAGAGCTATTCGGTGGTTATAAACAACATTTCTTTAGTTCTTCAAATTGTGGTGTACTGGATAGAAGATGCTTAGCAGGCAGACACGAGCGGGGGGAACAGTCGAGCCGGGCTGTGTTGCACAAGCGCGAGCGCGGGCGTACTTTGCCCGCGGCTCTCCTTTATTACGCATTCAGCACACTCACGAGCCGGGCGACTCCAGCATTACTACAACGCCTCAGGCGGCGCGCACACCTTATATTCCTTGCAGATACGATGACCACGACGACCCCTCCTCCCATCATCATGCCCCGCTCTGCATGCCCGCAGGCTACACCACACTCCTCCCTCCTAAAACTATGATTATTAAATGATCACCATCATAATAAGCATAAACAGCACGAAGGACTACGGTATAATAGTAGACAAGGCACAAAAAATGAAAACAGCGAAGTATAACAGCACATCACATCATATAATGCGTGGAAGCGAGCTACTGGAGAAGCACAGCAGCACTACACAGCGAAAACGCCCCCAGGCGGCTCATGCTTACATGGCCCTTGGCGAGGTTGCGGCGACCTCCCGACCTCCCCCGGCACCATCAAACGCCTCCGGCCCATAAGGCGGCACCTCTCCCTAGCCAGACCTGAAACAGATAAACCTTTCGAGGCCGGACCCCCGCTGTCTGGAACCCGCGGCGCCACCGCCAGACCCGACCGACCTTGGTGGGGGCGCTGAACAGCACCCTTGGCTGGAAGCAACAAACACTCCCCAACACCCCACACACCATAATGAGTTGAGATTCCACCGCATGGCCAAAACGGCCTTGAGCGCACCCAGAGAGCCACGCCCCAGGCGCCAGGCACATCTGACCTTGCTGAAAGCAGAGGTGGGGGTAACGCCGACCAGCGCACGAGTCCCGGCTCCGAGTCGATCTCCGAGACCCCCACGGCCGTTAGACGGTCGCAACTCCATTCAAAGCATACTCCAATCATAGGCTCGTCATAAATCAATAGGAATAACATTTGAACCATTGCAAACAGCATTTTTCCGTACAGCGCGTTCTTTTGATAAAATCCCAGCACATGACAAAGCAACTACCCGCGGCCTGGGACAATGGAAGGCCAACCCAACCTTTTTATTCGCCACCACCGCTCCCAAAGCCACCACATCACATTGATCATAATACAAATCCCATTGATTGATCTCCGCCAAACCCACTCTCACACGGGAACTGCTGGCATTTATTTCAACAACGTTAAACTGCATCACGAGAGCAAGGAAAAACACATATGCAATGAACAGCAACCCACAACCCACATCACGAGTCCGTCTCTTGGTTGTCGACTCGATGTTGTGACTCGCGACTTCCTTTAACGCCACGGGCTCACCGCAACCTGTTGAAGCTGCCCGAACAACACCGGCGCGCATTGCCTCACGAACGCTGCTGAAGCGCGGGAACTCATCGCGAGAGCTGATACGGCTCTCGCCGCTCCCGAACCGTACATCACCGCCGCAGGCAGCAACGAACGGCCGCTCCCGTTGCATCGACGCGGCTCCCGCCGCCAGAACCTCGCCCTCGGTACTTGACAAAGGCATCGAAGAGAGCACT
The DNA here is from genome assembly GCF_056783735.1 of Eptatretus burgeri. NCBI lineage: Eukaryota > Metazoa > Chordata > Myxini > Myxiniformes > Myxinidae > Eptatretus > Eptatretus burgeri. Next base: position 44,959,228 of record NC_140962.1, read on the forward strand.
GGCACACCTGGAGGTACGAACTGGAGATCCAGCCCGAGGTGCGCCAGTCAGTCCCGACCCAAAAGGACGGGCCCCTCCCCTCGCACCGCAAACACCGTGAGTAGGGCGCTTCGCCCCCGGTAGAGCACCGAGACGTCGGGCGCTGCAAGCGGCGCAACCGCTTCGCCGGTGTACGCGCGCGTTGCGCGGGCAGCACGAGTGGCCTCAATTCGACACCCGATCAGTGCCCCCGATCACTTCAACCTCCCCTGCCACTGATCTTGTCATCTCCGGATCAATTGGAAGCAGGTCTAACTCCGGCAGCATCTCCCGTTCCGGGTCGCTGGAATCTCTGTGCCCCGGCCGAAAAACTCGACCCGGGGCGTCACCGTGCACGCCATGCACCGAACACCATACCGGCGGTAGGTCTTGACCCGGTACGGAAGGATCGCTTCGCACACCGCCATCTATGACTGTAACGATGGGCGATGACCCTCGGCCCACACACCGTAGACGACCTCGAGTGCTCAGACCGCCGTCCGAGTGATTGCATTGCAACGCTCGCCCACGACCCGCGCCGCAGACCGTGGCCGTGCGTGCCTGGCACATCGCGCTGACCTCCGGACCATCTGTTTCGCACCGACCATCGAGACCCTGGACATTCTTCAGAGCTTGCACGACGTCTCACGCCGCGTTCGAGCCGAACCGCGTGTCCTCGTTCTTTAGCCGTGGCTTTGCAGCAATCATTCCCCCGTTCTGTCGTGCCTCAATAAAACGAACACTGAGCGCGGCCGTTGCCCACTCGACGTGGCCGAAGTCGATTCCGACGAAGGCGGGCACGCGTTCGTGCGCCGTGCACCGACCTTCTGCCATGCTCGTGCTGGCGAGACCCTTGGCTCCGTAGCCTGGAACCGCACGGGTTATTTGCCGCCCTGCACACGCCGATCCGAAGATCCTCGTCAGCCAACTGTGGTGTACTGGATAGAAGATGCTTAGCAGGCAGACACGAGCGGGGGAACAGTCGAGCCGGGCTGTGTTGCACAAGCGCGAGCGCGGGCGTACTTTGCCCGCGGCTCTCCTTTATTACGCATTCAGCACACTCACGAGCCGGGCGACTCCAGCATTACTACAACGCCTCAGGCGGTGCGCACACCTTATATTCCTTGCAGATACGATGACCATGACGACCCCTCCTCCCATCATCATGCCCCGCCCTGCATGCCCGCAGGCTACACCACACAAATGAGTTTAAATATATTCCTACAACTAAATTACTGACAACATTGTTTGATAAAGAGTAGTATGTTTTACATCAATTAAATGTAAAGCAATTTATAGAAGCAGGACTATAAATTAAAAAGGTACATCAAGTACTAAAGTTTAGTCAGTCATTGGTGAGGTAAATATATTGATTATAATATGAGGTGAGAACAAAGGCTAAAATTGATTTTGAGAAAGAATTTTACAAGTTGATGAATAATTCTGTATTTGGTAAAACAATGGAAAATATAAGGAAGAGACAAAATATAAGACTTGTTACAACTTGGGAGCAGGTGGAGAAGTAGATAAATAAACCAAGCTTTAAAAGAGTAGAAATATTTACAGATAATTTTTGTGCTGTTCCTTTGAATAAAGATGGATAAACCAATTTATGTGGGAACATCTGCTTTAGATCTTTCAAAGTATTTAATATATGATTACTTTTGTAATAATCTAAAGAAAAGATATGGTGAGAATATTGTTTTCCTATAAATGGATACAGATCGCTTCATTCTGGAGATAAATACAGATGATGTTTATAAGGATATGAAAGAAGATGCAGATATTTATGATACAAGTAGTTATGATCCTAATAACCCGCTTTTTTCAAATAAGAATAGAAAGGTTATTGGTAAATTTAAAGATGAATTAGGTGGAAAGATACTAAGTGAATTTGTAGGTGTTAGATCAAAGGCATATTCTTATAAATACTTATCGAGAGGGTTAAAAGAATGCAAATGTGAAAATAAACTTAAAGGTCGAAAGACGAGTGTATTAAAAGTGACCATGAACTTTCAACATTTTCAAAAGTAGTATCAAAATGGAGGCGACTGACGCAGTAATGTGTTCCAGTTTGAATAGGAGAAAGATGAGTGAGCGTAAGCAAGCAAATATTGAGACTTTAAGAAATGGGACACGTTACTGCATCAAAGCCTTCCTTTTGATACCACTCATATCCCTTTCCCCCCCCCCCTAATCCCTCTCTCTCCCACCCATCTCTCCGTCTCTCTCCGACCCCTCTCCGTCTCTCTCCTCCCCCTCTCTGTCTCTCTCCCACCCCTCTCAGTCTCTCTCCCACCCCTCTCAGTCTCTCTCCCACCCCTCTCAGTCTCTCTCCCACCCCTCTCCGTCTCTCTCCCACCCCTCTCCGTCTCTCTCCCACCCCTCTCCGTCTCTCTCCCACCCCTCTCCGTCTCTCTCCCACCCCTCTCCGTCTCTCTCCCACCCCTCTCCCACTAGTTTCTCGTTCCCTCTGTCGTCTGGCCCTGTTTATAATATCCAGTTTCCATTCTAGATAGTACCGAGCTGACCGTCAAACCCGCTCAGGTGTGTGTGTGTGTGTGTGTGTGTGTGTGTGTGTGTGTGTGTGTGTGTGTGTGTGTGTGTGTGTGTGTGTGTGTGTGTGTGTGTGTGTGTGTGTGGAAGTTGCTGGTGCTGGTGCTGTCTCCACACATGGGTTGGTTTCAGAAGATGGAATGGAGATCTACTCAGTCTCAAAGTATCCACCTCCATTTATGTGTGTGTGTGTGTGTAACATATATATATATATATATATATATATATATATATATATATATATATATATATATATATATATTGTTGTGGTTGACGAAATTCGCAAACCACCATTCAGGTCCCTTAGGTGAGATATCTCTGTAAGTATATGTGTAGTTAGGCCCAAACCCGTTGTTTCGAGGGAATAAATGTCATTCATTCGGGCTGCGACCCCTCTAGATAGCCGTTTTTCTTTTACTATCTTTATTTTGGACCAGCCGCCATTACTACCACCACCAACCACGTCTCAACAGCCATCACACAACAACCACCAACCGCAACGCCGCTTCACAACAACAGCCACGACCCTTACCGTCACAACTCGCTCTCGCAACCATCGCATCACCGCCATTTCCGCGCCGCTTGTGGGCACCGATACTGGACTCGTGCAGGGCGCGCACCGAGCAGGGGTGCAAAAGCGCCGGCCTTTCCGAAGAAAACGGATCAAAAACGACTCACGCCCACTTCTGCTCCGTCCTATCGGCGAGCGTGGGGCGATTTGGCCCCGCCTCCAGGTGCGTTGGAGGAATATCGCTATATGCAAATTCATGGATCAAAAAGCATTCACGCCCACTTTTCCTCGGTCCAATGGGGAGCCAGTTAGAGGTGAAGGGTCGGAGGTAAAGGGTCGAAGGTGAAGGAGCGAGGCCACGGGGCATATAAGGGGCCGCGCTCGCCAAACAGTTCAGTACGGAGGGGAGAGAGTTAAGAGTTCGGAGTCAGTGAAGAGTTGGGACGAGTCAAGAGAGGAGTCGGAGAAGGTGGTTGGACGGAGCTGTGGAGAGGTGGCGGCGGCGAAGGCGGTCGAGGGGGTGCTCGTGTCGGAGTCGGGGAGCTGCGGAGGGAGAGGCCGGCGGCGCGACCGAGGTCGTGGTGGAGACGCTCGTCGCGGGACCCGAGACAGGGAGATATCATCCTTCCCCCGAGCATCAACAACCCCCTCCTGTTTCCCCCCCCCCCCCCGCGCTGAGATAGTGCGAGAAGGGGGCCCCGTTCCCACCCCCTACGAGACACTGTCCGCGAGGCCCGCGGAGTCGGGGCGCCACCGCCATCTTGCGGCTCATCATCAGACGGGTAGGCCCGACGCGGTCTCGGCCCCAGGCCCGCCTACCCCCCTCATCCTTGAGGGTGGTCCTTTTCTTTTGCTTTGAGTGTATGTGTTGTCGGCGCCGTCTGTGAAGTAAAACTGTATTAGTGTTGCCGTGTGCTCGGTAGTCGGTTAGATCTGCATTGTTGCATTTGCTTTTTGTGTATTATTGTGTTTCTTCTTCTTTTACATTTGCTTTTGGTGTAATTGTATATGTGTGCTTTCCGTTCATCGCGAAATAAATGTGCTTCATCTTGAACTGTTTTCCCGTTTCGCTTCGTCTTTTCCTTTATTGAATCTCCATCTTACTTCACGTAAAGGGTTGGTCGTGGGCTAAAACGCCCGATAATTAATCGAACCGTCGAGGCCGATGATAACACCGCTCGGTTATCCCGATAGTACGGAACGGGTCGCTTAAAGTGGCCCGTGTCCGAAGTCGACCTGCGGCGAGGTGCGATCGCCCGGTCTACCCTCCGTGTGGGTACTTAGGTAGGTCGAATTTGGCGAGCAACCCTATCCCACGTGGGGGGCTGGTTGGCACGATCGTGGTGAGGCCGAAAGGTCCACCCGTGACTGGTTCCCGGCGTTAGTCCGAGAGGGTCACGACGGGATTGTCCGTCCGGTGGGCGACGTGCCGCGATTCGAGTTACGTGGCCGCTCGCACGCCGGCGGGCGCGAATCCGCAACAATATATATATATATATATATATATATATATATATATATATATATATATATATATATATATATATATATATATATATATATATATATATATAATTCCAGCAATGTGTGTGTGACCGCTGTTTCTCGACAACCTCTGGTCCGATCTAATTGAAACTTGCCAGGTATGTTGCTGGGGACCTGAGGATGTGCCTTTTCAAGGTTTGATATTAATCGGACAAGTGCTTCCCAAGTTATGGCCATTTATTTACCAACCAATGGCAAGACACGTTGCGTGGGCGTGGCCGATGGGGAAGGGAAGCTCAGCCGCGTTCCCCATTACGGGTTACAACGTACGGGCTTCCGGAGAGTGATGACTTCGTGTATTCTAATAATTTCTCGATTTCTTATGCGTATTTATAGATAAACACAATGGCCCAAGTTATGATCGTTTTCATATTAGACGGTGTATAAATTTCGGGAACATCAGAGTGCTGGTATGCTCCGAACCAGGAAGTAAATTTTTTCTCTCTCTCTTCTCTTCTCTTTTTGTTTTTCCTTGCCACGACATTGCGAAAAGGTAAAATATGTTGGCGCTAATTGAATAATTGGGTATTAAAAATAAATTGTGAATAATCATAACTGCGAATAATATCGAACTTCCGGGTCACGCACGTACGCGTACGTCAGAGCGAAGAAACGGCCTGTGTGGTTTATTCATTTTTTTTTTTTTTACGGGCACGTACTAGTATATATAATAATGTGTATATCACTTGTGCAATATCATGTAAAACGTGTGTATAATGTCATGCATTGTGTCATGGAAACGGTGTATATAACGTGCAATATCATGCATAACAGTATGTATATACAACAGTCTGTATAATGTGTATGATCACACATCAATATGCATGTATTTAATGTGTTTCAATCACAATTTGTGTGTGTATGTGTACGTGCATGCCACTGCCACCGGTCGTTATCTCCACTTGCGAGTCTCTGAACTGAGCCTTCCCTGGTCCTGAAGCATCCATCTTCACCGCAGTAAGGAACCAGGACTTGTGGACCAAGCTGTTCCCCTCATCTGTGCTCTGCCCAATAATAGAGCCCTCCCCAATGCTGAAGCGTGTGTGTGTGTGTGTGTGTGTGTGTGTGTGTGTTTTATTCAATAAGGCAATTTGGTCAATCATTGTCGTGGTGCACACCAAGATTAACTTTTACCCCAGGCACGCAAAGCAAAAAGCATGGTTAAGGAAATGATTCACTTCTGTCTGTCCGTCCATCTACAAACATCAGTTGATGATCGAGGAACAACTTGATTTCATTTGAGTGTTATATTGTGAAAACGAATCTGAAGTTTCGCAGTACTTTGGCTCTCAATTCATCCTGATCGTACACGCACAGAGAGGAATGAGATTACGTTTTCTCTGTCTCCCTGTCTCCCTGTCTGGCAGTCAAACCAAATTGAAAATCGTTCCAAACAGGACCCTTACTGTTTTTAAGGACATCATAAAAGGACACAAACAACAGGAACAAATAACTAATGTAACATGTTTGATAAGGTGGTGTAATAGACACCGAGTCAACCGCAGTAAACTTCTGGAAGAAATTTTTTTATACGACCTTTACAATATTTATTTTATTTCAATTTAATTATTTACTTGAACACTGTAGAACACAAATCACCTTCCTACTGCTTCCAAAACCTCCAGTTTTGCAGTATTTGGACATATTAAATAAAGTGTTGTATAAGACTACATCAATGGTACTAAACTTCCCGATTTGGTTTTAATACGACCTTTAAAATCATTATTTATTTAAAATGAATTTGATAATTGAACACTGCATGTGGTAAGGTGTTCTATGAACTCTGATTGCTGCAGCTTTAAACATCAATATTCTTAATGGTTTACTAAAGTCTAAATATAACCTGACCTTGATTAGGTGATCCAACTTGTGAAATATGTAAAGCCCTTTCTAACTCCTCACACACTGAATGACCATGGTAATAGATAGGCCATTTTGTTTGATGACCCAATGGTGCGTCACTCCCTCAGCCAGGGACAGGGGCAGCACTTGGACTGCGCATAAATAAAGAGCTCGTGCTGCTCACTCATTCGTCATTTTTATTATTTACTTATTTGCTTGCAGACCGCAAGCTTGCCCCACGAGTAAAATAATACATCCATTAGGAGTTGCTTTGTGTGGGGACTTTACAAGGCTAAGTAATGAGGTTATAAGGAAAGCAATGTCACTCCCAATTCTGTATTAGTTAGGTAAGGTGTCTTGTCAACCTTAAAAAGATCCCTGTTGAGCTTGAATCGTGTCTTATTGTCGTGCCTGTATACGCCATGAGTTATTTCATGGACTAGACTATTGGCTTGAGCCCAGGAATGACTACTATTTATTGTTTTGAGGCAGCCTGTAAAGATTGCCTCAAAGGTAACATACTATATTTCATTTACAATATTAAATGCACAACAGCTTTGGCAAGAAAACTTGTGAGGTCCATGGTGGCTCAATAAGATAAGTGGAGGCAACTGCATCCCCAGTCCTGTGAGTTACGGTGATATAATGGTCACAAGAAAGATGGGGGAACAGAGGGAAAGACATGTGATTATGTGGAAAGAGCTGAAAAGTTAGCAGTATGAAAATCAGGAATAAAACTTCACATCGCTCCCTCACCAATTTTAACACTAAACAAATAAAAGGTAAATTTTTATCAATTTAGTTGTCACATACACTTCATGAGTTCATAAGATGAGCCATCTCACCATGTCAGAAGATAGATGAGCAATTTCAAATGCTCTGGGAGAGAATGTGATTGTTTAGTATCTTGCCTTCTGGGGGTTAAAAGTAAACTTTTTTTTATCCAATGCACTTTAAGAAAAGGGTATTATGAGCTTCCATGTAAAATTTTAGGGTATAAAGATGGATTGGGTGTGGAAATGAAGCCCGTGTGATCATCGAGTTAAAGCCGAGGATTGTGCTTCTCAAAAAAATAATAATTAGGGAAACAAGAATTACTTGTACCACATTTGAATGCAGTCCAGTGTATTCTTTTTCCTGTTCCATAATCTAAGAACGTGAAAATTTTAGTCATTCTCACTTCTCGTTCTGCCCAAATGTCTGTTGACGATTCGAGTGGCCATTTGATGGAAGGTAAAAGCCTTTTGGTTCCAGATCCATAATATTCATCAAAATAGTCTTCGGAAACGACTTCTGATTCCCTTTGTTGATAAACTTTATAAGATTGCTGACATAGGTCACGTGGTGTGGCAGCCATATTGGGAAAAACTTTGGAACTCTATCTCAAACCGCACCAAGGACAAAATTGAAACTTGGCACGTAGCAAGTACTCCTCATTGGGAATGTGTGATTTTATGACGTCATAGGTGCCCTCATTATGACGTCATAATTGCATATGTAGAAGGCCACATCTGATCAGTATGAAAATTTTTGAGGGTCATCTAGGGATAAAATGGTCAAGAGAAAATAAATGAATGACGTCATCGGTCACGTGATTTGGCAGCCATATTGTAAAAAAAACAAAAACCCTTCAAAAATCTTCTCGGAAGTGGCTGAACAGATCGAGGCAAATTTACACGTATGACCGCCTGTCCGCGAGAAACAAAAGGTTCACGCATATGATATCACAGGTCACATGGTTTAGCAGCCATATTGGATTTGCCCTAAAACTTATAAAAACTAGACCACTCAAAAGAAGTCCTGGTGAAGGTCTGCAATCTCTGATTGCTCTTCTTCTTGTTTCATTCTTTGGATCGTCAATGGTACATGGTCTCATGGTATAAACCAGTGATTCCAGATGTCCCCAAATAAAAGAGTGAAGTGGCATTAAACCTGGACTACAAGGGGCCATTATATTGTTCCAAAGGCATGATCCATCCCAAAAAAAAGAAAAGAAATTAAAAAATATTTCCAATGATTCCGGACTTTTGAAACACACTGTATTACACTGACTAAACATGAGCCAAGTTTGCCCATTCCACATTCATTCAATGATAACAACCTACCCATTGTGACCAACAATCAGAAAAAGGAAGCAGATCCCCTCCCTCTCCTCACCCCCAAAATAACCCTTTTGTGTTGTATACCTGTCTTGTCTTCTGTTTATTCATCTCTGTGCAAAAAGAGTAAACAAAGTTTATTTTATTATATTTTTTTATTTTTATTTTTTGTTTGTATACCTTGTCGAGGCTCGTATGAGAGCGAACACACAACACACAGCAAGGGGGCATGATACAAGAGGGGCGGGAGTGGGAAGGACAAAACAGTGGGGAACAGAGGCATTAGGAGTTCTGTGGAAGGGAGAGGGATGGGGCGGGGAACATGGGGACATTACAGGGACTTTCAGGAAGGAAAGTAGGGAATTGAAGGAGATGGGCTTGGGTGGATTATCGGGGGTAGAAAAGATCGAGGATTTGGATGGGGGATGATAAAAGGTGGTGGTGAACAGCTGTTTTGAAGGCCTGGAGGGAAGAATGGGATTGAATAGAGTGAGGGAGTTTATTCCAAAGGTGGGGAAAAAAAGAGTAATGAAAGAGTGAAGGTGAGTAGTGATTCGTGATTTTGGTAGTTTTACCAGAAGGGGGTTTTTGGCGGACCTTGAGCACCCTGCGGAAATGTGGTGGGGACAAATCGCAGAGAGAGCGGGGGGGGGGCGAGGCTGGAGAGGAGATGGTAGAAGACAGAAAGACCACCGACCAGCCTGTGGTGAGAGAGTGAGAGGCCCAAAGACAGCCTCATCGCGGGAGATCCCAATGATCCAAAATGCCTTGGTTTCCACAGCGTGAAGCCGAGAAAGATGAGAGGCAGGAGCACCAGCCCAGAGGGGAGAGCAGTACTCCATCAGGTTGCGGATGAATGCTTTGTAAGTGGTCAAGAGCTCAGGTGGGCCGAGGAAGGACTTTGCACGACGGAGGATTCCCAGTCGGCGACTGACTTTGGAGGCGAGATTTGAAATGTGGCTTTCCCAGGAAAGGTCATGGCAGATAGTGAGACCCAGAAGCTCGAAAGAAAGGACTTCTTCCAGAGGATTGTTGAGAAAGTGGATGGGGGGGGTTTTCTAAACGGTCCTTTCGGAGAGACATAGTGAGAGTGAGATTTTTCCGGATTGAAAGACATGTTCCACGTGTTAGACCAGTTTGTTATTTTACCTCGATCTGCAGTGACCGAAGAAGCTGCTGCTTGCCGGTCTGAGGGATGCCAGATGGTACGGCTGAGGGTGGAGTCATCAGCAAAGAGATAAAGAGAATTTTCCAGAGTCGGATAGATCATTGATGAAAACCAGAAAAAGAACAGGGCCCAGAACGCTACCTTGAGGAACTCCAGCCTGGACAGGAAGAGGGGATGAAAGAACCCCATTTAGGGCAACACGTTGACTGTGACAGGAGAGGAAGTCTGCGAGCCATGAGTGGAGATGGCCTTGGATACCATAGGAAGAGAGTTTGGTGAGCAGGGCAGGGTGCCAGACCGTGTCAAAAGCACGCGATATGGCTCTGATTTCATGTCCGGCATTAAGTACCTCCATCCGTTGTTGGGAGAGCAGAAGCAACATGTCCACGGTAGAGTGACCTGGTTTGAAACCAAATTGATGATTGTAAATCAAGCCATTGGAGAAGAGTAAGGATTTAATGTCTGAGGCAATGATGGATTCCATAACCTTGCTGATGATTGGCAGAAGGCTGATTGGTCTGTAGTTGCAGGGATCTGTTTTTGTACCTTTTTTATGCAGGGCAGTAATGTACTCATCATAATTACCTGCCACGTTGGAATGAAGGGTTAGTAATCTGAGCGTACTTGTGTATCTCTAATTTCGAGTTAAGATGCAAGTGCCATATGTTTAAATGAGTACATGATTGACGGGTGAATCAAATGATACGACACGAATTGCTTTGGTGGTTATGTGCAGTTTAACGAGTTTGTTTTTCTAACCATTCCGGCTCTATTCTGCCTTGTGCACAACCATGGTACGAATGATAAATGTAGTAAATTTAGCAATCGAATAGCTTGGTTTTTAGTCGTGGAAATTTAATTCCAGCTGGGAACTTCTCTTTATGGAGCTAATCTCGCTTCCAATCCTGAAACAAAATGTGATAAAAGCAAAGAGAGTCTGCTACAAATCTGGCCTGTGTTTATCATTTATTCATTGTTGTAACATACAGGTGCAAAAGAAGCAAATATAGTACCATTGTTTCTGATCAGAGACAGCTGAACCTCAGCAGAACGTGTCTCACCGGTTAACAAAGGAGCTGGAGTAGAAACGTAGTAGGAAAATAATACACAAGTGCAGCTGCATCAGTGAACATAGCAACCCATACAGGCCTGCATTACAGCTGGGAATTGTGGGGAGAAAATGAGGGAGATGGACGGTGACCTTGTGACCACCTCTCCCGATCCTCCACACTCACCCGAGGCTGACTCACCTGAAACGTCCAGTAATCTAACAGTGCCTCAAAAACCACAGTTGCAAGAAATGTGAGAGCTGAGTAAACTTGGAAGAACTCACAATAAACAATGTGAAGCTCTAAAAGCAAAGTTATTTATGGTTGTGCTGCATAATTCAGCATTATACAATCACAGGCTGGGAAATGCATCAAGATCATCTCCAAATTATAACGAAGTAAAAATGTCCATACTGTACTTATATATCCCAGATGTTTGTAAATTCAGTGATTGCTACATCTATCCAGTTTGACAATCCGGCATCCACTCCAACAGGCCTCCTGCCTGGCAGGATTGACAATCCATATCGATGGGACAACATTGGTTCCCGTGCCTCAGGCAGGAAATAAATTGGGTTTCCCCTTGGCAGCTTGCACACATGGCTTGGACTTTCAATTGCCAGGAGCCAGGCCACCCCTCTCTGGTCCTTCGCCTTGCCACAACACCACACCGCTCACCGTTTTAGCTTCACATCAAAATGGATGAAAACTAAAATTCAAGGCCTTATTCGGCATTGACGAATCTTAACAGCCACATCTGACCCCCTTGTTCTTCATTTTCACAATTAAGAACAGCTACTGGATGATGGTGAAATTTGGAGGACAGCGGGACACCCATGTTCCAAAGCAAATTATATTTCTTACAGTGGTCAACAATGGCAGTTAAGACGAGCACTGTGTGCAGTACATTTTGGTTGTGGTGTGGTTTGCATTCTTTCAACCACCTTGCAACAGGCCAAAACGACTGACATTTTGAACAGTTCCTTTGTACCCTAAGAACAACGCTATTGACTCCTGCTAGTGCATGTCAGTGTTGCCGATTTCATTTGTGCGTGAACATTTTGGTCACACAAGGGGAGAGAAGACGGGGAGGAGAGGGAGGGCAGGGGGAGGGGTAACAGTGGGACAGGTAGCTCCGGCACCACCACCCAACCTCCTTCTGTGACAAAGAGAAGGTACACATGTCGCTCATTTGGGTTTCGTATGGTACAACTGCAAAAATTAAAGAAAGAAAGAAAGAAAATAACAAGCTCAAAAGGAAAACATGCTCAGAGTTATAAATGTGCACAACAGCCTGTGAGTTATCTTCACAGGAACCTGGCGTTAACCTATGGCTTATAAAACCATGAATGAACCGATAATGACCTGTTATACCAGATAACTCATCTCTATGAGAACATTTTCTGCATTGTCATTTGCTGATACTGAGCACAGTGCAGTGCAGTCTGTCGTCATTTCTGTATACATCAGTTAGACACGCTCGATGTCAAACTTGACTAATTATGATGCAGGCAGTCAGTCACCTGCTCTGTATACCTCGCATTTGGGAAAATATAAAGCGATCCCTGGCACAGTAACAACAAAATCAAGAGTCAAAACGCATCTGCAGACCAAATCAAATCAGACTGCCGGCGTTGAGGTAGAACTTAAATTGGGAATACGAGACAAAAAAAAGCAGTTATGTCACAGGAATCTCACAGCAGAGATGAAGCAACGACATGAAATCGCTTTCGACTGGAATGCTACTTCTGCCCGAGTCACCATCTCCACCCTTCCTTCTCCCTCCAGCTATGATGGCAGAAGCGATTTACTGTTCAGTGCACCAATAATTTGTACCGATACGCCGCCATTAACCCTGTCCTCGGATGAAAGCCCTGGAGGATTTAAAGAATTCGGCGAGGTTCTCCCCGGGGCTGTGGAAAAGGCTCGGTCCTAGCCACAAGAGGCTGTGCAAAATAAGGGCCCAATACCAACCCCAAATGGATAACAAAATGAAATATATATTCTCTCTCTCTCTCTCTCTCTCTCTCTCTCTCTCTCTCTCTCTCTCTCTCTCTCTCTCTCTCTCTCTCTCTCTCTCTCTCTCTCTCTCTCTCTCTCTCTCTCTCTCTCTCTCTCTCTCTCTCTCTCTCTCTCTCTCTCTCTCTCTCTCTCTCTCTCTCTCTCTCTCTCTCTCTCTCTCTCTCTCTCTCTCTCTCTCTCTCTCTCTCTCTCTCTCTCTCTCTCTCTCTCTCTCTCTCTCTCTCTCTCTCTCTCTCTCTCTCTCTCTCTCTCTCTCTCTCTCTCTCTCGCACTCCATTGTTCTGCTAATAAACTCTCTGTACCCATATCCCTCCATAATTCCATAACAATTCAACAGCAAGGCAGAGACGAAAATGTTGATATAAACCACATGTGCACCCCAAATAAAATTGTATAGCTTGAAAACTATGGACTCGTGTTTACGAGACCTGCAGGAGAAAAATATGCAGGCAGCTGCAAAAACCAACCTTAAAAAAATTCCCCACGGGCGTGTGCAAGTTTATGAGCTAATTAAAAAAAACAATGCATAATGGGAAGAGTCAAAAGCAGCTGTCAAGATACGAGAATATGAAGATTTAAAATACCACCACGTGCCTTGTGCTCAGGAAATAAGATGAAATGTAACTAAGAAAAGCCGCTGCCGAAAGATGTGGGAACAAGTCACAACCGTGGAGATTTGAACCAAGGCAAACGCTAACGGTTCGAAACTCCTCAAAGTTCTTCCAGCAACCTTCTTTTATTCTTCACACGTATCCAGGGCAACTAAGTGATCACCAATTCATGATGGAGTTGCGGTTGAGGGTCATGAAGTACACCTGACTGCTTCCTCCAGAACGGACAGAAGCAAAGAAAACCTGGAGGGCAGAGGGTCAAGAATGATAACTTGGAGTTGGAAGAGCTTCATCTTCAGAATTTTACATGTTTTTATCCACATAGCAATGATATATCAATTTGACAGACTGAACGAAGAGATCACAGTCGAGGGGTGCACATAAATTTGGACTGACAGGATGGTCTAGACGAGGTACGCACACACTCGCCTCTAAACCATCTAGCCTGGGTTTGAATTTCAGGCCAGCTATAAACTGTCATCCTTGTGTCTCGCAGCCAGGGCGAGGAATCGATGTGTGTACCGTCCCTCGGATGGACGTTAAACAGGGGTCCTATCTTCCGGCATTAGTTGGTGGATGTCAAATATCCCATGGTGGCCTTCGTGAAGAGTAGGCGAGCTATCGTTGGCACAATGGGCAAATCCCAAAATTCCTACCATAACTACTCAGTTCAACCTCAGGCTTGATCAGCGGTTCAGAAAGACTTAGGCCAAAAACTTTCCCCGGCCAACCCCACAATAATGTGGAAATAATTATGGCCATTAAAGAAGAAGGGTGAACATAAAGTCTGTACAACTTCACTGATAGAGTGAAGAACTAATTCGAGCTCGATTTGAAGTGCCCACACTCACTATAGAAGCAAAATCGCTCCTCCAAGGCTGTCAGATCATCCTGTTATGGGCTTCTGCGAATGATAAACATGGCCTTTGGTTCAAGGTCAAACTACTTCTAACCTGAACTAGTGCAGACTTCGCTAGTGGAAACAAGGTTTAATTAATTTGTTGTGAAAAAAACATTGCATGAATTGCAAGGCGACAAATCTCACTCATTTGACCTTTTCCCTTTTTCATGCAACATCTGGATGGAATACCACGAAGAAGTGCTTCTGTTAACATAGAAAGTGACAGGAGCCTTCAAGGCATTTTGATAATCAAGTGGTTCCTCCAGCATGTGAAAAATTGGTGCATCGTTAGGTAAATGTGGCTTGACGGCCATATCTAAAAACTCAGTAAATTCACTTTGATGGATACGTTTGCTGAGCTTGTCAACTGGCACGTTTGCTCGTGCTTTTTGTGCGACGTACATTACGTGGTGTAAAATAAATTACTTGTGATCGTCTCATATTGAAGAAGTAACAAGTGAACACTCCACATGCCTTGTCGTTTCTCTCGCACAGAAACTTGAGTCTCTGTGCTCGTTTATGCATGAAAACCCCATCAAGATGTCCAGTTTCCACCGAACGTATCTCTATTGCCTTTTCTCCCCAGCCCATGATCTGGCTTGAGTGGATGTATGCTGCACACGAAGGCAAAAGCGCACACACACACACACACACACACACACACACACACACACACACACACACACACACACACACACACACACACACACACACACACACACATACACACACACACACACACACACACACACACACACACACACACACACACACACACACAACAGGGTGAATATATAATTCATGGGAGAGACAAAGATAGATCATAGTTCTCTCTCCCTCTCTCGATCTGTTTTCTTACCCACGGAGGTTGGCGTCTCTCCCCACTGCAGCACCACATCCTTAGTGATGCGCCCATATGTACTCACGTACACCCCTTCATCCTCATAACATAGCAACAGCTCCAAGCCTGCAGTGTTAGGCAGCACGATGATGGCGTGCGGTACAACACTGCCCTGCATCTGAAATTAAAATTGTGACTGAACGTCAACAATTTATTCACAACATTGAATTTATTCACTACAGCCCTATTACGAGGGCGGTTCAAGGTTTAAAGGGATTTTTTTTTCTTGAATAACTTGAAAAAATAAAAATGAAATGCCAAATTAAGGTTATATATAGGAAGTGACACCAATGTGGGTCAAAGCATTATGGGTAAAACTAAGATAGCGGCTAAGTTACTTGTGATGTGTAACAGAGGTGTACGATAAAGTTCCTTGTGATGGAGAACATCAAATCAGTTGTAATTTACAGAGGAAGGCACACTGAATAATTTGGTGACAATGTCTTTCACACTAATGTGTTTAAATTGAGCAACCAGTTTAAAAAGGTCATGAATTGGTGAACAATGTTGAGCATTCTCACACACAACTAACCGCTGTCACTAAAATGGACATGAAATGTGCTGAACAGATACTTTTGGAGAATCATTGGATTATTATATGTGAAATTGCACATGAAATGGATATCAGTGTTGAAAGTACTGAGTACTGAAGCACAAACAGGTTTGAAAGTTCCACCGGTAATCATCTCTCTCATGTTCGAGCACTTCCAACGAACTTCCTACATTTCTTTGTCGAGGTCACCTCTGCATCTGCTGACGTAAGCTGTCTGACAGAAACCTTTATTTGGGGTACCTGTGTGGTTTTTATATCTTCATTTTTGTCTCTGCCTTGCTGTTGAATTGTTCTGGGAATATGGAGGGATATGGGGTACAGAGAGTTTATTTGCAGAATAAAAGAGTGACAGGGAGAGTGCGAGAGAAAATCATTTTGCAATCCATTTGGGGTTGGTATTGTGCCTTTATTTTACACAGCCTCTTGTGGCTGGACTGAGCCTCAGGGAGTACCTCGCACTGAACTGAACAGCAAATCGTTTCTGCCATCATAGCTGGAAGGAGAAGGAACGGTGGCCAGTCAAAAGCGATCGAGTTCCTGTTTCTTCATCTCTGCTGTGAGATTGCTGTGACATACTGCTTTTTGGTATCATATTCTCATTATAAGTTCCACCTCAAGATGTTCTCAACTCATCAGTCTCCCTCCAATGCTTTTATAAACCAAGCTCTCAGCCTGGTGGTGGGGCATATATTCGTAACTCGCTTCGCAACAACCCCTCCTCTTGCTTGCACCCCTGCCCCATCCCTCCTCCGACCCCATGGAGTATTCCTGGTTTCCCGTCTCTTTCCATAACCTCCTGCCTCTCTGTGTGTGGTGAACCATCTCCTCCAGATCTGACAACTGCATCTCGGTATCTTTCTTCAGAAATGCTGTCCTCCCATCCCAGGTCTGGGTGTTTTTGCTCCCACTGTCCTCCCACTCCTGTAATTTGTATAGACTTCATTTGTCACCATGCTGGCTTGCGGCCCACAGAATTCCAGCCATAGACTTTAGGTTGTCCTTAGTCTGTTTTTTCTCACCAAGATCTCTCCAATTGGTCGTCATACTTTGTGATGTGTAGTAGGTCGGTTTCTATTTTAAAAATTTTGAAAGTTGCAAGTCTCACCCCACATTTCTTTTCCTTTTGATGAGAAAACACCACTGATGAAGTTTCAGCCAAAATCGAACTATATTTAGGGGTCGCGACCGGACATTGAAATTTCAGAATTTTTAAAAATTCCAATAACCCAGAATAAGAAAGAAAATCTCCTGAATTGAATAACTTCTGGATAAAAAGTAATACAGGTCATGAATTTACAATCATTAGGCATTTATTTAATCAATTTTCAATTTTCACATCACTGAATACTTGCATAATAATGCATGAACAATTTCACTATTCGTGCCAAAGTTCTTTCATGCAGGTCGGCATTTTCCTTCTATGCTCTGAAACAACCTGGAGCAAATATTGTTTTTGGTCCTTGTTGGAAGTGAGTATTTCATTGTATTCCGTCATTAGAGCTACTCCAGTGGAGTAGCTGGAATAGTCGCTCTAATGTAGTAGCTCCAGTGGAGTAGCTGGAATAGTCGCTCTAATGTAGTAGCTCCAGTGGAGTAGCTCTAATGACGGAATACAATGAAATACTCACTTCCAACAAGGACCAAAAACAATATTTGCTCCAGGTTGTTTCAGAGCATAGAAGGAAAATGCCGACCTGCATGAAAGAACTTTGGCACGAATAGTGAAATTGTTCAATGCATTATTATGCAAGTATTCAGTGATGTGAAAATTGATGAAATAAATGCCTAATAATTGTACATTCATGACCTGTATTACTTTTTATTCAGAAGTTATTCAATTCAGGAGATTTTATTTCTGTTATTTTGGGTTATTGGAATTTTTTAAAATTCAGAAATTTCAATGTCCAGTAGCGACCCCTAAACACAGTTCGATTTGGCTGAAACTTCATCAGTGGTGTTTTGTCATCAAAAGGAAAAGAAATGGGGGTGAGACTTGCAACTTTCAAAATTTTTAAAAATAGAAACCAACCTAATGTGTAGTCATTTTAAATATCTCCTCCAGCCTGTTCTACTACTCACACTTTTGACTACAACCTTATGAGAGTGTTTGTCTCTTTGGAAGTCCTTCGAGACCCGACAAAGCCTTAACATGTATGGCAGTTTGGCAAGGCAAGTTGAACTGGTCGGAAATCCATCTCCCTCACAGACTTGTCCATGATATCAACTTTTAAAATCAACAGCACCTGAAATTGCTTCATCAACAGATTGCCTTTTGTTCTTCACCAGCTCCTCTACCAATTACCCTCATCAACATTTTGACCTTGGTAAACTGACGGATGTGTTGAGGCAATTGCAAAAAAAAATTATCCACCTGGAAAGGAAACCCAACTTTTGGGAAGCTAAGGTTCCAAAAGTTGGGTCTTCCTTCGATAATGCAGTACCCAAAATCAAGTTCATCTGCAGTGAAACCTCTCAAATCTCTCACCATCCTCCAAAGACTGGTGGCAGTGAGTCAATAAAAAGTCCATGTCAATCTTAAACTGCCTTTGTTATGAAAGTTACTTCATGGATGGAGTTGCATGGCATCTCGACCTATTGGTAACAGAACAGCATCCACATTTTGGTTGAGAGTGTTGAAATCCCATGTTCGGTTTCAAAGGAGCAGGCCATTGTGTGCTGTTACCCTGGTTACATTCAATCCTTTCTGGTTTAGTGTATAAGTAACATATCAAAATTGCTGGTATGTGGATGTAGCACAGGAAAAATGGATCACATGTCCTTGTTGAATATTTAAAGAATGATAAGTTTGCTCACTTTCTAACTCAAAGATAGTTTTTTTGATGTGTGATTATATAGCACTTAATGATGGAGACGAGCGGCAAAACTGCTGCACTCACAGGATGAGTGTGGTTGTAGCACAAGGGGCTTTGTAGATGCAAAATACAGACGCAAACACAATGTCACTTTCCGTGCGAGTCATGCTATGGGAGTCATGCAATCATTACTGTGTGAGTCAAGCAATATTATTTAAGATTCAGGATTTAAAAAGAGCTATCATTCTTTATTTTTATCTCGGCTGCCAATTTAATCTTTCTTTGCAGCAATGGTTCGACACCACCATTTTCTATGTTCATGTCAAGGGTGAAACCTCACATGTGTTGGTGTGTACACGTCGTACACACAGCCCGAATCAACATCAATCGCATGAAAGCCCACGTGGGAGCCGTAGATGACCTTCAGTCGTTGACCTTCTTCTACAGTTAGGTCAACAAGATGTGGTTTGTGCTCCAGCTCCGCAAAGGACTGAAGGTTAGAAAAAAAAGAAACTTTGACA
This sequence comes from Eptatretus burgeri, assembly GCF_056783735.1. NCBI lineage: Eukaryota > Metazoa > Chordata > Myxini > Myxiniformes > Myxinidae > Eptatretus > Eptatretus burgeri. Next base: position 44,978,338 of record NC_140962.1, read on the forward strand.
CAAAATAACTTTCTGAAAAGTGTTAGTTTGGAAATGGTGAGAATGAGCATGTATCAGGTAACCAAGGCAGGTAATGGTCCAGCTTTTAGAGCACCTGCAGGATTTTAAGTGTGAGTCTCACCTTAAAGGCCATAAACTTGTGGTAGGGCTTGGGGGCCCAAGCATACACTTCCACAGAGTTCTTGAGAGCGATGACCAGAAATTTGATACGTTCGTATTTTACTACAGGGGGACGCAGGGGCAGAATCATGCGGTAGAACCACACATTCAGCACAACTTGGAAAAACACTAAATTGCTACGATCGTGATACAACCAACTCTAGCATAATCAATTGGTCTGCCATCCCTACAACACCACATTTGACATTCTTGTTTGAAGGAATGTTGAAAAGTAATGCCTCATATTATTCTTCTCCAAAACAGTGAAAGATATTTGAATGAAACAAAGCGCAATCCGCACATTAGTTCTTCCTGCCACTGTGTGTGAAGTTATCATGATTCTGACACTGGATGTCTGGACGTTAGTCAAGATGGCAGAAAACAGCACAACGTTGTCAGTTAAGATGAGAGTTGGGATGACTGGAGATAAGAGTTTGGTGCACCATTAAGATCATGAGAGTATGAGACAGGAAATGGAGTGCTGTCCCAAAGGATCACCATCCCCGACTTGGCTCCGTCAGATTTTCATCTCTTCCCCAAACTTAAGGAACACCCTCGTGGAGAACATTTTTCTTCCAACGATGATGTCAAGGCCGCTGTGGAGCGTTGGTCAAGTCAGCAAGATGCACAGTTCTATCGTGACGGCATCACAAAACTACTTGAACATTAGCAGAAATGTGTGGACCGTAGTGGTGATTATGTTGGGGGGAAAAAATTTGCTCCATGGGAGAATAAAGATCGATTTTAGTATCGGTCTTTGTTTCATTCAAATATCTTTATAACGTTTGAATAAAAATAATGGGAGAGATTACTTCACAACACACTTTTCAACACATGTGTCTTTGGTACAAGATTAACCTACTTATTATGGAAAATCTGTCATCGTAAAAAAAAAAAAAAATTGCACAGGAAGCTGAGGTGCAACTTTAGAGGAAAGTGTGACAATATAGTCCAAATGTTACAGAATCTGTTATGAAAAGACATTTTATAGTGGACGTTCGTTTCAGATGGATAGCAAAACGTACCAACACGATAGTGCACACAGCCATCAAAGTCCCCAACCGTGGTCCATCCTTGTTTCTTTTCCACTTCGGGGTCATTGTGCAAAATCTTATTACGAAGCCAGGAGAGGTAATAAACTCGCAGTTTGTTTTTCTTTCCTATAACGATAGAGGGAATCAAAAAACAAATGTATGGACGATATTAATTACCCACCTGCAGCACACAAACACAACTGCTTTGGGAAGACGGTTGAGCAAAGAAGCGATTTCAAAAAAATCGATTATATAATGATTGTGAGAAGGAAGAATTGCTTAAAGTATTTACTGGCCAACTGTATCTTATGGACACTGGGAAAATGAATTCAGCATGGAAGATGTGAAGTATGTACACACAAATGGAATGTGGTGGAACACAGAAGGTTATAAAAAAAATAGGACCATGGGTCTTGAAGCTCACCTGGATCAGGAGCAACAGTCAATGATGTCATAAATATCTAAACTTTGTTCATGAGCAGAATCTGGTCATGTTTTTGGCTGAAGGCATGGCCATGCTACTGATGCAACTCTCCCTGTAGGTTAGGGCAGGAATTTTTTTGTGTGTGTTTTAGGCCTGATTTCAACACTATTAATGAGTGCAGATTTTGATGCAGTCAATAAACCATCATTAGGCATCAGAAAGGAAGCTTGTGGCCAAGTTTCATTAACCTCTGCCATCTTCGAAGATGGATGGAGGTTACTGTTTTCACCCCTTTCTGTTTGTTTGTTATCTTGCCAAAACGAAGTTTTTGCAAGATATGTTAGTCAGCTTGTATGTTTTTTTTTGTTTGTTTTGTTTGTCTGTAATCACGTATAAAAAATTCTGCAGAACACAGTTATCATTGGAAATTTTTGTAACTTCGCATATCAGAGGCCTATAGAGGTCCCTTTCAGCGCATAAAATGTTGAAGGTCAAGGTCAAAGGTCAAGGTCACTTTGTCGCAAATCAGGGGAGTCGACGAAACCCTTATTTTTTGAGTAATTTTGATCGGATCGTCTTCAAACTTCATGGGAATATCGTTCATGGTCTGGCGCTCAGCTGATTAATTTTTGGTGGCGATTGGCCTTGATCTTCATGGTTAGTGCCTAAGGTCAAACATATTTGACCCCAAGGTCAAATTTTCAAGTTTTAGGAACCATATCGTGTAGTACCTCAAATTGAACACCTCGATGAGTGCTTTCTAGATATGTCAAGCTTGAGACATTATGACGTCATTTGGTGACGTTATGAGGAAAAAGCATATTTTTCATGGTTACTCTGTAGAACAATTCTCATCGGAATCTCTCATAGGCAGATATTCCTTAAGGAGTCGCTCCTGGTGGATAGCAGTTCTGTTCACCTCAGTGTGACCTTAAAGAAGTCACACGTGGTCACCTTTTGGCAAGATACGGGTCACCCTGCGGGTGACATTGGTTTATTTGTTTGTTGGTTTGTTTGTTTGTGAACAGTATTACGGAAAAACTCTGACGGATTTCGACGAAACTTGGTGGGGGGGGGGGTTAGGTATGGTCCAAGGATCATGCCATTAAATTTTGGACTTGGTCCCCTCCCCCCCCCCCAAAAAAAATTGTTAGAGAAAATTTTTTTTTTTTTTTTTGCATTTCTACATGTTTTAAGTGATTTCCAACCCCCCCCCCCCAAAAAAAGATTGTTACCCCCCCAAAAAAAATTGTTAGAGAATTTTTTTTTTGCATTTCTACATGTTTTAAGTGATTTCCAACCCCCCCCAAAAAATTGTTACCCCCCCCAAAAAAGAAAAAGAATTTTTGTTTTGCATTTCTACATGTTTTAAGTGATTTCCAACCCCCCAAAAAAATTGTTACCCCCCCAAAAAATGGTTGGAGAATTTTTATATATTTTTTGCATTTCTACATATTTTAAGTGATTTCCAACCCCTCCCAAAAAATTGTTACCCCCCCCCCAAAAAAAGATTTTTTTTGCATTTCTACATGTTTTGAGTGATTTCCAACCCTCCCCCCCAAAAAAATTGTTACCCCCCAAAAAAAATTGTTTGAGAAAATTTTTTTTTTGGCATTTTTACATGTTTTAAGTGATTTCCAACCCCCTCCAAAAATTGTCACCCCCCCCCAAAAAAGAATTTTTTTGGCATTTCTACATGTTTTGAGTGATTTCCAACCCCCCCAAAAAATTGTTAGAGAAAAAAAAAAATTGGAACTTTTTTTTCAACAAAATTTCGATTTTTTTTTTTTTGCATTTTTACATGTTTTAAGTGATTTCCAACCCCCCCCCCCCCAAAAAAAAAATGTTGGAGAAAAGAACTATAACTCAGCACTGTTGACATCATATTTAATGAATAAGATATAAGGTTCACTTGAGTGACCCAGTAGTATTGGCGGCGGAGGTTTTACATTCTCCCGAGTGCTCCCCCTCTATTTAAAATTGTGTTTGGTTCAAGCGATAATGACTGAACTGCTTACAGACTCACTGACTGACAGACTAGCTGACTTATAGACATAGCTCACCGGACTAAAGTCCAGGTGAGCAAAAAACGATTTATTAGATTTTAGTTTAATCAAGTGAATATGAGCTTGTTATTTGAGGAATCCATGCTCAAAGCACAACTGAATAAGAGAGGGAACATAAATAGTCACAGGTCAAATCAGGAGGCAGGTATGACAGAAAAAGGTCAGGGTGGGTGAAAGACAAACACAAACTCCTCTCAAAATCTTTCTACTTTGGCAGAAAAAAAACATGGAATGTAAGTCAAAAGTATATTACTGTATTTTCCCATGTATAATCGAAACTTTTTTAATCAGCAAAAACGGTAAAAGTTGGGGTTGTGGTTGTGGTTAATATCAAGGGTACAGAAAAAAAAATCAGTCTTAAAAACGATCAATGCTGAATTTCAACTATATTCCAAATGAACACTTTTGTCGCAGTCAGAACTGCTGTTAAGCTCAATTCTACCATTTAAATTTTGAAAATTAGTTCAGGTTAAGAGTTTATACAGCGTTTTGTTAACCTGTTTTCGGATATTAAATTGAAAAAATTTAAAAACAGAGACTCCCGGAGTTTCGGTACATAAAATATATAGAGACTTGCAGCTCTGAAAACGCCATTAAACACAAAAGAGGAATTATTCACAATAGCTAGTCTTTGGTAAGGACACTTGCAGATCGAGTGAATCATACCTTTATTAACACTCCAAATAAGCAAACAAGAAAAACAACAGTGAGGGCGTCCTTCACGTTAAGCGGTGCAACAAACCTCTCGTAACTCACTCTCAGCTCTACCTTTTTTTGTGCCGCCTCCGTTAGAGGGAAAACACAATTGGTAACATTCGACGGGCAAATGGATGCTATCCGGTCTCTGGAAGGAAAGGACCGCAACAAGTCTAATAACGGAGCACCCACCTCAAATAAGCTTGTGCGCAATTTGACTATCAACACGACTGGTCAGGAGAATGACCGATTCACCATCATGCTCGCCTTCACCACAGACGGTGGCAAGCTTCCCGTGTTTGTCGAATTGAAGAGGAAGACAATGCCCAAAGACAAGTTTCCAGCCGGCGTCATTCGTGCACAGCAGAAGGGGTGGATAGACAAGGGACTGGTCCAGGACTGGGTGGTCCCGACAACGAAGCATGCTAAGACTGGACGTGTTCATTTGTCACAAGACCGACGATACCAAAGCGCTGCTCCGTCGGATCAACACCGATCTTGTCATCATCCCAGGCGGGATGACATCGCTCCTGCAGCCCCTTGATGTGTCCAGCAACAATCCATTCAAGGACGGGCTACGTCGCTGCTGGTCCGACTGGATAATGAGTGGGGAGAAGACCTACACCAACAGCGGGAGGATGAGAAAGGTCAACCTTCTGGATCGTCAAGGTATGGGAGGAGATACGGTCGGACATCATCAATAGAACATTTCTGAAATGCTGCATCTCCAACAACATGAACGGTACAGAGGACGACATCATTTGGGAGGAGGAGGCTGCAAATGATGGTGACAGCGACGGGAACTTGCTCTACGGTCAAGGAGTTACGTGCCGTCTCCGACGAGGAAAGTGTCGACGAGGATTTCCTCGGATTTAGCTGAAAAGCTTCATCAAACCCAAACGGCCCTTTTCAGGGCCACAAATCCACAAGAAATATGTATGATACCGCTATGAATCCCTTTTTGGGTGGTCGCTAGACTACTGTTATTCTCAGGTTTTCCGTCTGTCTGTATGTATGCAATGGACAGCTCTAGAGGCCAGAGGAGTCAACCGATTTTGATGAAACTTGACTGGTAGGTTCATACCAGGATCTAGTTGTATGCTTTTGAGCATCGTTGCTATGGACGCCACCGTTGCCGAGCAACGGGACTTTGAATTTTTTGGAAAATCCTAAAAAAAAAAAAAATTCGAAAATCAAAAATCGGCTTCCGTGCTTTTATGCGCACTATAATCAACCTCTTTGTCAAAAGATTTCAGCCCGATCTGGCAAAAACTGTATGACTAGTATGCAATTATATAGCGACCACCCATGTCGCCGACCGGCTTGTCTTCCTTTTTCTCGTCACAAAAAAATCCTCTTTATAATATTAAAAAAACATGAAAGAAAAACAAAAACTTCTTGGTATCCTCTCCTCTCTCTTCAACTTCTTGAAAATGAGAATAAGACTGAGGCAAAATTAAGCGGACATGGGAGTAAGCATGTTGATACCTCTCCGTCACTTTGTTCCGTACAAAGTTAATGTACAAATGTATTTAGATTGAGATCAGAAAATAAAATGATCAACATATTCATGTATTTTGGGGGTGAAAAACAGGGGTGCGGTTAATACACTGGAAAACACGGTATTTCGGATCGGTATTAATAAGTATTCTAATGAAGGTATTTTACAGGTTGTTTTTTTTTAACAGCATCTAAGACTCCTGGAAGAGCTGTCACACATATCACACAGACACATACAGGCAAATATACCAAACAACACAGGGCTTCTCTTCAGAAAATCACAGCCAGTGACAGAGGAATTGAAGCAACTTCCCAAAGCACTCTGGGTACTGGTGACGCCATCTTGCTACGTCGCTTTTCTATATATCATCAGCAAGGCAATTAAGGAGTAATCTCCCTAATCCTCATCCTATGGCACATAAACACATGGGGTTTGACTGTGCTCTATTATCTAAATGCTGAGTGTCAAGCAAAGGAAGAGGCACGTAACTTTTGAAGTCTGTGGCATGACTCGGCCAGCATCAAAATCGAAGTTCCAACCACCCAGGCTCAGAGTGAAAGCTCGAACCATGCCACTGTGTCTGGTTCAACTTTACACTTGGGAAACTTTGAAGAAAGATATACATTAAATATTATCTATCCATAAATAGTAACGTATATAAACCTCACACAAACACTCATCTAAATATGTCAACACTTAAATGACTGTCCTTTCTCTCCCTCTGCCAATCAAAATTTTTAAAGATGACCTCTTGTACTCCAAAGGACTCTGTCTGGCCATCCCCAAGGACCAGGCAGATGCCTGACCCATCCCCATCTCCTTGAGATGTTGATCAATCTGCTGCAACCACGAGGCACGTGGTCGGCCCATTGGCCTCCTCCATTCACGAGGCTCCCGCAATGAGAGAATCTGGTGAACAGGATCAGTGTCAGGAAAATGAGCCACATATCCATACAGCTGCAGCTGACGCTCACGTACGATGCAGATAACAAATATCATTTGAGTCTGTCTCAGCAACTGCTCGTGGGACACAAAGTCCGACCAGCGATAGTGAAAGATTCTCCGAAGAGACCTGGTCCCAAAGGAATTAAGTCTCCGTCTCAGATCCCTGGTCAGAGTCCAAGTCTCACATCCATAGAGCAAGACTGCAAGCACCAAGGACATGAAGACTCAGACTTTCGTCCTTCTGCACAGGTACCGGCAGCACCACACCCCATTATCCAGTGAATCCATGACTCCCCAGGCCCGACCCAGACGTTTGTTGACCTCTGACTCACAGCCAGCAGAGACATGAATATCACTGCCAAGGTAAGTGAATCTCTCCGTGACCTCAACATCCTCGCCACAGACAGCAGCATCCAAGATGTCAGTGAAAGCCTGGATCTTAGTTTTTACCCAGGAAACCTGTAATCCCAGCGAGTCCAACTCCTCATTCAGCACCTCGAGAGCCCCCAAAAGGATATCCAGAGTCTCCGCAAAGATGACTGCATCATCTGCCAAGTCAAGGTCACAGATCTTGACATTCCCAAACGATGCACCGCAACTTCATCTCTCCGACATCCTCCCCAGAATCCAGTCCATATAAGTGCTGAAAAGTGTGAGGGCCAGTCCACACCCCTGACAAACTCCAGTAACAACTGGAAATAAGTCACAGCACTGTCAGTACCAAAGTATATTTCAGATATCAGATTGATCAGTTTTGGTGGCACCCCACAAAGACCAAGAACCATCCAGAAGGCATCCCGATTCACTGAATAAAACGCTTTACAAGAGATCAACATCTGCTGCAAGCAGCCATGGCCAAAACTCTCGTCTGCGTTCGGTGAGGACCCGAAGGGCAAGGATATGGTCAATCATTGACATCTTTGGTGTAAAGCCTGACTGCTCCAGACACTGGTGCTCAAGCAGATGGTGGTGAACCCGATCAATAATTATCTGAGCAAAGACCTTGCCCAGCACTGAGAGCAGCATCACCCCTCGGTAGTTGTTGCAGTTTTGGCAATCACCCTTCCTTTTCCACGGGGGGACAACAAGGCCCCTCTTTCAGTCAGTTGGGATGATGCCCGTGTTCCAGGCAGAGCACAGAATGTGTTCAACTGGTTCATCGCAGTCTGTGTTTCCACAAATGAAGGTGGACCGCAGTTGACTGGAGTGTCAGCAAAAGGGATAGAAACACCCCTGACATCCAACTCAACAGCTAGTGGATCACCTTGGTACAGCCGCTCAAAGTAACCGGTCCAGCGGGCCTTCACTTCGAACTCCTCTGGCAAGAGCCCACAACCCTCTGCTCTAACTGCAGTGCACCGAGGGATGGGCTTGGAGGAACGTAATGCACAAATTCCCCTGGAAGCAGGATGAGAATCACTTGACCACAGGTGATGCTCTACCCCCCTCACAGATTCCCCGCACATAGGCCTCCTTGTCCACCCTAAGTGCACAAGCAGTTTTACGCCTCAACTCCCTGAACAGCTCAGCTCTGCCATTCAGCCTGGCCTTGGGACTCTGTTCAATGCGACTATGCAACTTGGACACAGCTACAGCAACCCCTTGGGCATGGTAACCATCAGAGCGACCAGGCCATCAGTGTTCCTTGAGAGACAAAATTCTTCTTCGCCCAACGGTGAGTTCCAAGACATCCACCGGCAACATCAAGAATGGTGGTCTTGAAGGCACTCCACAACTCTTCAGGATCCCCCAAACCACCCAGACCCCCAAAATCTCCACTCAGTCTGTTCACAAACTCCTCAGCTACTCTCTCATCCTTGAGCTCGCCAACATCCAGCCTAGGCTGGGATGGTACCATTCTCCTGGATTTAATCTGAAACTTCAGAGCTGTTACAACAAGCCTGTGGTCAGTCTTGAGGAACTGAGCACTCCGGTTGACCCTGCAGTTCTGGATTATCCTTCAGCGACCTTCAACGAGCACATGGTCAATCTCCTTTGCCACACCACCGGCGTTAGAATACCAAGTCCAGCGATGAGCTTGTGGGCACTGAAACCATGAACCAGCCACCCTAAGTCCATGACTTCTTGCAAAGTCAAGCAACTTAATAGAATTCTGGTTCACAGTTCCAGACCCATAGGGACCAACATATGTCTCATAATCATCCCTTTCAGTTCCAATTGATGCATTGAAATCCCCTACAACGAGAAGAGTATCTCGCATTGGGCACTGATCAACCACAGACTCCAGCGTGGCATAGAATGCGTCCTTCACGGTGAGATCACTCGCCTCAGTCGGAGCATCTACAGAGACCAGGGAAACGACACCCAAGGAGTGATGAATCCTTAGTCTCATAATATGCTCGTTGACCGGTGTTACCTCAATTATCATTGGAGTCGGCTTATTGGACAGAGCTAAAGCAACTCCTTGGGCATTGTAACCATCAGAGTGACCAGACCAATGGTAGATGTAACCACCCACCATGATCTTGCTGCAATCCCGTCTCCGAACCTCAGAGAGTGCTATAATACCGATGTCCAAACGCTTGAGCTCAGATGATAACAGAGACAGGTGATCCTCCTCTCTTAGGGATAGGACATTCCAGGCACCCACCTAAAGGGACCGCCTCAGGTTAACCCAAGGAGACCGCAGTCTGGTGGATGACACCTCAGCACTACCCCAACACACACTACCACAATCTTACCCTGGAAGGTTACCCCGTGGTTTCCCTCCTATCATCAAAGATTGGGGGTACCAAAGGCTTTGCCCCAATCCCATCATCCGGTAAGCTGCCCTGTGAATGGTAGCTGCACAGGAGGTACTCCCACAGAGTACGTTTTCAGATTTATTTTTGCTTTTGGTGTGTTTTGCGAGAGGAAGTGTTTTATGTTATGGTGGCCGGAGTGCAAATCCTGCCACCAACCTCCTAATAAAAAGTAACCCAACTGCAGGAGGATGTCCGCAGACACAGGTGAGAAATAGAAATGGATGGCCGTTGGCTCACTAGGAGCTCCTCCACCAGGCTACCAACTCGCTGTAATCCCCTCCCCCTTTCTTTCCATTCTTTAAAGCAAGAAGGTATTCTTACATTTCTTCTTTCACCGCATTCACAATCTTGGTAGCAACAATATATGTCTCCTGAGAACAATTCTCCAAACTACCTTCAGATCCCCATCCACAACCTCGCAAAATCTCTCCCGTGGAAATCCTGTGGCATTGCCACTCTCAAGTGATTGTGAGTAGCCTAATAATTGTGTTCATAAATTATCCGAAATTAATTATCTTCTTCGTGACGTCGAAAAGGTTAAAAGTAAATAATGACGAAACAACATTTAATTCACAATCTTTTGAGATATGTGGCAGAGGGACAGACAGACTAGCAAGCGTATTATGATATAGATTGACCTTCATGGCTTTCATAGTGACCATTCAACTATTTGGTCAATTACAGAGGTTCCTCTGTGGTTATACTCTTAAAAATCACCAATCAACTAACATTGCAGACACAGTCTACAATGTGGACTCATCTGTGATCACCGATGGGAAATGACTCACCAATTCCAAGGGGTGTCGTCACAGCTCTGAAAACAATTGTGATTTTGCATGGGATCAAAACCAATTTCAGCAGCTGTTGGATGTACATTTAAGGAACAAATAATTTATGGAACAGGGAGATGTACATTTTTCTTTCGATACACAGCGACTAGGATGAGATTGAGAGCAAATTCAGGCAAGAGGTTAAAAAAGAAAAGAAAAAGAAATCCCAAGAAGATCCAGAAGCCTGGTGTTTGTTTTACAGTCAAGGTGGCTGGCTTAAGATCTAAGCGTCCTGAGTTTGTATCCCTGTCGTGCCATTACATAACACCAGGTGGGCTGACAGCCTGTCATCCTTCCGAGGTCGACAAAATGAGTACCAACTTACTGGGAATGAGCAATTTGAGTATCCTGCATCGGAGTGGCGACCCGTCCTGGATTGTGCCCCCTACCCAATGTAAAACGGCCTCAGCAGCCATATGCATCTGAACACGCAAAATGAGTGGTTCTTATTCTTCTTCATCATGATCCATACGTGAGAAATTCTATGGCAAAAAATTATAAACACTAAAATGACTAATAATAATAACACGATCATTTGAAACAGAAGGCTGAGAAGATGTTACTTTGATGCACCTCTTCGAAACAGAGTAATGATAAGAGTATTTTCGAGACATCCATAGCTCAGTAGCATGAGTTATATTTCTGGAGATACTTTTGGATAGTCTGTTCTGTTTATCACTTTTGTCCCTACTTTGATTCTAAAACTAATACCTTGTTTCCCTGAGCAGAATGAGCACAAATCCAAGCTGATCCGTGTTATCTCGCAACCCACATTGCAATCCATCTCCCCGAGTTGAGTGAAATGACTTCGGCTTCCATAGGATGCATGTTTTCTAAGGATGTGGGCATTTCTTTCCCAGCACGCCTTGCAACAAAGCTCATCTTAATCTGTTTACGAAACTGAAGGCATTGACACTATTTCCATTTATTTGGAGATTTGTGTTGAGAAAGAAGACAGGGGAATATGAAAGCACAGATAAATCAGAAGTGAACCTGTTAATCCCACCCATTCATCTTTTGATTAGTTAATACTCTGACATACTTCCACCCATCCTGTGTTGGTGCCTTTGGAAAGGGTCCAAAAAACAAAACAAAACAAATAAAAGTCGGGCAGCTTGAAATGTCCGCTAAATCGGGTTTGCCGAAAGATGATGTATCAAGGTCATCAGGGTTTTCGACGTGGGTTAATTGGCGCAAGCATTTGAGGTGTGTGGCTACAAGATCATAAATGTATTATCTACGCAAGAGCGGCATTCATGTATTACCAAACTCAGTGGCATTGTGGTTAGGGTATCTGCTTTGAGTCTTGCAGATTGGCAGTTCGATTTCCCAAGGTCAATGGCTGTTTTTATCTCATGTTAAAGTCGAGTCGTGTGCGTGCGTGCATGCGTAATTATTATTACACAGGTTGTATGCAAATTGTTGGAAATCAATTTAAGTAGTAACAAAATAAATTTTAAAAACAAATAAACAAAAAGGCCAAAGGTAGGAGAAGGAGGAAAATTCAAAAACATGACAAATTTGTAGTTTTGTTGAAATCAGACCACACCCCAAAGGACAGCATTGTGGCCTCACCAGAAATGGTCACCAAAATGTTGAGTCCCTCCAGAACATCCATCTGCTGAAAGCGACGTCTGCTAATCAATGGATAGACTCGACCTTGTCCACTACGATCGAGCAGCAACAGACCATTTTCAGTACCAACCAAAAGATTCACACCTGTGGAACCAAAGTAAGCACCAAGGTCCAACCTGATTACCTATCTATACTTTGTTCAATGATAGCTCCAATCAAGCACATATCATATCCTCTTTACAAATAAATGATACAATCACAATCCTACCCCAGAGAGCTGCACAAAGAATCTCAGAGTTGAACCTCTTCTTGTATTTGCGGATCTCAGGTGTATCGCTGTGAGGCCGAGTATTTGTAGGGTTTACGTTAACTACTGCGCCATGAGGGACCTCATCTCCATGCTGCTCTTCACCGCACTCCTGTTCCGTCGATGAGGGTACCAAAGCACCTACTTCTTCTGCAAATCCAAATGACATTTGAACAATGCTTTTATAACTGTAAACAATTGGCATTTCAAAAAAAAAAACATGATTTAATAACCAGAATAAACAGCAGAATGGATGAAAGGATTAATCCCAAACCCTTTTCAATGTGTCGGATTGCCGAAGCAACTTATTGGGCAAGGAAATACAAAGGGTGATTTGCTATTGCCTGTCCAGCATCAGCAGTCCCGACGTGAATTTGGAATTTGGTCAGAGTTCCCGCGACAATCAGCTACTCTTTGTGAAAGATAGGGTGCAATATTTAATGTTCACTACCAATCAATGTTCACAATTGTGTGCCAGTTTAAATTCCCATCTGACAGACAGCGCACTCATCGATTCGACGTCCAGCCCACAAAATACCGGAGTGACAGTTTATTTACCGGTTGGAAATCGAACCCAAACCAGACAGATCAAAGACAAGAGAATACCTCCGAGATATTCTGCCAACCCAAACAGATTATGGATACAATAGAATGCATTAAATTTGGGTTATAAAGCTTCGACTGTCTTGGCAAACCTAGTTTTCACCAAATTTTTTTTTTCATTTTTCTGAAACATGCTTTACCCTCTACCTTCACTTTCAAAATCATTTAAATAATCTGTGAGTCCAAAATGCATGATGGAATTCTTCTGATTAAATTACCCAGAAATGCTAACCCCTAACCCTTTTTCAAGCAAGTATTTCAGTAGCTGTGAGCTGTTTTCCCCATATAAATGAAACTCAAAAGCAAAAGCATTTCTCGTACAAGGAACTCCAGCATACATTTCAATTTTAATTCCGAACGCCTTAAAGCACAGTCACCATGGGGCATTGGACAACAATTTTAGACGGATTTTAAAGAGACCCTAATACACAAGCCCAGCATGCAACATGCATGAACGAGCTTCGATGGTGAGCCTTTCTTATAATAAAACTATTGCAATCATATTACTATAGTATGAAATGGAAAGATGACAAATGTGAATTATATGTAATTTATTGGATTGTCAAAATCACTCAAAGGGAGAGTAAAGTGTGAAACTAGGGGGAAATGCACTTGGAAACAACGAGGTCTATTGCTCTCCACAAAGTAGAAATGTATAGATTGTCTTTACAGTGGCTCTGCTACTTTTAAATTTGATAATGAGAACCAAAAAAAAAAACCAATGCATTCCATTCAACTGGCTGGCAGAATGGCCGACAGGCATGCACTCTCGCCTCAAAGTTCTTTAGCCTGGGTTAGAATCCCGACCCAGCTATCAACTGGCGTTTCATAGGCAGGGTGATTCATCAATGGGTGTGCCGTCCCTCGGATGGATGTTAAACTGGGCGTCCGTTCTGTTGGCATTCGTTGATGGATGTTAAAGATGCCACGGTGACCTTCGCGAAGAGAGGGCGAGCTATCGCCAGCACCATGCCAAAAATTCCTGCCCTAACTACGATTGGGAAGGCAATGGCAAACCACCCAGCATAACACTTGCCAAGAAACTGCTTCGGCAGCACCGATGCTCTGTAAAGAGTATGGTACATCAAATCAGAATTCTGTTCACTGCGCGTTCTCTTTTGTCTGTAATAATGAAGTGTGGAAATCAGATCACATAACTGCATATTCATTCAACATAATTAATTCAGTAGGGCATCAAATAACAGCAGATTGGCCATTTTTCTGAAACAGGCTTTGCCCCTTACTTGTTTGTTGACGACATTAGACAATTTAGATCCTTTTGTATTTGTGTCTGGATATAATCAGGACAAATGAACTACAATTCCGAAAAGTTTTCGGCTTCTTACCACCAGGCAAGACCAAGGGTTCACTCCCTGGAGATGTCTGGTACACCCAAGGAGTAAATGAGGAAGATGATTTGTGCTTCAGCAACTGCTTGCTGTTAATGCCTGCACCTGGGAGCTGGGAAAGTGGGAAAGGAAGAAAAGTAGGCAAATAAATGAAATTTATAGGAAGTGTGGTTGGTGTTATCAGTGGGAGAGGGAGGAAAAAGGAAGTGAAGACCAATTTATACAAAACTATATAAAGCTACAACGAGAGTTATTTTGTAAAGAAACACAAAACAGTGTATAACAGCAAATGGAAAGCAAAAAGCACAAAACAGTGCATGAAGCAGAAGCAAATGGAACGAATAATGGAAGTGGTAAGGTTGATGTAGATGAGAGTGTCTGGTGATACGAAATGAGGCAACTCAATCATTCGGCCATTTTCATCACGGACCGAGGTCCACCTAAACCACAAAAAAATGCAGTGGGAATGAAGCCAAGATTCAGAGCACTGATGAGACAATTATCCAAATGGTCCTTGTGCAGCTCCTAAGACGACTGTTCCTCAGTCAATGCAAATGGCATATGCCAGGCACTGAAAAATCGGGCCGGCTCACACGAGTTCACGATTGAGAGCGTTCAGTTTGGTATTCAAATTATTATAACTATTTTGTGGTCACTATTAGAAAATGATGGTTTTAATTTAGGATGTTCAGTTGTGCCATTTAATTATTATGAAAAGTTATTTTGTACTCGCCCTTGCTTACGTCACTTTCTAAATGACTTTAATAAGTTTTTAAAAACTTATTTTCATTAGGGAGAACAATATAACACGAGGCTCTCCATTGGGAATTGAGTTACGACAATGAGAAGGAACATATAACCTTTATCTTCACAGACCTTATTCAAGTGATGCAAACATACTGCCCTCCACTTTTCTTCAGAAAGCCTCAGTTCCTGAAGGACCAAGCACCAGACAACTCTTAAAATTGACCTGTTCTTTCGATAATGAATGCTGAACGTAAAAGGTGCGACGAGGGAACAAGTGTAGGGAGATGACAGGAACACACTGACCGGCCTACCTCCTCCAAGAGATGCAGGCTTGTCGGAGCGACGGCACCTAATGCTGAACCAGAGGGGCCTCTGCTGCCCTGGACAACATCGGGAAGTGCTCCAGACGTAGGCCTGGGGCATGGCAGCCTGTCCTTCCTCAGCTTCAATCAGCCAACAGCCAGCCAAATCCCACATGCCCCAAAATTCAACCCAATGAGGGAAGAAAAAGAACAAAAAGCACCGTAAGGCCACTTGCGACGTATAATCAAAATATTAGCTGCTTGTTAAATGCTTAGGAAAAGAAGGAATTGACCAAGTGTACCAATTTGTTTAAGCATTTCAATTCTGAAGATGCATTTGCAAAGAAAACTGTGGGGAGGGGGTGGGGGGGGGAGATATACAAAACAAACTGTGAATGAAATGTTTTGCATTATCAATTCTTCAGGGTTCTTGAAAGGAAGTGAATGTTTCGATGTAAAAGCTCATGAAGTTGCAAAATCAATGTATTCAATGAACTATGGGTCCTTCAAATGAATACTTGCAGTCGCTTCGAGAAAATCCATTTCAAATTGTGTGGATACAGCTCTGCCGTAAGCAGCCACGAAAACATACAACAGCGGAAAACGGCTACAATGTTGCTCAATTGTACTTGGCATTTACTTTTTGTTGGCAGAAATGTAGACACCGTACAATGACTGACCTCAGTTATGTTAATCACATCCCATGCCCTTGTACTTGTTTTCATGCAGATTATACAATTACAGTATCTGGACAATGCTCACAGCAATAAAAGAACGAAGGTCTTCATTGTCTTACTGCTGTGAGCATTGTCCTGAAATTGTAATTGTATCATAATAATATTCTGCAAAGGAATTGAAAACAATTAAGTGAGCGAATGTTTCTGTTCTTGGTATTAAAAAAAAAGTATCCATTTAGCAAATGGGTTTCAGCAATAGCTATATTTAGACAAAGTGTAACAGTACGTGGGGCTGGAAGGGTAGCTTTGAGGTAATGCACTCAGCTCTGATCTGTCCAACCTGAGTTAGAAACTAGGCCAAGCGATAAAATGTGAGCCTGGTTTTGCATGTGGGGCGATCAATCCATCATTGTGCATGCCATCTCTCGGATAGACGTTAAACTGGGTGTCCCATCTGTTTAGCATTCGTTTGTGGATGTCAAGATTCTATGGCGTCTCACCGACACCAAAAACAAATTACAAATTCCTGCTCTGACTAACTGTTGCAGAGGCTGCCATCTCCACCCAACCTGTCTTCCCTTTTTCTTTCTCCACTTCTTCCACATATCCTGTTCTTTTTTTGCCTCTCCTTCTGGATCTTCCTCTCCCCTACCAGCTCCCCCCCTCCCTTTACCTGCTTTGAAATGCAATCTTAATTTAGCACCCCACCCACCCAGCAGCATCACGACACTAGCGCCCGTAGTTCATCACAGCTGCAACCGACAGTCACTTGCTGCATACGAACGAAAGCAGCAGCCTCCCTTACTCCCCCTCCCCTCTGCAGACAGCCTCCCCTCTTCCACCCCCTCTGCACTCCACACCTCCGCCTTCAATGTCTTCTTCATTAAGAATAAATTTTATGTAACTTTTATTGTACAAAGCTAAGTGTGTTGCTGTTTACTCATTTGACTTCTCTTCCTTTAACATATATATGTAAAGCCATGGAGCCATGGGGATGGGTCAATGCCAGCTCGACGTCTCCCCTGCCAGGGTTTAAGGGCCCTGGCCCACTGTCCTCCCCTCTACTCCCCTCCTCTGCACTCCTACGTGTTTCAGGTGTTGACCACCTCGGTGCAGAGGTGGCAGACTGAAGCTTAAGATCACCACAGTGGACGTCTGTAGCAGTTTGGGACCGTGAACCATTCCAATATTGGTTCACTTGAGGTCCTCTGCGATGAACGCCGACCCAGCACCCATATCCTTTCCACCGGATCTGCACAACTGGTGTGGTGGGTAAGACCATCTGCCCTGAAGAGTGCAGGGCACGGTGCTCACTGATATTGCCAGGCCGGCGGCGATTAGCACACAACGACCCAGCGGTTAACTACGTACGGCGAGGCCAACCCAGGTCAGGAGTCTGAGGTTGCCGGCGGAATACCTGTCACTGACCCCCAACAGACTCCATTGAGAGGGCCATGCCGCACGCAGTGAGTCGCAAGCACAATGGAGAAATCCTGGGGCACAGGAGTAGGACCTTTGCAAAGAAAATAGATCTTCTTGGAGGGATCGTCCCCACATCTTATAGGAGAGATCTGTCCCTACAAGCCCGGCCTTACCATGGACTGGTCACTGCATGCAGTAGACTGGTCCATGCGAGGTGAGCTGCCGCTCAAGACATCACGTACAAATATATATATATATATATATATATATATATATATATATATATATATATATATATATATATATATATATATATATATATATATATATTGTTACTGCCATGGATATTGAGACACCAGTTTGTCACTCAGGGGGATTAATCCCCAGTTGTCCTCGGAAGAGCCAGATCTGGGGCCACCGCTCACAATTAACGTTGTGGCACGGTGGGTTGTTTTAGAACCACGAACGCCACTCAGTCAACCACGAGTTCCAGTGTCCACCGTCTAATTATTCCATTAAACTTGAGGTCACGTGGTTACCTGAATGGGGAGCGTGCCCTCGGCAAAGCACCAATCTTATCTTGATTCGATCTTAATTAGGGCGGCCGAGTGTTTTTAACCACTGGTACCTGCCGACTTATACAGGGCATTTAGTCTGGTAATTACCTCCCAGTCTATCGAGGTTCGGACAATGCTAAACCAATAGAAGGAAAGGACAAATATGGACAGGTTGGAAGTCAACAAATTATTTATTAATAAGAAAATAAATAAATAAAAAGAACTTTTTATTTCCTGAGGTAAATAAGTGAATAAATTCCAAAGCATTCAAAATGAACAGTTAATCAGGGAAAATCAATCGAAATGACAGGAAAGAGACACAGAGCAGATGCTTATCGGGGGTTGACTTACTTACAACTAAACACAGACAAGGGTACCCAGAAGATCATTGGGGGGGGGGGGAGAGTCGTCTCGCTCACCAGAGAGAAGTCGTCCGTTAAGTGAAAACGTCCTGAAATGTGTATGTGCGTGTCTTGTCCGTCGCCAGCACCCAGCCTTGCTATGAACCCACTCGCCAACAGCCTTGAACACCAGTCAACGTCTGCGGGGCACCGAGATCATCTGTCGCGGGTTTAGGCCCTGGTGCTGCGACACGGGCAGCTATTCACACTTCACGGAACTGGTGACGTCCAGTGACCCACATGGTCTGTTGGTGACTGACCCGCGTCTCACTTCTTGGTGACCGACCTGTACCTCACTCGTTGGTGACCGACCCGTGCCTCACTCGCTGGTGACTGACACGTGCCTCACTCGTTGTCAGACACCCACACGCTCACTCGCTCGCTTCCTCGGTTGCTTTTCTTTTTCCTCAGAACGGACCTCCAATTGTTTTTATATATGCGGCCTGTCCCGGCAGGCAGAGTCCCAACAAACTCACCCTGCCCCACTTGCGCACCGTTACCATGACAACCCGTGCTCTCGAAAAAGGGTGGGCCTCGGTGTCGGTGAAAGAAATGTGTGTAAACGTTGTTGGAAAAAAAAAGGCGGGCATCAGAACTCGTGAAATAAATATGTGCATAAATGTGTCTGTCGTAAAGAAAAGAAGCTTCCCATAAGAGAGGGGATATATTCTTTAGCCTTCTCAACGCACCACATTTAAAATCCCACTAAACATGGGGATGGGTCTATCCTGAACATGCAGTTAAGGAAATAACTGTCTGAGGACCTGGATGTGTGGATGCATTCATCAGACCGGATTCTGAAATCCGTTATATATATATATATATATATATATATATATATATATATATATATATATATATATATATATATATATATATATATATATATATATATATATATATATATATATATATATATATATATATATATATATATATATATATATATATATATATATATATATATATATATATATATATATATATATATATATGTACATATATATATATATATATATATATATATATATATATATATATATATATATATATATATATATATATATATATATATATATATATATATATATACAGGGTGGCATGAAAGTCACTTTACCCCTTCCCAGTGAAGCATTGTTCTTGAACTCTGTTAATATACAGGTTTTATTGTGCAGTACTTACAATCATTAGTTTGTCATTGTATCTGTATGTGCCTGGTGTTGGCGTAGTGGTTAAGGTAGCGGCTTGGGATCCAAAAGCTCTTGAGTTCAAGCCCCGTTGGCCGCTTGAATTAATACACATCAGGAGGTTGACTCAGCCTGTCATCCTTCCGACGTCGGCGAAGTGAGAACCAGTGTACTGGGCCCAGTGTATGCCCCGGTTAGAATAGGTGTACCATATCCCTGTGTCGTAAGAGGCGATTTGCGTCAGGAAGGGCATCCGGCGTAAAGCCTGTGCCAAATCATTATGCGGATCATAACGGATGATCCGCTGTGGCGACCCCTAACGGGAGCAGCCAAAAGAAGAAGAAGATATATATATATATATATATATATATATATATATATATATATATATATATATATATATACATACATACATACATGTATATGTATGTATAGGGTAAACCAATCATCCCATACCAATAATGCCACATTTGGATGAATTACGAATTATGCAGAAACAATTTTTCCAAATGAACTTTTTATTCATGTGACGAAGTCGCCGGTGGCATTATGTTTTCGGGTTGTCCGTCCGTACATATGCATGTACGTACATCCATGCGAAACTGCTTATCCAATTGACACAACATTTTCACCATGGATGCGACTACTCCTGCAGAATTTTTAAATGATAATTATGACGTCATAGGTAACATGGGGTGGCAGCCATGTTGGAAAAACGGGAAAACTTTGGACCTCTGTATCTCCTCAACCGCACCATGGGAAAAAATTAAAACTTGGCATCTGGCAACTATTCTGCATGGGGAATAAGAGTGATCTGACTCTGACATCATCGGTGAAGTGGTACCCCGGTGAAAATACATTTTGAATGCTGCATCCCATCAGTATGAAAATTTCTGTGTTTCATCTGGAGAAAGATGTGAACACAGAAAAAAATTATTATGACGTCATCTGTCACGTGGTTTGGTGCCATTATTATTATTTTTTTAAAAAGAAAAATCTTCTTCTTCTCGAGAACCGCTTTACAGATCAAAGTGAAACTGCACCCAAATGATCGATTCACCACGTCAAATAAAGTTTAACTGTGACGTCATAGGTCACATGGGCTGAATACACTCCCGAAGGAGTTGTTGAGGGTCCATGCTTTCTCTTCATTTGTCGTGGCGAGTGAACCATCCTCCTTTCTTTGGATGGTATCTAAAAATAGTTGAGATGGGTGATGGATTGCCGTAGAACTATGTGCCTGGGACCAGTCAATATCTGGAAATTTCATATCTCCAATTACAAGGACCTGCGTATTCGTGCCCTCTGCTTCATTTCATGCTGTGTCAAGCATATCAAGATTGAGATCTGGGTCCATTTCTCCAATACAAACTTGAAGCTCAGATATCTTGTTCATTAATGAGTCTGTATCGTAGTACATAACATTGAGTTCATTTTGTTTCCTGTTCCCTTTTTCTTTTCTGACTAATTGGTGGTTATTTGGTATGGTCGTTCCTAGTCACTTCTGGCTATCCATTGGGAAACCCCCTCTGGCCCCTTCAAGCTCTATGTTTCTGCCATCACTGTCATCAGAGAGATGTTGTGGAGAGTTGCTCACTGCGATGTCTTCATCATCCTCCTTTTGGACACTGATTCACTTTTGACTCGCCAAGGTCGGTTGGGAATCTCTTTTCCCTGGTGACAATTTTCCCCAGTCTAATGATGAGGATGTGCTCACCACTTAGCTTCCTTGTTCTAAGCTCTTGTCTTAGTTTCCATCAATCCTCTCTGTCTCTTTGTGTTGGCTGGTGATATGAATACATCCTTCCATTCTTCGCTCTGCCTCAAGTTCTTAGCTGATGCGAGAAGATCCACCTTCTTTTTGTGACTATCAACTTGGATGAACAGAGTGGAAGAAATAAAATTAATTACATTCATGTATTCTCAATTTTACTACAACTGTTTTTAATAGTATAAAATAAAGTGTTACTTTTGTAGGGGAATCAAATTGACCGTCAGTAAAATCTCTTTTTACAGTCTTTTGATCTCCATAGTGATGTTGATGATATACAAGCAGGATAAAATGGTATCTTACTAAATCTTATGTGCTTTATCTCATATATATATATATATATATATATATATATATATATATATATATATATATATATATATATATATATATATATATATATATATATATATATACAGATAAATTAGTATTTCCAATGTTTAAATGCCCCTGCACCTTCGCTGCACCTTCTTGAGCACCTTCGCTGCTCAAGAGAAGGACGCTTTGCTGCTGACTCCAGAGAAGAGGCGTCCTATTGTTTGGTGGTAATTAAATAACTCCCGGAAGGCGATTGCAACAGACGCCTTGTTGCCCAATGACAATTATATAACTAATGGCTTTTGGTGGCAAAGGCTTTACTAACAGCATAAAAATGGAATGTAGTGTTTTGAGAATCTGGTTATTCAATGGTGAACGGAAGGTATGATCAAAGGAATAGGGTTGTGTCTCATCCACTCAGCCTCTTCATATTTTGTCTCAATTCTGTTATCCACCTCTCCTTCTGACGGCTGACCTCGTATTCCCATTCTGCAAATCATGACCTGAGCGTGTCTATCCCCCTTCCCTCCCAAAGTGGTCATGTCTGCAGTACCCTTTCTCACGCTTGCCGCCCCCATCCATTCACTCTTGCCAGATATTTAGCTCTTCCATGTCTTTTGCTGTCCAGGGTAATATAAAGGCAATTGCTCTGTGCATTATGAGCAGAAAGAGGATCGTGTTTGATATTGCTTGTCTTATTATCCTCTTTCCCATGTGCATGTTTGTTGTTAGTTGTAATTTGATGTGTGCCGTTAATAAATTTTTTCAGACTCCGCAAGAGAAGAACTGAATTTCTTCCACAGCAGTATCCTTGGTTTTACATTCCTGTTTTGACCTTTTCCTCCAAATCGAATTGCTTTCAAGATTTGTGTTCCCTGAACCCTCACTCCATTTGAGAGAATGTCTTTCACTGCCTTCTTGTCCCCTGCAACCCTATTGTGCATCTGATCCTGCTTTGACTCAGGAACATTGAACATTACAAGGTTGTTCTTCCTCCTCTCACGGTCTACCCATTTCCTGCATGGTTACCATGCTGACCACACTCTCCATTGGTTCCGACATGACTTCACATGTCTTCTGGCTTAAGGTAGACCCACTGGGATTTGAGTTTTGGGTATATAAGTGACTAGTATCATGAAATGTATTCTTGCGAGTAACCTCAGCAAATGTCTTGCTCATTTGTTGCATTCTGTCTTCCACCAAACCCTTTACTGACTGCTGGACCTTTGTCACAATTTTGTTTCACTTGATCACTCAGCACCTTTTCAATTTTTTCTGTCATAAGTTCTGCCAAATCCTTGCCTTTCATTGCAGCCTTGACTGTTTCCACGGCAGTCTTTTCACAGGTGTTGCAAAACCAGTGAGCACACTCCACCGTCATAAATACATCATACATCTCAGTCATGATATTTTGGCAGGTAAGACAGAATCATTGTTCATGGGTCTCATAATCCAATCATTAGATATACTTCTGCTTGGCCGTGGTAACACTCAAACCTTTCCTGGCAATTATATTTTCTGACTAATGCCATCTTGCTTCTTTTTTTCCAGCTTGCTTAGCTTTTCCTCTTTTACCCGTCTTAGTCTCCCTTTTATCTTCAACACGTGCAGCACTCGTGACTCTGTACACTGTGTCGCACATGTGACTCTCTTACTCCACGCAGCTCCTCATCCTTCCTTCCCTCCAGTCAGTAACCGGAATACCAGCGAATGGCGCCGAACCTCAATACCAGCGAATCTTTTCACCATCCACCTTCACAATCTTTTCTTAAACCTTTTCCTTTACTCGACCACTCTCTTACCTAACCTTAAAAAAACCAGTCCTTCCTACTGTACTAACCAATTGCCTAACATACCCCCACGATCCTGCTCAAGCTATGCTCCACCTGGCCTGTTCATCTGGTTGTATTAGTTTTTTTTGTTTTTACCTTCACATTCTGCGAGAGGTTATGTTTTGGTCGCTGTGTATTTATTTATTTGTGAATATGTGTGTTTGTTTATTATTCGCATAACTCAGAAAGTATTAAACCGAATTGCATGAAAATTGGTGGGATGATTCGTGATTATCCAAAGACGATTTGATTAGATTTTGGGAGCGATCGGGTCAAAGGTCAAGGTCATGAAAAGGTCAAAAACAAACCTTTGAGCATAACTTCCTTCATAAGACAGCTATCGACATGCAACCAACGCCATATTGTTCCATGACGAAATACCTTTCGGGTACGTGGTGTCAGATTTGACGTGACGTCATCAGAAGTGCGTCAAAATGACGTCACAAGATGACGTAAATTTTCAATTTTCGACCTCATCAGTTTTGATCATACCGTTTTGTAGGACTTACCTTAAGGACGTCACACACCAAATTTGACGTTGTTCGGATTGACCGTTATGACGTCATTGACGTTTGAACATAACATTTTTCAATTGTGGCTAAAATGTCCAGATATTTTATATTCAAATATCTATGTAATTTGTAAAGGAAATTGTCCCAAATCCAGGCATTATGATCAGTACCAAAATATCTGCTTATTTATGAACAGGTTTTGCAAATTAACTCTATGGTCAAGGTCAAGGTCACACTCAAGGTCAAAATATACTTGTCGGCATAACTTCAGATCTAATAGAGCTATTGACATGAAACCAACGTTAAAATGTTCCGTGAAATAAGAGCTTTCAGGATGGTAGTCCGCGATTGGTAGTGACGTCATTGGAAGTGCGGCAAAATGACGTCACAAGATGACATCATTTTTAAACTTTCGATTTTTTTCAGTGTTTATCATTCCATTTTGTTGGACTGCCCTCAATGACATCTAACACCAAATTTGACGTCCATCGGACTGATGGTTGTGACGTCATGGACGTTTTTAAATGACGTTTTTCAAATGTGCCCGGAAAAAAGTAGCGGCGGCGAAGGTATGCGCTCTACCAAGTGCCCGTTCTAGTTTTTTTTAATGTTTCAACTTCCTTTTTCTCTCATGTTGAATACTCGATTCAATGACAATTCACTCTTCTTTCCCTTAAAAAGGCTGCATTCAAATCGATCCTTCAATTATTCCATCTCCAGAAATTCCAACTCTTACAACACTTCCTTTCTCGATTCTCTTAACTCACCATTATTCCACCTCTCCCCTAATGTTTTGAAACATATCTCTGACTTGAAGATCTCATAAACCCCAGTTTGCAATGGCTGTTCATTTTCCATCAGCCTTTTTGTCCATCTTCAGTGTCAAACCTTTCCCTGTCTGTTCCCTCCTCCACTTCTACTTGCCCGTCGCCACCGTACCCTATCCCTTACCAGCATCTTACTACTTGTGCTCACTCTCGACTCCCTCCTACCCCCATTCCATCACAACCTTCCCCCTACCCCTCCCCTTCAAAACCTCCCTCCAAGATTCTTCCTTCACCTCCTTCAATCTTCTACTTCCGTCTGCAGTCTCTCATATTACTCCCCACTGTGCATCAATCAGCCCATCACCACCTAGGCTTTTGTCCTACTTTGACTCATCCTGCCCTCTCCCCAAGCTCTTCTGCAATCTCCTATGCACTGTCAACAGTTCTCCCTCCCTTGTCTTACCCTCCCCCACCCCTCCCCTCTCTTGAACCCAATGACTCCTCCCACCCCTCTTCCTTAACGGTGTGGACCTCAAATATCCGGGGCCTTCGCTCAAACTTGACAGATCTCTCCATACAGGTTGCCACTGACAAACCAGACATAATCTGCTTTACAGAAACTTTCCTCCTTCAAAGCATCCCTAACTCCTTAGTATCTCTCCCTGGTTACTCCCTCCTTCGGTATGATAGACCCAAGCCTCCTCCTGGTGGTGGAGCTGCTCTCTTTAGCAAAAACTCTATTCCTCACTCTCCATGCACAGCCCTCACTTTACCACACTCCTAAGAATATCTCTTC
Organism: Eptatretus burgeri; assembly: GCF_056783735.1. NCBI lineage: Eukaryota > Metazoa > Chordata > Myxini > Myxiniformes > Myxinidae > Eptatretus > Eptatretus burgeri. The sequence continues at coordinate 45,003,881 of NC_140962.1, forward strand.
CCCTCCACTTCCACCTCTTGTTTCTGTGTGGTGTCCCATCCACCAAACAGGGATGACTCCATTACATCTCGCTCGCCGACAAGATAGACCAACTTCTATCCACTCATCCCAACTCTCTCTCTCTCTCTTCCTCATATGTGGTGATTTGAATTGCCATCATGTCAGTTGGTTGGGTGTGAGTAGCTTCCTCACCTGCCATGGCACTTCAGCAAAGGATTTCTGCAACTGACACATTCTGTTAACTTCCCGACCCGGATCTCAGTCAATGGTACATCATCACTTCTGGATTTGATTTTGACCAATTTCCTTGCAAATATCTGCTGTTTTTCTGCTCTATTCGGTTCATCTGACCATGTTCTTGTTCAAGTGGACATCTCTCCGGCCATTCTCAGAGAGACACCTTAGCGCCGAAGAGTCTGGCGTTTCACTCAGGCCGACTGGCAGGGACTTCAAGCAGCCATCAGACTTCTAGACTGGTCTCCTATCTCTACTTCCTCCGACATCAACTCATCCTGGGAATTCATTCAAAGAAATTTGCTCTCTCATGCACAGAATTCTTCCATCTCGTCTTCAGCTGTTATATCCTTCCGCCTATGGTACACTGAAGCCTACTCTATGGTGAGGCAGTTGGCCTGAAACAACTTGCCTTCACCTCAAGGAAGGCAAATCCAACTGAAGGCGATCTCAGTTCCTTCCACAAAACTCGGAACAAGTGTATGTCTGCAAGTGTGTAGCTGAGCCAGGAAACAACATCTTTCTAATCTCAAGACTGAACTCTCAAACCTGCCTTCCTCCTCCAAATCGTGATGGTGTCTGGTTACCTACGCCACTGAAGGTGAAGGAGGTTATGTTTTCACCACTTTCTGTCTGTTTGACTGTTTGTGTACAGGATATCTCAAAACATTGTGCACGGATCCGGATGAAATTTTGTGGAAAGGTTGGGTGTGTGACAAGGACGAAGTGATTAGATTGTGGTGAAGACCCGGATCCGGCTACCAGAATTTTAAATGTGATTCTTCACCATTAAGAGATCAGGCCAAAAACGATCTAGTACTGTGTAGCATGATATTTCAAAAATGTAATGGGCCCGACACGTTCTCGCGGATCAGGCATTACGCGGCGGAGGTTTGCACTCTACCAGGTGCCCTTCTCGTTAAGTCTGTTTCCGGTGTAAGTTCCCCCTCCATCCCCTTCCTTACCTCAAATGGCTGCACAGCTGAGCACTGGCTTAATGGAATTAATTCTTCCACCAGCACTGGTTTAATCAACGCTTGTTGCAGCAGAGTATGTATTTGTTGAATCAGTTAATCTCTGACAGGGGTTTCAGCATGGAGTGGGTACATTTTATGCAGTGAACTCAAGCATTTTCAAAGGCCCTCCATATTTCGTGATCCGACATAAGCAATTTGCCACAGTTTTGACAAAAAGCTTGGTGAAAAAGCTTATGCCTCATGTCCATAAGCACGTTTTCCTGCACAAACCTGTTCAGAATCCCCCCCCCCCAAAATCAGCTCAGCAAGCCTGCTTGTGCCAAACATTTGACTATGAGTTCTGGATATTTTTTTTGTGTGACATCACTGCCCACGCATTATCATGTTTAGGACGCAGTGTTCATCATGAGCCCTTGTTCAAAGCATTTTGGCACCTCGGGTGTAGCACTCATGGGTAATGGCCACATCCTGCGCTTGTATTAGGGCAGGCAACCTTGTTGGCTGACCACCAAAATACGAGCTCTTGTTGTGGCCATTACCTGCGAGTGTTACATGCTAGTAAGGTTCTGATTGTTCAAGGATGCATTGAAACAGTGAAAAACTCCTGATAAATTCAGCTGCCATCCTATAGGCCCTTCCATCCCCATCCTCCTCATCACCATCACCATCGTATGCATCACCATCACCATCCCCATCCCATATGGGGACCACAGCTAACAGAGCATGTAGTATTGGCCCAAGTTTTTTCACGAACTGGTTGGTCAGGCATGACTTGCAACTGGAGCTGGTTAGGGAAGGAATTTTGAATTTTACCAGGGTGAGGGGTGTAAAATTTGCGAGGGATATCGTTTCCAGGATGCCAGGCAATTCTTCGTCGAAATACACTGTGGGATATTTAACATCCACCAGCATCCAATGTTGTTAGATGGGGTTGGCCTTTCTATGTTTCCATAAATCATCCAACTTTGTAACCAGATATATAATAAGAAAGGGCATTTTGTTGTCGTTTATGCACAGTTACTTACGAAACATGACAATATGCAGGAGAGCATTACCATAAGCCATAAACCATGTACATATTGTATGGAGAATGGCACAGACTAACAGCATTGCTATGTGTAGTGCGAGTCTGACTGTTGCCAATTATACACGGTCCCAATTCTGCCAGCACCTGTATGCAGGTTCTTCTGATGCCAATACTAAACTAAACATGGCAGGCTTACTTTTTTCCTTATGGTTTTATGGATATGTTGAAAATGCTGTTTTAAAAGACAATATTCCTCGGATGAAAGTCATAGCTGGCACAGAGGCTGCTGGTGGAACTTTCATAGATTTACATTCAAAGGTTGAAGGGGGAAGCGATGGGGAAGATGTGATAAATGTAGGTTTGCCAAGACATTTTGGTTGCATAAACAGGGTCATGCTGCAGATGCTCAGCTGCATGTGATGGGCTACATGTAATAACGTGCCCTTGCTTCTTCCAAACCCCTTTTTGCTCTCCCCTTCTCTTGTGTGACTCATTTGCTGATTTTCTTTGTTCCTGAAGATCCCCCAATACTTCTGTCATCAAAAAAGTTTTCAAATATTGAAACAGAAGTGGGAAGGAGTGGAGAACATCCTGTTGTGATGATTGTTGTCGATGCAACATCTGCATATATACATCGTGATAATCACGTGACTTTTTAAATAGATTAGACCAGCCAGATGTCCCACACATACTGCATTCATTTCACCCCCACCAAACTCTTATTGTTGAAAGATTATTCCTCATGGTTTCACACCGACCGGGTTGGGGGTGGTGGGAGAGTGGGATCTCAACTGATCACACCAGGTCAAATGGGCAGTAGGTTGTAATCATCCCGGGCCAGCGCAGAGAACCAAAACTATGGCGAAAGGACGAAGCAGCTGGGAAGGCTCGATTCAGTTTCCAGATAATTAGGACAGTGCATCAGGGGGAATTCCAGAGTTGGCTGGAGTTGACCGAAGTTCCCTAGTCAAGATTGAAGTTCAGTTTGTCAGAAGCTGGGTCAGGAGCCAACATGGAGAATTCCACAGTTCAGCGCCATGATGGTACAAGTATCAGAATGGTGAAGCACCCAGATGGCTTCATGCAGTTCGAAAGAGTGTGAGCTGGGGGGAGCTGTGGGTGCCATTGCAACCAAAAATAGGGCTTAATGCCCAGAGCCCAGGAGCTCCTCGTGCCACAAGTGGGAAGGTCCACCAAATGGTCACATTTTTTCCCCAATTATTGTAGCACCAGCACTTTTGATTTTTTGCTTTGATTTCACCCATCATTCCCAACCAAACCCTCTGTCATATATGGATGTGAAGCCATAGCTCAGGTACTTTATATTCTTGTTCATCAGGCATGTAAAATTTGTGCCTTGTCTCCTCTTTCAGTGTGTTAACGGAACAGAATTGAGATTATTGTGTTCCTGTTAATTTCCATCGTCATCATTTTAAAGTTGTTCGAGACGATCATGAGGCCCCCATCTTGTTTTACTATTTCGAGGGAAAACCCATCAGGTAACGTTGACCATTAATTAAGGCATGAACAGAGTCACGTGATTGTTCGTCGATGCTATTCGATCCAGCCAGGTACCATTCAACAATTAAGGGGAAAAATAAGCCCGGCACATAAGTGGTCACTTAACGACCCCATGCATGCGTTCCAAAATATGCATATAGGCTGTGTATTTGTTTAGCTAGTTGTTTCGATACAAAAGCATCCTATGGAATCGAATGTTGTTGCTTTAATAGCATTTCTCCTTGTAAAGCCAAAGTTAAAAAATTCAACTCTTGAAACAGTCATTTAGTTACAAACAAGTTCGTTTCGGAGTAACGGTAAAACATTAGTTTGCAAAAGGCCGCTGTACTGCACCATTCACCTTCATGGATTCCCATCTCAGGATAGCTGAAGGTGAATGGAACATATTAGCATGGACAGGAGGCACCGTGTTGGCAGGACAATGGTTGGAACAATGGTAAGCATAATGAAAAAATGGACAAGATGGGTAGATGGTTGAGGCATGAGAGATAAAGACAGTGCACAACACAACAATGCAAAGCATTTTCACAGTTATACATTTTTGTTGCACAATGGATTTGGAATAAGGCCACATATTATCACTACATGCAAAGCCATGCTACCAAAACAACACCACAAAAAAGTCAGATTAAAAAAATAAAAAACCTTCAAATCCTATAAAGCCTCACACAACTATTGATATTCAGAAGAATCTCAAGATGAAACTGAAGGGCTTTGTAAAATACCAGTGCAAAATTCACAAATTTGTATGCTGTTAGTTATCTCATCCATCTCAACCTTTCCGACCTCACCTCATGCACGACGAGTGTCCCATCCCTCCCGGTCGCTGCCAGCCCTTCTGTGTGGATCACCAAAGTGCTAGAATCTCCCTCTGACTCAGGCCTGCACATATTAGTTCCACACTAAGTTGCAGTCCCTGACTTACCTAACTTCAAACATGCATGGGGAATACACCAAAAAACAAAACCCCAAATCCTGACACATATGCGCACGCACGCACGCACGCACGCACACACACACCCCTTAGGATGGATGGATATATATATAATAGGTTTTTGCGGTTGGGATGATCCATTGTAATTATTAAAAAATGCACAGCCAACCAAAATGATAAAACTCGACCAAACTCGCACCTATTTTAATACAAACAAGCGTGAGCCGATTAAGTCTCAAGGCAACGTTTCGTTCGTGACAAACAAACTTCTTCAAAATCTCGTGAACAATCGAGTGTGTGGACCTGCCTTGTTCTGCCTTGTGTTAATCCTCTTCTGGTCCAACACACTGATGTTCGGAGTGGAAAATAAAATTCTTACTTTTCTCCTTGTCATTCACGCTAATCGTCCTGATCGATTGTCTGCTCTCTCTCTCTCTCTCTCTCTCTCTCTCTCTCTCTCTCTCTCTCTCTCTCTCTCTCTCTCTCTGCATCTGTTTCCTGCATGGCCTGGTAAAATAAGTACGTGCATTAAAACTTGGCAAGATATTGGACATGTATTGTACATCCGGGTTCGTCCTCCTTGGTGCTGCGATCTGGTCGCGTGGTCCTGTTGTAGGTCGGGTTGGAATGTGGGTGGAGCGAGTCTGTCTCAGTGAAGACTGTGCGATGGAGCATGTCTGTGGTCGAGCGATTAGTGTGTCCTCGAGGTTCAATGTTCTGGGCATGTTGTGGATTATTTGTGGTCCACACTGTCTTCGTTTTTGGAGTTTGCACCAACCACTTTCTGCTTTTTGGATCAAGTGGTGGTACTGACCAGGAAGTTTTAATGTTTCTTCTGTTAATCCGTCATTCTGTGCTTTAGCATGCCAAGATTCCAAAATTAGTCGGTGGTGTTTGCTTGGCGTGACGTCCAGAATGTGTGTGTTGCTTCCATCATAACCGTGACCAGAGCGTACGCAATGACGTGCTATGGCTGATTGTGAGGCCTTTCTCAGCCTTGTATCTCTGGTATGTCCATTTAGCCTTAGTGTAAATTTCTTCCCGTTTCCCCTACATAAGTTGTGCCACACTCTCATACCGTGCAATATACCACATCTGATCTGTCCCCAAATGGTATTTTATCTTTAAATTTAATGATGGCATGATAAATGGTGTCGAGCGGTTTGTATACCACCGGTATTTGTGCACTGCGTATGATTTTGCCAATTTTCTCTGATAATACTGGGTAACATGGTAAAACACCAAAACCACGCTCGTCTTCTTTTCCTTCTTCCTCCTCCTCTCTGTTACCTACGCCACCGAAGGTGAAGGAGGTTATGTTTTCATCTCTTTCTGTCTATTTGTCTGTCTGTCTGTTTGTTTGTGTGCAGGATATCTCAAAAAGTTGTGGACAGATCCGGATGAAATTTTGTGGACAGGTTGGTTTGGTGTGTGACAAGGACGAACTGATTAGATTTTGGTGAAGATCCAGATCCGGATCCGGCTAGTAGAATTTTTAAAGTGCTTCTTCACCATTGAGAGTTTGGGCCAAAAACGATATATAGCACGATATCTCAAAAAGTTGTGGACGGATTCAGACGAAACTTGGTGGACACTTTGGGTGTGTGACCAGGAAGAACTGATTCAATTTTGGTGGATCTGAATCCAGATCTGGATACGAGAATCATTTAATTTTTAAAGTGATCATTCATCATTGAGGGATAGGGCCAAAAACAATGTAGTACTGCATAGCATGACATTTCAAAAATGTAATGGGCCCGATATGTTCTCGTGGATCAGGCGTTGCGTGGCGGAGGTTTCATAAAATCATAAACGGAATGATTCATAAATGATGAATCCCGACTGATACATGATCAGATTACATGTAAGGGGTCGAAGGTCTTGAATCCCTTCGGTCTGCATTAACACGTTCTTAAAACAATATACTCTCGTTAAAAAAAAAAAAATTGGCTGCCGTGTTTGTTCAGGAAAAGGCTGTACGTGATATCTCGTTAGCAAGAAGGGCTTCTTAAATCGTTTTGGTCGAAATGAAATCGTTCATACATGGTCGATTCTGACCGATATGAGATCGGAGGATATTTTACCATCAATTTCATGCTTGGCCTCAAAAGTCTAATTAGAACGCTAATTAACGCTAATCAGGGCAGTTTTTAAACCCCTTCGGTTTACGTTTTTATGATGCATATTCTTGAACAGGATGCCGAGATCTATCATGTGGTGAGAACTATATCCTTGCGCAGGAAACTCTAATAGAGACCGATTTTGGTGCCCCTTTTCAAGGCACCAGGACCCCTCGAGTCTACCTCGGGACACGCAAGAATCCACATTATTGCATTCGACCATCATCATCTATACTCTGGATAGGTCAAACCTTTTGTGCTCGGGAATCTAATTAAAAGTCGGTGGGCTCTCGGACTAACAAGCGGTTGCAGAAAAAAAAAAGAGAGAAAATCAGCATGGACGGACGGATGGAAGGACAGACGGACAATCCGAACTGCCCTAATGCCTCCGGCGATTTCATCGGAGGCATCAAAAGGTGCAAAAAAACCGACCCCCTTAACTAAAGAGCGAACAGCTTGCTTCCAATCAGCAAGGTGATAGAATCCATCATTACAGTTGATATGAAATCATTATTTTTCTCCAATGACTTAATTTCAGATCATCAATTTGAATTCAAACCAGGTCACACGACCTTGGACATGTTGTATTCACTCTCCCAACAATGGATAGAGGCCCTCAATGTCAGACATGAGATCAGGACCATCTCCCTCTCCACATATCTTGAACTTTCAAGATAGTCTGACATCATGCCTTGCTCCCCAAAATCTCTGCCTCTGGAATCCAAGGCCAACTCCAAACTTGTGTTGCTGACTTACTCTGCCCTCATTCTTTCATCTCCTTTCCCTGTCAAGGCTGGAGTGCAACAAGGCGGTGTTCATAATCTTCATCAATGATCTCTCTAACTCTCTGCAAATTCATCTTTATCTCTTTGCTGATGATGACTCCACCCTTTGCCATGACATCACTCATCCTTCAGAAAGACAGGCACAGCAGCTTCTTCCCTCTTCACACATTGTTTAAATAACAAGCTGATCAAACACTTGGAATATGTCTTTCAATCCCAGTCTGGTAAATGCTCCCATTTACTTTCTTAACAATCCTCTTGAAGAAGTTCAGCAACTCAAACTCTTGAGTCTCACTAGCAGCCACTGGATCATACTCGCAATACTGTACTCGCATGCTCTGCCTATGGTCGTGGCATGATTAATAATGTCTGCATTTGAACAAACAATAGAGACACGAGTAAAAGTAAATTAAAGCACACAAGAAAAGGTAAATAAAACAAAAAGGATTCTTAAGATGACAACAATTAAACTTCCAACATAAATATCCTTCAAAAAAAAAAAAATGAAAGAACAAAAAAAAAAAAAACAACGAATCAATAAACATTTCTGCTTACACAGTGAGCTGCGATTCTTGAGTCATTCCTTCAATCATCTGTGTCTCATCATCCTCCTCTTCTTCCTCCTCATCATCCTCATCCTCTTCTTCTTCACTGCTATCTGACTGCTCTGAAGATGAGGAATACTCAGTAACCTTACGTGGGTGTGTAGCAGGACGGCCGCTCGACTCTTCAATGGCACGAAGCTCGCGTGCAAGAGACGCCAGATCTGAATCCTGAATCAAATAAGCAATGATAGATGCATGACCGATTTCCAATGGTATGTTACAATCTTAAATCACTATATGGACAACTGTTATAGTAATGGACAACTGTATTTGTTCAAATACAAATATTATGAGCCAGGTGCATCAAGATGGGAATTACAATGAAAGCTTAAACTCTTTAAAAAGGACATTTTCCACACTGAAAATGAACTATGTCTCACCGCAGGTCGCTGGGGTCTCTGCGAGTCTTCAGGACGTCCAAGGCGAGGACTTTCATGGAGTCGTGCAGGACCATCAATTTGAGTTGGAACTGCACAATGATTTTTGTCAGACAATACTTTTTCTTTTGTTTCAAATCAGAACCTGTGATTAAACTTAATATGTGCTTTAAAATATTGATTATAATATATCCCTCAAGCTCAAATGGAAATTAGAATTGGAGATCTGTGTGTACCCATCAGTTATCAATGTTACAAAAGATAGTTTCTCAAAACACTTGTTTAATTGGAGACAATTCATGTTGATTTTTAACAAGGCTCAAGGTGAAATACATCAAATGTTTGGTGGTCTACAACATACATCAATCTTGATGGAAATATACGACAGAGAAGTAAATATGAAGTACAGGACAATGATGGAAATTAATGAAGAGACAGGGATCACACGAATGCAAAAAGGAGGTGATGCAATAACGTGGAGTTTCAGAAAAAAAGGTTTTTCCTAAAAGGTTTCAGAAAAGGACAGGCAGGGAAGAAAGGAATGGGACATCAAACTCCAGAGAAGGTAGGCAAGGAGAGAGAATACAACATGCATGCATGCGCACACACACACACACACACACCTGTATTGTGGTCACGCTCACTCGAACCAGAATGTGATCCAGGCTGTGAGATAGGAGTGCTGCTACTGCTACTACTGCTGCCGTTGCTACTGCTGGTGCTCGCACCTTGGGCTGTGACAACCGCTGGACCCGATGCAGGCCCAGTCCATTCCTTCTCCCAACCTGGTTCACCTCGCCTCAGTTCTGGAGAGCTTCAAACAAAAAAAATGTGGCCAAAGAACCTTGCATTTGGAAAACAAAATTACATGCAAAATATATTCCGCTGCGACACATTTTGCTCATCATCATGTTATTTTCAGGCTGGATCATCAAAACGCAACCAACATTGGTTTTGTAACAGACTGTAAACACCAATATTGTACTGGCTCACTGTTGCAGGAAAAAAATGTCACTTACAAAGCTAGCTGATGCAAGAAGGCATGTCATGGAGATCACTCTCCAAGGAGATCTCCAAGCCAAGCCATGCCTTGCATCAAACAATGCAAGACAATGCTTGGAGATCACTTTTTCCAAATTGCCAGTTTTAGAAATCTCACCTTTTGGCTACTTTAATTAACTGTCACACTGAACATTAAAGAACGAGTAGAAAATTTTAACTTTGGTAAGCTAAATACAACAAAGCGCTCGGATACAAATGATTTTAAAAGTATCAATGACACATCATTAAACTTGATACCACAAAACCAAAACAAAACTGATTAAAACCAACGAGTTGAGACATTCAGCTTAATTAAAATCCACTCGGAGAGCTCAACTCCCACCCCCTCCAACTAAATACAAATAAATATCTTCTTTTTAAAAAATATTCACACTTTAGCAGTGGTGGTACCACAAATGTGTGTCCTCTTGCAGCCATTGCCACACACGTTCTAATCATCATGCATCGCTTGCCATGCAAACCAAAAGGTTTTCAATAAAGGCAGTTAGGAAAAAAAGAGTGTGCAATAATCTCCCTGCATCCATTATCTCAGCCTCCTCACTTCAATCTTTCAAACGCCCTGTCCATCATTACCTCATCCGGTCATCCATGAACATTCACGACCTCTTCTACACATGCCGATTCCTTTCCATTCATCACTCTGTTCCTCTCAGGGATATTGCGACTCATTTTTGTGTTTATCCTCCTTTCCTCCTTGTGTATTGTCACCCCTGCCCATACCCATTGGTAAGCTGTGAACCTGCTGCCCATTTTAATTTTGCTCCTCCATCCTCTTAGACTCTTCCATGGAAAAAGAAAACAAGAAAGCTGTGATTGAATTTGTGTATTGCAGAGAGAAAATTATGTAAATGTCACAATTGTAAGACTGGATAATAAACATCCGATAAGTTCTGAGTGGCTGTCATGGATGACAGTACAAGCAGCCACCCTGTAAGTATCCTTTATGGAGTTATTCACACCAATTCTAAAGGCCCAGTCACACCTTGACGTTTTAGCCAGCTTATGCCGATTTTTGAAAAATTTGTGTAAAACGCTGGTACACGTCGAATACGTTATGGGTACGTTTTGTATATGTTAAGACCACGCTGAAAAACACTGCCATAAGTGGTAGTACGCTGGCTTTAAACCTTGAACTTTTGGGTTTTCCTCAAATTTTTTCATGCTTGAAATTTTACGACGTATGCCGGCGTATGACTCACACGTTCCGCTACGCTGGCCATAAGTTGTAGGCACGTTATGCGATCGTTGACACACGTTGAAACACGTTACTTGTAAGTTACTCATAAGTCGAAACACGTCGAGGTAATGTTTAGCGTACCCGAAACTTATTTCTAACCTATGAGTAACGTTTTGTAAGAACGCTACACAAACGTTGTTCACACTTTGCAACACGTTACTTGAAAGTACTACTACTACTACTACTACCAACATCGACATCACAAAATTCTCTTGAACTACTACTACTACTACTACTACTAATAACATCGACATCATTAAATTCTCTCGAACTACCACTACTAACACTACTACCAACATCTACATCACTAAATTCTCCAGAACTACTACTACTGCTACTACTACAACTACCATCGACATCACTAAATTCTCTCGAACTACTACTATGACTAATAACATCAACATCACTAAATTCTCTCGAACTACTACAACTACTAACATCGACATCACTAAATTCTCTCGAACTACTACTACTACTACCAACATTGACATCACTAAATTCTCTCAAACTACTACTACTGCTACTAATAATAACATCGACATCACTAAATTCTCTCAAACTACTACTACTATTACTACTGCTACTGCTACTGCCACTGCTACTGACATTGACATCTACTCAACATGGAGTCTGGAACACTGACGGGTTCCTCTTGTGAAGCCCATTTGTATATACCAATTCCCCTAAGCGCTGCCAATACGCCATTATACGGTAGCTGTAAGTTAGAAACATGTTCAGTAAGTTCTGTGGTCGTCCGGAAGACGTCAATCAAATTCGTCTATGTACGCCAATGTGCGTTTGAGATACATTACACATAGGTTCTAAGCACGCTACTCATAGGTTCAAAAGCATGCCACTAATAGGTTCAAAGCACGTTACTCGTAGGTTAAAAATTAAGTTTCGAGTATGCTAAACATTACCTCGACGTGTTTCGACTTGTGAGTAACTTACAAGTAACGTGTGGCCGACGTGTGTAAACGATTGCGGAGCGTGCCGAGAACTTATGCCAGCGTATGCGGAACTTGTGAGCCATACGTCGAGTACGTCGTAAAATTTTCAGCATGCTTGAAATTTCACGACGTACTCGACGTACGACGTAATATGCCAGAGTACTTCATTGTTTTTCATTGTGCTCCTAACGTATACACAACTTACCCATACCGTATTCGACGTGTCCCAGCGTTTTAGACACATTTTTCATAGGTCGGCATACGCTGGCGAAATCGTCAAGGTGTGACTGCGATGTTGACACTTCCAATTTTCAGGCGGTTATGATTTAAATCGGCGAGCGGCAGCTTTCTAACAGAGAACGCCACGAGTTCGTCGGCGATACGTGCAGCGCACTATGACTAAGTTAAACTATCGTTGGGCATAGGTTGTGAACGCCGACAACAGGCTAAGCATTTGTTGGTATAAGTTATCTTTGACACAACGAAACGTTCTGTGACCATTACTAATACGTTATGCATACGACCAACACGTTATGAATACGACCAAAACTTAAAAAAAAAAACCTCAAAACTTCAGCGTACGCCAACGTTTTACGTGCATTTTTATACGTTGCCATTCCTGGCTAAAACGTCAAGGTGTGACTGGGCTTTAAAGTAAGTGTCATACTAATTTATAGGAGATGTAAATGTAACAATTACACTAATACAGTACCACATAAGTTTCATCAAACCACTGCAATACTTACCGAGATATGGACCGGAAACAAAAAAATTTCATGGATGGACAGAAAAATTAGGGCAGCTCAGCCGGAGGCTATGTGGGTCATGGATTTTTATACTACAAAACATGCGCCGAGCATGATTGCACAAATGAGTGCTGAAAACATGTTATGTGCACTTCTGATTGACCACAAAAAAATACAAAGCTGTTGAAAAGGAAGAGCGCATGAAAAGGGGAAGAAAAAAGTGAGCTACGAAGAAAGAGCAAGCAAAATAAAGGGAGGTTAACATTCTGATGAACAATGAATGCCCACCTGCCCTGCAGAGAGGAAAGGGCTGGGCGAGTAGCTCCATTAGATGGTGCTTCACGACGAGACATGGCAGGAGAACGAGATGTTGTTCGAGGAGGCACCTGCATGAAGTAGAAAAGAGGTAGGAAAAAAAAAAAGCAGAAATTGTCCAACTAAGTAAAACAAGGATACAAAAACAAAGATGGAGAAAGACTACCCTGTAGTTTGATGTGATCAAAGCACATTAGCTCAGGATGCTGGGATTCCAGTTTCACATCACATATAATCAGATGATTTGTCATTTTCTCCAAAGTCCTCATAATTGATGGAAAAGTATAACGATGTCTGTTAATGTGTTTGTCCTGGAGGAACAATATACAAGTTCAAGCTCCTCAAATAGCATCAGACCATTATATAAACTAGAAGGGCACTCTTCGACATCACGGCATCACCAGATATGCCTCCGCCGACATCATTACATCATGATACATACTTGTACAAAGTTTGAATTTAATCCCTGAGCCTAGATTCAAAATATTAAATAATTCTGGCTGCCAGACCATGCACCCAATTCGGTTGAAATTTAAAACACAAACTCCCCATGACTACGAGATCATAACTGTGATGTTTCACATCAATTGATGAAGCGGTTCAAGAGAAAGAATTGTTTTAAAGATTTTCATTCAATCCAATATGGCTGCCAGACCATGTGACCTATTAATTATTCGTGAACAAACTGGTGTCTCCATGGCCTGGGGAACATGTGGGTGAAGTTTCCCCTTGATCTGTCAAGCTGTTAAGGAGAAGAAGATTTTTAAAGTTATATTCTTCAAAAAATCATAGCTGCCAAACCATGTGACTTATGGCGTCATAGGTGGAGAACTTTATGTTTTTCATGGACAGGCGATCATATATGTAAAGTTTTGCCTCGATCTGTTCAGCCATTTCATAGAAGATTTTTGAAGGTTTTGATGTTAAAAACAATATGGCTGTCAAACCATGTGACTGATGAGGTCATTAATCTCCCCCCCCCCCACATACAATTTAGCCCAAGATGACCCTCAAAAATTTTCCTACTGATAGGATAAAGCGTTCAACGTATACAATTGTATCATAATTAAGCCACCTATGACATCATAATGAAGCCACCTAAGACATCATCAACAAAAAATCACTTGTATCCCATGTAGAGTACTTCACATGTGCCAAGTTTCAATTTTTTCCATGGAGCGGTTTCGGAGATACAGATGTCCAAAGTTTTTCCTTTTTTTCCAACGTAGCTGCCACATCACATGACCTATGCCATCATAATTATCATTAAAAGATTCTACATGAGTAGTCGCACCTCTGGTGAAAATTTTGTGTCAATTGGATAGTGGTTGCAGAGAAAAAAAAACTAAATTAGCAAGGATGGACTACGTGCGTACGTACATCGATGCCAATTTTCTCTGTGCGTACGGGCATACATACGTACGGATGGACAACCCGAAAACATAATGCCACTGGTGACTGTCTGTGAAGACATAAAATAGCCTAAGTGAGCTGAAGGTCATCTCTTGAGGTTGTAGTCCAGACCTCTGATGAATTCAAAAGCTGGGAAATGGAGGAGGAGATCCTTTCAGAAGATTTTGTGGCCCAAGGGCCCAAATTTGAAAAAGAAAACAAAAAAAGTTTGAACTGAGATTCAAACCCATGCTGATTCGATTTCTTGGTCACGAAAGTTACAGGGCGAGATTTGGGGGAACACCCCTGGGAGCAACCCTGATCCGAAATCGAAAAATCTAAGCCTGAGCCATCCTGCGAGCTATCGAGTAGGAGGGCCGTACTGAGTTTCAGAGCAATCGGTCGGTAAATAGGGAACGATCAGGGATCCTAAGTTTGAGGGGGATAACCACCTGGGAGCCCCCATGATCTCAAATCAAAAAATTGAAGCCCGAGCGATTGTGTGAGCTACTGTCTTGTACTCATTGGTCAAGTTTCAGGACAACCAGCCAAGTGATAAGGGAGGAGTAGGAAAAATATCAAAAAGTTAATGGACTACTGGACGGATGCACAGATGGACATCAGGACCCATTTTATAAAGTCATCTCTTAGAGATCGAGAGGATATGACCAAAAAGGAAATTATAGTCAGGTCAGGTATGGGAGCATGCGCCAGCACAGCGTGTCGCTGCTCCTTTTCTAGTGCGTGTTGACTAACTACTATACATGTGCGTGCCGACACACCTAATCATATATTTATATACATATATACACGTTCGTGTACATGCACATGTATGCATTGCTGTCTTTCTTTCACCAGTCCAAAGGAATTTTTTCAAAAAAAAGCTAAAGCATCAACTCAGAGACATAATTGACTTTGTCCATCCTCTTCAATGATGGTCCATAATCATCTTTGTCCATCATCTTCTTTATCCACAGAGAGACTCACTGCTGAATCATTAAAAATATGATCATTGCTGGATCGACAATTGCAGATTTTGGAGGGAAGACTCATGACGACATGCTTACCATTATGGTATTCAAAAGATGATAGCTTTTTGTTGATAAAACATGATGTAGTAAAAGCATTGTTACAGATCTGAACTAAGGGGTAAATGAGGCATAGTTTCGAAAAGTTATTTCATAGTGCATGTTCGTTCAAGTGTGATGGAGTTACTGCAATTAAAGAGATAGTGTCGAGTAGTGCTTTGTGAGCTCTTGTCAAATTGTATGTTTTGAAGCTCCCATGAAATCACCGCCTCACCACAACTCCCCACCCACATTCTCAGATTTTCCACGATGTTTGCATCCATATATGACGTGTTCCTTGCAGCAAGCAGCTAATTGGTGCAGCCCCCGGCGTGGTCGCTGGGGCGAGCGGAAGGGTGTCAGACATGCTGGGTGGTACCATATGACGCCATGTCTGGGTAACACCCAATCAGCGTATACCACGCGTGAGCGTATACTAGCAGACCGCACGGGGGTAAACAAAGAGGACAGCACAGCTTCTGGGTGAGCAGATTCTCGGTGACTTCATCTTCGCGAGAGAGCTTCTCAGTCCTGATTTTTCTGGCAGCCTTTGGTGCTACAACGTGCTCTTTGGTGATCTCACGCAGCAATCTGGTATGTCTGTGTCTGTCTCTGTCTCTGTCTCTGTCTCTGTCTCTGTCTCTGTCTCTGTCTCTGTCTCTGTCTCTGTCTCTGTCTCTGTCTCTCTCTCTCTCTCTCTCTCTCTCTCTCTCTCTCTCTCTCTCTCTCTCTCTCTCTCTCTCTCTGTCTCTCTCTCTCTCTCTCTCTCTCTCTCTCTCTCTCTCTCTCTCTCTCTCTCTCTCTCTCTCTCTCTCTCTCTCTCTCTGTCTCTCTCTCTCCAGCTGGCATGCGAAGCTCGCAGCGGAATGTACGCAGTGAAGGACAAGCCGGCCGAGAGTTTCCGAGAGCGCAGGGGTATTTATTTCAGCATTCATTGAACACCGCCTGTTTCATGATCACATGTGTTGTGTTCTTTCCTTCCCTGCCACATTTTGTTAATATATCCTGTTTGTTAATAAAAAAAACCTGTGTGGTCATCGGGACATGGGAACTCAACAGTTCATGTGTCATTATTTACTTTTAACGATGAGCATCGATGCATCAGGAAGAAGATAATTGGTTTTGGGTCATTTATTGGCACAATTAGGCTGCTCATGGTCACTTGAGGGTTGCAATTCCACAGCGTTTCTGCATTTCAGAAAAGGAAATGGCATCACTCTCTTCAAATGGCGAATGCATGGATGGACCTATGATTACACATACAGGCGACTGTGATGGGGCATGACATGTGGGAGACGTACTGTTGCTGTATCGATCGTGGATTCTGTGAAGTTGGTTATGGCATGATAGGGGAGGGGAAAGAGTTAAATATTCCGCTATTTCCATGAGGTCCAAAAAAAAAAAAAGGTTATAAAAGGAGATAAAAGCCCTTGCTCAATAGAGAATTGGCAGAGTCGGGCAGTGGGGTCCATGCATTGAAAATGCCTGTAAAAGAGAATTGGTGACAAAAGCTCGGCTCAGCTATTCCTGTTGGCGAATTCAACGCAGTCATAGGTTTTAACCACTGAATCGAGCCCAAAATTAAAGGGCAGAAGAGGAGATCTCTTGGCCCCTTCCCACCTGGTGGCACGACTGTTGTCCAAGTCCCACAACCATTACGGTTGGCAGCAATGTGATACCAAATCCGGTTTGTCAAGATATGAGTGAAAACAAACGATGCTATCGGTTGTATCCCAGATAGCCTCCATTTAGAAGTCAACTCACTGCACAGTGCCATTGACAAAGAATTGTGACAGGATGACAAGAGTAGGTGCAGCTGTAATAACTAATAATTAAGGATATTTTGATGAGCAGAGATTGTAAAAAGTGCTCGGAAAACATATTGTCGTGTCCGAGTGTCCGTTAACATGGAATTTCTCAGAGCCGGGATCTTTCCTCTCGAGGGATGGTCAAAGTGTTTGTTTTTTTAAAGGCGCTGCATTCGATAATTACTATTCTTTACCATTCCCCAAGGTTTCCCAAATGAGCCGAAACGAAAGGATATATTTTATCATTAAAGCACAGGGAAGATGGTCGACAAGACGTTATAATAACCAAAACAAACCAAATGAGTCAAAAGACACAAAAAAAAAGAGCATGGGAATATGCAAACAGCTTGGCAAGGAGCCGTGGTTGATACAGTGATCTCTCCTCTGATTTGCTATCACTCTGGAAGATGTTCTCGCTCAGAGTGTCCTCTGAGCATTTTTGGCTTGCGTTTGAGCGATCCTTGGGGGAACGTAAATGGTACAAGTAAGTCCAAAAGCTTTTGGTATACGGGAGAAGACTAAATATTGTTGCGAATCTGGAAGCCATGAGCACACAACAGCTAGGTCCTATAAATCAGTTATATCGGTAAGTACGTGTTTCTAGTTAGGGTCCCGTCTTTTGTTTAATGGGTGATTAATTGTACGTGCGCTGTGCATTATTTTATAGTTAGGATTTTTACATCCCCCAACAACTACAACAACAACTCTCTGCTTTTGGCATTGTTCGTGCGCGCTCTTTGCTCGCCAGCGAGCGAGCGCGTGTGTGGGCGGAGTTTAGGGCATGGCGTCCCTCTTTGGCCAATCGGCAAGGAGCGGGCGTCTCGCCCGCCCCGTCCCCGACTCAACACCATCGCCATTACGCACGTGGTCGGAGGTGAGGAGGGAGGCGGAGCTACATATGCCTCCGATCGGGCCTCCACCCAGAAGGGTGGGAGTTGCTCCACCTACCGTGGGCCTGTCAAATGGGAGACGGCCAGGGAATTGCGCGATGGGTCCGACCAATCAGGAGGTGAGTGGCCAGGAGAAGAAGCCCCTCCCTCCGAAAGAGGAAGAGTGTGGTTGTCGAGACCAGCGTAGAGAGACGGAGATCGTGGCGTTTGCCAAGCAGCCTGTCATCGTGTGTGAGATATTTCTTGTGGGAAAGGACATCTCAATTCAGACATTTCGAACCTGGCATCCAAAGCCAAGTGAGTGGTTGTCGACAAGAGTGGGTTCTGGAGGATCGTGGATCGTGGCGATAGCGGTCGACCATCTCATCACGGGCAATCACCTCATCTCGCCTCCTCTGGATTTGGCTGCCCTGGTCCGTCCTTTGGCCACTGGTGCTCCGGGAAAGTGCGGACATCGAGCCGCGCGCTCGCGGCCAGGCAGCCAGCCGTTCTGACTCCCAGCCGAACTATCCTCCTCGGCTGGAGAATCGAATAAAGACCCGGCGGGTCCATTTCTTTTCTTTGGGTGTGCGTGTCTGTTTGCGGGCCTGTCTTGTCAAGTAGAATCGTTAAGTGCTTTTTGTTGTACATTATTTGCATTGCTTATTCGGATAACTCTACTCTGTGTCTCCCTGCCTATTGTAAATAAATATCTGTTAAATGTTCCAGCTCGTTTCTGTGTTTCTTTCATTGGCTGAGCACGCTGCGTATTGAGAGATAGCAAGGGTAAATTGTTCATTTGGTCCGGCGCGGCTCTGGTAACTCCGCTCGGTTATGCCGGATCCGAGTCGTTACCTGCAACTCGGATCGGACAGAGTCGGCCGAGGGTGTGGTTCCCCGGTAGTTAGACTGCGTGGGTATTTAGATATATTGAAATTAGGCAAGTAACCCTTCCCCACGCGATCGAATTATTGGCGATTCATGGTCCTGTAAGGGACCCGTACCTTCGGACTTATCCGAGGGTCACGACCTAAATTCCGGGTGTTCGGTGGGAGACGACTCCACTGCTCCACCTTGCGGTCGTGCTCGCCACCGATACCCGGCCCCACAACAATATCACCTAATTTTCGAATCATTCCCCCAATTAGGTTTTATTTATTCACCCTTGTTCTTTCATTCCCCTGCTGGCCCAGAGTATGGTAATTATTGCTCTTTTCTTTAAAGTCTTTTATTACCTCCACCACCGAAAGTGGACGGAGGTTGTGTTTTCACTTATGTCTACCTGCTTGTCTCTGTGTCTGTTTGTTTGTCTGTGATCAAGATATCTCAAAAAGTTGTGGACGGATTCAAACGAAATTTGGTGGACAGGTTCGGTGTGTGTCAAGGACAAACTGATGAGATTTTCGTGAAGATCCGGATCTGGTTCAGGATCCAACTCCTAGAATTATTTAAGTGATTCTTCACCATTGAGAGATCGGGCCAAAAATTATATATAGTACGATATTTCAAAAAGTTGTGCACGGATTAGGACGAAACTTGGTGGCCAGTTTGGGTGTGTGACAAGAATGAAATGTTTCCATTTTGGTGAAGATCCGAATCCATATCCGGATACTAGAATTATTGAATTGTTAAAGTGATGCTTCACCATTGAGAAGTGGCCAAAAACGATATATAGCATGATATTTCAAAAAGTTATGGATGTGTTGTGACAACACTCGGTGGTTGAGTTGGTGAGGTGACAAGAACAAAGCTGATTAGATTTTGTTTCAGGTCCGGATCCAGATCCAGCCTATCAGTGAGATACAATGTGTAAACTGTTCAACCTGGCAGAGGTATACGCTCTACCAAGTGCCGTTCTAGTTTGTTTCTGCTTTTGTCTGTCCTTATGTACAATTTGCTTATATTCCATGTGGTGTTATACTTTTTTGTTTCGATGGTGCAATTAAGGCTCTAAATTAAACCGTATGGGAGGTTAAGATAAACAGGTTTCTGTTCAACCCGATTGGCTATCTGAGCTCGTATTTATAAACTTTAATTCTCTGTGTGTGCTCGGAGGTTCGTGATCGTATGATATCAAGTACAGAAAAAGACTCACTCTGGGTGGCATTTCTTCTCCATCTGTACCACCCCAGCCAGAATCTGGGCCTGCCATGCGCGTAGACACGAGTGGGTTCTCTGACACAGGTTCCATATCCAGCCGTCCTGCATCTCCACGTGCACTAGGCCCCTCACCCGCCTGGTATGCACTTCCACCACTCCTGCCCGTCTGATCATGCACTGACTGGGATGAAGGCAGGGAAAAGTTCATTCTTTCAAGGGAACTCCATGAGAAACTGGCCAGTCGAGTGTTAGACAGGTTGGAGAGAATATACTGTAGCAGCAAAGAGATGGTGTACTTACTACTAACTAAAAGCATAGCCAAGTGATGTCAAAGGAGTGGAATAAAAAAAGCATCAAACCAGAGGGGGGAAAAACAAATTAGGGTGATGAATCAAAATTGAGGAAACAGGTATGAGGAGAGCAGGGAGTGAATGGTGGAAGAAGAATTTGATCAAAGTCACAAAAGTACGTGGATAGTTGAGTTACTCGTAAATGCTTTACATGAAGCTGAACATCGAATCCAAATAACAGACAATTTTAAACTGATGTTGTTCAAGCGTCAGGAGGTAGAAAATGAACCTAATGTATTGTCTGTCAGACAATATGGGATGAAATAAATTCCACTTCTTGGAAGTCCTTCCACTCACTGGGAACTACATTTTCAACTTGTGTCTAAACAATGAGTCGTCATTTTGAGGGGGATTTAAAAAAGCAAAAATATATATCGCACCCATGTCTGAAGGAAGTGGTGCAATTTGGCATTTTAATATGAAGTTGGCAAAACCTAGAAACTCATGAAACCTATTAGAATTACCCTTGAGAATTATCTTTTAAAATTAGAACTACTATTTAGAACCCTTTAGAACTCCCTTTAAGAATTATCCTTTAAAATTACCCTTTCGAGCCCTTTTGAATTACCCTTTAGAAACCCCTAAAATTACTTTGGAATCCTTGAAAATTGAACACTGTGGGTTAGAAATGTTCTTTATTTTTTTGCGGATGGATGGATGGAAGGACGGACGGACAGATGGAAGGAAGGACATACCAAATATAGAAGCGTCTGCGCCGCTTAAAGATGTTGAATGCATTGGTGAAATAAAAAAAATTTCAAGCTTAATGTTAGTTCGATCAAGCTATTTGCTTCACTTGAATACAACGTAGTTTTCATATTGTACAATTTCAATGTAATTCTGAAAGCTGTCTCAAACTGAGCAGTATTTTCCACGAGCAGTCACCGGTTGAAAAAAAAAATCACTGGGATGAGATACTTTGAATAAGATAATTTCCTGGGGAGGAGAACACGCTACGGGCCTGGGGAGGAGATGTGCACACACACATGGGTCGTCTGTCACGACCATCAGCATACAGATCAATGGGACACACCCGCAGAGCAATGGCGATCACCGCGGCATAATTCAGTCGATCACCGACATTGAGGACTGCGACACGAAAATCAAAATATTGCGCTCCATAGCGAGCGGGGCCACCGATCCATCGCGATGGGTGGAGGCGGGCGAAGGGCAGCGGGGAAGGATTTTATTTTGGTCAACCGCATACTTTTTGCACATTGTTCCACAGATAATATTTTTCGAAGAGGAATATATGCTTTTTGCAAAACTTTTGTCCAGAAATCTTGGCCTGGATGCCTTGAAAATAAATATTTTCCAGATTTTTCTCAAAAGCTTGAAAAGACCCAAATACATTGGAATGTTGTTAAAGGGCAATGGATACCACGTTTTGTGTTGCATCAACTGACGGACACCACTAAATAAGTTGGTAGCTACGACCGACGGTATTGATAGTGAGCAAGGTGACAGCTTAGAACTGGATGATGGTGTTACCGTTGGAACTGAGATCGCTAGATGGCAATTAATGGGGAGCCATTGACTGCTAAGTTGACAAACTCAATAATTTTGTAAAATATAGACAAAAAGTTACATTATTTGATTAAGAAGCAGAAAACAAATATAGTGAGCCAGATTCGTCTGTTGGACTGCCAGATGGTGAAGCATGATTCATCACTCCAGAGAACGCGTTCCACTGCTCCAGAATTCAATGCCGGTGAGCTTTACACCACTCCAGCTGATGCTTGGCATTGCGCATGGTGATCTTAGGCTTGTGTGCGGCTGCTTGGCCATGGAAACCCATTTCCTGAAGCTCTCGAAGAACAGTGCTTGTGCTGACGTCAGTTTGGAACTCGGTCGTGAGTGTTGCAACCGACGACGGACGATTTTTCCGCGCTACGTGCTTCATCACTCGGCGGTCCCGTTCCGTGAGTTTGTGTGGCCTACCACTTCGCGGCTGAGCTGTTGTTGCTCCGAGAAGTTTCCACTTCACAACAACAGCGCTTACAGTTGAACGGGGAAGCTCGAGCAGGGCAGAAATTTGACGAACTGACTTGTTGGAAAGGTGACATCCTATGACGGTGCCACATTGAAAGTCACTGAGCTCTTCAGTCCAGCCCATTCTACTGCCAATGTTTGTCGATGGAGATTGCATGGCCGTGTGCTTGATTTTATACACCCGTCAGCAATGGGTGTGCCTGAAATAGCCAAATCCACTAATTAGAAGGGGTGTTCGCATACTTTTGGCCATGTAGTGTATAACGCTCCTTCCAACCACTGACTGACTCACTGATATTAGAGATCGGTACTTTCCGGGTGATGTAGAAAGCTGAAATTTTGCGTGCCGATGGACATCGAAGCCGGGTACACCGGGAAAATTCACATGACCGCCAGACAACATCCACAAACGAAAATATAAATAAACTAGAAGGGCACTCGGTAGAGCGCATACCTCCGCCACGTAATACCTGATCCACGAGAACATATCGGGCCCAATACATTTTTGAAATATCATTCTATACAGTACGATATCATTTTTGGCCCTATCTCTCAATGGTGAAGAATCACTTTAAAAATTAACTAATTCTCGTATCCAGATCCGGATTCAGATCTTCACCAAAATTGAATCAATTTGTCGTGGTCACACACCCAACCTGTCCACCAAATTTCATCCCTGATCTGTCCACAACGTTTTTGAGATATCCTGTACAAAAACAGACAGAAAGGGATGAAAACATAACCTCCTTCACCTTCGGTGGCAGAGGCAATGGAAAAAAAAATAACTGAAAAAAACATGCAGGTGAGTGACCCGAGGCAATGGGGAAGCATGGTTCGTATGCTGACACAATGTGTAAGCACACCCCGCTAGTATTATTGTAGAACTGAGTCAAAGTCACTGGAGCTTCTCAATCATGTTTGTGCCAAAACCTGATGGATCTCAGAGATTTTGTCTCGATTAGATAAAGGTGAATCCCTAAGGCAAGACCGTCTCCCACCAGATTCCTCGAATTGAAAGTGGGTAAACTGGTTCTGTGTTTGTAATGCCGGAAGGCTTATTCCAATGAAAGTCATGCTTTTTTGAGATGAAGAATTTCCTTGCCACTTTCCAAAGAAGAATAAATCAGGTAAAATGCAGGGCTGAACAACTGTGCCACGAACATTGATGATGTGTTAGTGTACAGTAACACTAACACATGCTTTGACAGAGTCGCTAAAGCTAAGCTTGTAAATTTAAAGAAAAGTGATTTTGCCAAAAAAAAAAACCAAGTTACATATTTAGGACATGTTGTTGGTTTCAGTCACTTATTGCCACACGAAGCCAAGATTAAATGCATCATTGATTTTCCTGGAGCTATAAATAAAAGAGCATTACTCAGGCTTCAATGAATCCATCCATCCATTGGGCCCATACTCTGTGCAGAGCGTTGGTGCCAGTGTGACCACTCCTCATTTTCATAAATGTCAAGGTGAGCCAATGAAAAAAGCCAAGAATTCACAAGGTTTCGGAAAAGCGATGATAAGAGAAAACCTACACGCCAAGAAAACTTATAGAAAACCAAGACGCCAAGGAGAACAACGAATAGCCAAGATCTTGTGAAAAAAGCCAAGGAGTGGTCACACAGGTTAGTGCTGCCTGAGCAGTCTCCTTGGCTATTGAGCACAATCCTGGACGGGTCGCCACTCCGACACAGGATACCAGCAAGCTGGCACTCATTTTGCCGACCTCGGAAGGATGACAGGCAGTCAACCCCACCTGGTATTAATTCAACAGAAAAAGAGGGATTTGAACTCAGGATCGTAGGATCCCACCACCCTAACCATTAAGCCAACACCAGGCATATTCTATGAATGAGTGGATTTATATTAAATTTGTACCAAAACCTATGGTCTTTAGCAGCTGCACTGACTAATGTGTTCGTGGACGGCCCGTGCAAGGGCTTATCCAAGGATCTCACCAAACTATCTGATCAGTAGTAGCGACGGGTGGTGTGTACAAAGTGCAAGGACTTAATCAACCTGAGCTGAGGACTCATGCTTGCTGGGAATTCCTCGTTTGCGAGACACTGTCTCAAGCCCCAGTCCCCATCATGGATGGGACTCGGCGGTTTACCCGAACTGTTGGTGAAGGGCAAGGTACACGCTGGCCCGTCCAGTATAGCGTGCGTGTGACCCCGGACGTCGAAGGGCATCACAGACCTGTTATTGCTCCATCTCGCACAGCTTGCAGCTGCTTGTCCCTCCAAGAAGTTAGCCCGCCGGCCACACCAAGCCGTAGGCTGGGTCGCGGCAGTAGTTAGCATTACTCAGGCTTCTATGAACGAATGGATTTATATTAAATTTGTACCAAAACGTATCATCTTTTGCAGCTGCACTGACTAATGTGTTCGATAAAAATGTTAAATTTGTATACTGTACTGCAGTCTGAAGCTTGCCAACGAGCATTTGAGAAATTGAAGTCTTATACTGGTGCTGCAGCAATTTGAGGTACGTGTAAACAAGTGGAACTCAAGTTGTAACTGGGTCTATAGATCACAATTCTTCGATATTCTTTGAAATGTTTTAAAATGAGAACAAATTATTGTTTCGGTACGTCTTGAAAATTGTACATATCTCGAGCTGACATGATGGAATCGCAGATTTTCTGTCCAGACCCGAAATGCCATGCTTCCTTGATGGCGCATCGTGTGACAATTGTGAGGGCATACCGCACATCTTGGGAGATATTTCCAAGTCGTGTACAACCATTGTGCCAAAAGAAAACCTCACTTGAGTGACATTTTCTTTCGGGGTGGAGGTATCACATGCGACATAATCTTCATTAGTTTTGTAATTCTGGGGCTGTAAACCGCAACACGGGTAGTGATACTGCTACCATCTTAAATACCCTGCAAACCTGAATTGCTGCATCGATTGGTGAATCAGAGAGGCCATGTTATAGAGGTGAGCGGCTAGGGAGAAAGAGGTGAGGCTTTTTCCGAAGATTAAGATGAGAGCAAAAGGAAAAGACAGGTGCGAGAACAAATGTGCTTACACCTGAAATGGGTTCAGAGCCAGGACCGACTCAGTTCGTGATCAGCGAATGCTGATGACCAGCGGTTCTTTTTCTTCTTTTATTTTTGTATAAAATAGGGGGGGGGCACATATTTCAGACAGAGCAGGGGGGCGAGGCTGGAGAAGAAACGGTAAAAGACAGAAAGACCACTGACCTGCCTGCGTTGAGAGAGTGAGAGACCCAAAGACTCAGCCACATCGCAGGAGATAGCAATGATCCTAAATGCCTTGGTTTCCACAGTGTGAAGCCGAGAAAGGTGAGAGGCAGGAACACCAGCCAAAGGGGGGAGAGCAGTACTCCATCAGGCTGCGAACGAAAGCTTTGTTAGTGGTCAGGAGCTCAGATGGGCTGAGGAAGGACTTTGCACGACGGAGGATTCCCAGTTGGCGACTGGCTTTAGAGGCCAGGTTGGAAATGTGACTTTCCCAGGAAAGATCATGGCAGATATTGAGACCCAGAAGCTTGAATAAAAGGAATTCTTCTCAAAGCTAGTTGAGAAAGTAGATGGGGGGGGAGGGGTCCAGACGTTCCTTTCGGGGAGACATCGTGAGAGTGTGAGATTTGTCAGGATTGAAAGACATGTTCCATGTGTTGGACCAGTTTGTGATTTTATCCAGATCTGCAGTGAGTGAAGAAGCTGCTGCTTGCCGGTCTGAGGGATGACAGATGGTACGGCTGAGGGTGGAGTCATCAGTGAAGAGATAAAGAGGATTTTCCAGAGAGTCGGAGAGATCATTGATGAAAACCAGAAAAAGAACAGGGCCCAGAACGCTACCTCGAGGAACTCCAGCCTGGACAGGAGGATGGAATGAGGGAATTCCATTAAGGGCCAATAAGTTGGTTGCGACAGGAGAGGAAGTCTGCGAGTCATGAGGGGAGATGTCCAAGGATACCAAAGGAAGAGAGTTTGGTGAGCAGGGCAGGGTGCCAGACCGTATCGAAGGCACACATATCTGCAATGACGAATTGCAGATACGCGTGCCTTCTCTGGTAGTCAAGACATGAAAAAGTCTGCTTTTATACACATATCTGCAATGAAATAGCCCTTTCCTGCAAAATCCTGAAAGGTGATGAACTCGCTTTGAGTCATAAGCTACGGTGCTCGACCCACCATCAAAAGTCGACTTTCAAAACGTAATGCCAGTGGAGGCTGTACGGCTGAATGGGAAATTGTTCCTTTTGTCTCGAGTGGTGAAGGACATCTTGTCCTGAATGATCAGAGAACTGATTTTAAGTCAACAGAAAACCTGCTCCGCAAACTTTTGCTATCATTGTCGAAAACTCAAATCCTGAGTGTTGCCCACATTGATACATTCTACTTTCTGTTTTCTATGCAAGTGCTGGAGAGTCCCAGACATGCTCATAAATGGCATACAGATTGCCTAATGTATCGATTATAACAGTATCGATCGTTGCCTTCCTTTCTCACAATAAATTAACATTATGGTACACCCGAGCTGATGCATTGAGAAGTCAATTCCCTTTAAATAACTAATACACGTTGCAACTGGGATTGTGGGACAGGTGGTAAACGAGACTGGATTTTGGTCGTTCCCATTATTGGGCATGACAATTTGTTATAAAAAAAAAATGGATAATCTATCAGCAAAGGATGTCTGGAGTAACCTTGGGTACGAGTACATAAACATGAACAATGACTGGGCTGAGAAAATGAGGAATACCATAACAGGAAGTGTTGTGCTTGATCTCAAATGCTTTCTTTGGACTTTAAGCCCCTCACAGACTATGTGCATTCCCTGGGTTTGAAGCTCAGAATTTATGCTGATGTTGGCAACTAAAAAAAAAGTTAAGGATATCCTGGAACAACGCGTGATCAAATTGCATAGACACAAGTTGTCGAATGGAGTATTGGCATGTTAAAGCTTGATGGCTGTTCGGCCACACCAGAAGAGGGGGCTATTGGCAACACCATGGCGGGCAAAGTTTTGAATAAAATGGAGCGATTGATTGCATTTGGCTTGCTAACGACAAAGGTCTTCCACCAACAGTGAATTATACACTGCTAGGGGATATTTGCAACTTGTGGAAGAACTATAGGGACATCCAGGACGAATGGGATGATGTGCTGAGCATTGTTGCTTCAGCAGGGGAATAACCAAGATATCCTTGAGTCAGCTGCTGAACCTGGCCATTGGAAAGTCCCAGACATGCTCAATGTGGGTGACTTCAGCTTGAGTGACGGTGAATCTCTGCATGTGCTGTTGTTGAGCACCCCGGCCCCACCAACGTCAACCAGCACTCATTGTGCATCCATGGTTGGCGACTCTTTTACCATGAATCATGAGAAATATGGAAATGGCAGCTGAAAAGCGGACTATACAACGGCAGACTCGACAGTTTCGTGGTTCGAGCATCCGCTCTGAGTCAGGAAGTTCAGCAGCTTGATTCCAAACCTGGACAAGTCATGCCAAAGACTTTAAAAATGTGCATGCTTCTTCCTTGCTCAACGCTCAGCATTTAAAAGATAGAGCATGGGCAAACCCCATTGGTTGGCATCGATGGAGAGAGAGGAAATTCCTCCTTCGTTGCACCACTGTGTGTGGAGAGAAAAACGACATCGTAAAGATCCCTTCACTATTACCCAGAGTGCTTTGTTTAGTGCCGTCACTTCACCCAAGCTCAGTGAGCATTTGTCTGAAGTCAAGTCAGGTGTTGTCTAAAGTACTTGTTAAGATGGGTGGGCGATTTCTGTTGCACGTCCTCCACCAGCCTTATACCCTGTACAAAAAAATAAATAAATAAAAGGCACCAGTGGTATTCCCAGAAAGCTGCACCCGTCCTTGTCATTTTTAAACATCACAACGGCTAAGTTATACATAGAAAAGGATGATTATGAAGATAAGCCTCTGGGGGTTGTACAAGCCATACGCCTTTTTCCCAATTTTTCCGAACCCATCCGACGTTTCTTCCTGCTTGTCGTACCTCTGAGCTGATGGGTGACAAGATAATCACCAAGGCTGTTAATAGGATGAATAGTGACTCGGCCTGTTCATATTTCCATGCGAATTCCTTGCTCATTATGAAAGGAACTCTGATTCAAATCCATACCATATATGTTTCTTTGTTGTCTACTAATGTCCTTGTATTTCATGTAAAAATACACTGATGTCTCCTCACATTTTCCTCCTGAATGTGATGCATGTACCAGCTCCATCACAAGCTTTACATCAATGTGAAAACAACAAAAATATCACGAAAACTCCCAGAAAACCTGGAGAGTTGGATCCCAACCGGGTTTCCCCTCGAGATCGAGTAAAGAAGAAATGTTAAATAGTTGTCTGTTCCGTAGGAGTTGAGAGAAAGTTGTAATGAAGTGGTGTACAGTGTCAAGATGAAGATGACAGCACGGGCAGAACAGGTCCTGAGTTGGGTCGAGTTTGTTTCAATCGGTTTTAAGTGCGGGGGTGGTAACCGGACCCAAGTCGAGGTAAGGAGCGAGAAAGGTTTGTTCACATAGATGGATCACGGTGCGTCATTCGTCGAGTATTTTATCGTTGTGCCGTTGTTGCAAAGCGATGGTGGTGATGTGATTGTGAATGTTTTTTTGTTTTTTTTCCGAGATGTGTTTAAAGTTGGAGGTGGCACGTTTGAAAATCTGTTGCTATAGCAAGTTGCTTGTGAGATTATTTTCGTGTCTGAGAGGGGGTGGGTGATTGGACAAGGCAGAACATGGGTGTTCTCATGTGTGAGTGGCATCGATGAGGTGTGTGCTTCTGATATTGAGGTGGTGTTGGACAGTTAGAGGGGTAACTATTTTGGTTCCAGCATGGAGATCTATGCTGGTGAGTTAGGTGCAACCTGTGATGATTCTGAGTGCTTTGTTTTGTATTAGTTGAAGTTTTAACGCATTTGTTTTGGATATGGTAACTTGTGAGTTAATGTTTTCAACAGCAGCACAAAATGACAAATATGTAACTTGAAAAAAAAAAAAAATGGAAAAAAAAATACCTCCAACTTAAAGTTGAAGAATACACACCATGAATGCTGGGATGTGAACAAAAACGAAAACCTTTACAGTCAAAGCTACAGACAGAAGTTAAATTTGTACTAAAAGTAGGAATAGGAAGAAAAAGCGATAAAAGAAGAAGGCCAGAAGGAGAAAAAGAAAGAAAAATAAAAAATAAAGACATTATCAGGCACCTGAGAAGATGGTTCACCAGACACTTTCCCAAACAGTTATTTAAATTAAGTATATACAGCAGAACCGATGATAAGTACGAAGGCAATATGAATTGCCAGAATTGTCTTTTTTTTTTCCCCGAAATACGATTATATGAGCATTTTTTGGGCGGTTACCTTTTTAACTAGAAGGGCACTCGGTCGAGCGCATACCTGGGTCACGTAATACTTGATCCACGAGAACATGTTGGGGCCAATAATTTTTTTTTGAAATATCATGATATACAGTACTATATCATCATAAAAAAAATTAAAGAATCCAGATCTAGATCTTCAGCAAAATCGAATCGATTCGTCCTCATCACACACCCAACCACCTGTCAACCAAGTTTCGTCCAAATCCGTCCATAACTTTTTTGAGATATCCTGCTAACAGATAGACAAACAGACAGACTGGGGTGAAAACATAACGTCTGTCCACCTTCGATGGCAGAACTAATAAGTTGCATGCACTCCTGTGAAAAATATTTGGTTGTTTTTTTCACCACAAATAAACATTTTCAATCTTAGCCTTGAGATTTTTTTTTTTACTTTACCTATGGAGATGCGGAACAATTGGTTCCATTTTAGCTTGTTTTGAGCACGGAAACGTTTTTGTTCATATATTCGAGACAAGGTCATATAAACAAGGTTTCTTAGCATGAAATCTGACATGTGTGTGCATTGTTTATTGCTGACAATGGAAAGAAGAGGTTGAACAACAGCAATGAGATACTTAGCCTGCGGACTGCAGGAGGTTTAAATAAATAAATTGCCTCAAAGGGTATGTTCAATACCTGCACGTCAGTGGTACGTGTGAGTGGCGGGGTACGGCTGGGAGCGGCTGCAGTGCCAAATGATTCTGAGCGGGGTGGCACGGACGTCTCGGCATTACGCCCAAGTGCCTTGGATGCCATAAGAGGAGATGACTGCTTGTTCAGCTGGGAGCGAGCCTGGACCTGAAGAGTAGGAATGGAAGAGATTATATTGAGATGAGCAAGGACTACATGCATAGCCCCAAAGCAGAAAATCCATGTGAGCACGTCAGAAGGCCCATCCACCATATGAAAAAAATGTGCAATAGAGCTCCAAAGATTTGATGTTTCAAGCAACAGATGCAGAATTGAAAGAAAAGGGGAAGAAGAGGAAGCATTCCATCCCATAAAATTCCAAAGAACATGGAGAAAAGCAAGCAGAAGTAATATGGAGGGCTTGAAAGATATTGCACGCACTATTAGGTTGCCAATTTCTTTCCAAAATAAGAAAACATTGGCAATAATAATGAACCATGAAAGATAGAAATGGTTGACATGTCCAAAAGGGTGCCTCAGATCAGCATGGCTACCATCACCAAGGCAGCAAAAAGGCCCTCAACCAAGCACAACAGAGAAGAACTAGCCTCTGTATGAACAATTGATCCAGGCTGAGGGGTTGTGGTGTCCGGTGAGATGTGAAGATCTTCCAGAGATACTGAGCGCCGTGCCAGGCGGTTGAGGTATGAGGCACTAGGTACCGCAGCAAATAAGGGTGTTGGTTGGCTGGACTTTCGTGCTCCAGAGACTCTCATAGCCGGCGGCCGGGGAGGTGTGAAGTTGATAGATCTGTGTGATGCCGACGACAAAGCCAAAACATTGTTGGCTAAAACATTAACCCGTGCTGCAGGCCTCGCTGCAGGCCTCGCTGCCTCATCAACCACAGGCAGATCATCTGTGGAGGTTGAATGTCTCTTTTCCCACTCTGAACTGTGGAGAACAACAGGCATCTGCGTAGGCCTGGAGCTGACCCGGCTATCACGAAGAGGTCTGGGTGTCATTGACACAGCCTGCGGTTGTACGACAACTCGAGCCTGAGGATTCTTTAGTGGCTCAATAGACACGTCTTCCGAGGAAACAGATCTGCGCTGGAGTCTTTTCTGTGTACGAATAACATCTTGACCACGGCTATTCGGCGATTGTTGAAATACTTTCTCGTCGTGGGAAACTTGCTTAAACTCAGGTGGATAAACTCGCTGATTGAGTGGTGGCCCTTTCAAGCCAAGAATGCTCCGTGACTTAGCAATGGCAGCACGCAACAGACTGTCAGACATTGAGAGTGCTAAGGCACCATCTGCAGACTTGCGTCTTGGTAACTCCGGTGCCTGTATATTTTGGTTGTAAGGCCCACGACCAGGGTGTCCGACAAGGCCGAGTTGAGAGTCGTTGGCATTTTGGAGAGAACGCCACTGCACCTGTGTTGGAATAAAAATCAGGCTAAAGAGGCGATACGGTTTAAAACGGCACACAGCCGGAAACACAGCTACTTTTGTAGGGAGGTAAAGCTTAAAAACAAATAAATAAATGCATTTTTGCCACATAAAACAGGTCAACATTCATTTTGGGAACATCTGAGGCAGACAGAGGATCATGATGTACATTGACTTCCAATGAATTTCCATGAAAAATGAAACAATACACACGACTCATTCAATTAAGCCTTTGAGATAAAAACTTTATCCATTTCTTTGTTTTGGCTATCATTTCCTAAAGTACACTTCCGTTTAAAAAAAAAAATTCATCGTCAATATGATTAATCATGAAAAGCATTCACTTCAACGATTCGTTGTGGATATTCATCGTGAATACCGTTCAGTCTCGTGTATTATTAATATCAGTGCCACTCATTCATTATGCAAGATCCATGTCATGGGGCCTTGAACCTGTGATTAAAAAAAAAAAAACATGCATGGACAAATATTTCAATGCAATTTCAAAACTATACAGCAAATTGCTTCCAAGAGAAATACAGAAAAACATATGCGAGGTGAAATAAAATAAAATATATTCTGCAATTAGATGCAACTATAACCTCCTTATCTCTTACTCCATACAAGTTCGAACAAATAATCCCAAATACAGTTCAACGATGAGTAAACAACATGTGAAAGAAAATTCCATAAAATATAAAGGTTGTGCAGGTGGCCGCAAGGGTCGTCATCGTAATCATCATGGTTGCCCTTTGTAGCGAAGAAGGCTGTTCACACATGACAAGCACATGACCTGGGAATAAGTTTGTTCATAATGTAGGAGCCACTCCCCAGATAACAACCACAATGATATAGCAAGCAGTGAAACCTGGTGTTAAGGGATATCCAAGAAGATCAAACTACTTGCCACCCACAGATTTACGCAGGAATTTGTGATTCGGCCAGGGTGCTGGTGATAACTCATGAAAGACATCACTGAATCTTTAAGGTCCACCAACAGCCGGTGTTAGCGGAGGGGTCAAAATGGTTTAACGTCCTTCCGACGGACAGTGCACGCATTGATGCATAGCCCTGAATGTGAAACACCAGGATGACAGTTTACAGTGGGTTGAGATTCAAATCCAGGCTAGACTGCTCAAAGGCAAGTGAGCATTCTGCTGAGCTATCTTGTCAGTCCTGTATGGGTCAAAGCATAAGAAGAAATGAGAGTTTAAAAAAAAAAAAAAAACTAAACACAAAACACTTCCTTGATTAGATTGGAGGGAGAGGGTGGGTCAGGAGTGCTGGGAGGAGCTCGATAAATCACATTGAAAGTTGGGAAATATTCAGAGCATCCTTTGTAATAAACAGAGTACACAAAAACAGAACACTGTGGTGAGAGAAGACATAATTGTAACAACAAAATTCAAATTTTCCTTCATTATTAAGGTTAAAGGTTGAAACGTTGCCAAGATAAGCAAAAACTGCAGGTATATCATCTAGTCTGAGAACGACTGCATAAACCGAAAGATTTAAAACAATTACATTGCAATTATCCAAGTCAAAATGATCACAATTCGAAAGTTTAATGGAACTAACGATCTAATTTAATGCCACTGTCGAGCCGGCCGAATTAAGGAAATCACGAACCCAATAGTCTTGTTCCCTGTAATGGAGAAGATCTATCTGCACAATATTCAGACAGCCAAAGTGTAAGCCACAAGGAAAAAGAGAAAAACGAAACGAAAACCAAATAAAACTGTGTGTAAGTGGTATAAGCTTGCCATTTAAATGCATTACGATTCACGTGCAATCCGTTAATGTTGAATAAAACATACATTGCTGGAGTTTCCATTGCACACCATTGTAAAATCGACAAACCTGCGATGCAAGTTATCGTATCACAGGGATAGAAAATCATGCAAATTTGGCTTTTTTAGTTAAAACTATTTCACACACCAAAATAGGAAGAGTTAAGGCAGGATAAAAACTAGAAGGGAACTCGGTAGAGCGCATACGTCCGCCACGTAATGCCTGAGCCACGAGAACATATCGGGCCCCGACACATTTTTGAAATATCATGCTGTGCAGTACTAGATCGTTTTTGGTCATATCTCTCAATGCTGAAGAATCACTTTAAAATTAAATAATTCTCGTATCCAGATCTGGATTCGGGTCTTCACCAAAATCGAATCGATTTGTCGTGGTCACACACCCATCCTGTCCAACAAGTTTCATCCGAATCCGTTCACAACCTTTTTCAGATATCGTGCTTTATATTCGTTTAGCCCAATCTCTCAATGGTGAAGAATCACTCAAAAAATTCTCAGATCCGGATCCAGATTCGGGTCTTCAAAACTGAATCAATTCTTCCTTGTCACACACAGAATGTGTCCACCAAGTGTCGTCCGAATCCGTCCACAATTTTTTGAGATATCGTGCGATTATATAGTTTTTGGCCCGATCTCTCAATGGTGATGAATCACTTAAAAAATTCTAGTAGTCGGATCCGGATCCGGATCTTCACCAGAATCCAATCAGTTAGTCCTTGTCATACACCTAAATTTAATCCAGATCCATCCACAACTTTTTGAGATATCCTGTACACAAACAGACAATCAGACAGACAAGCCGGTAGGCGGCGATGGGTCGCCGAGCATGGAAACTATAAGATTATAGAGCAAAATGAATGTCATATAGCGGATAGGGAATCACCTTAAGATTATGCATATCAAATCTCATCCAGTTCCATCTATTGATAACTACTCGGTATCCATTTGAATGAAAAGTACCGAAAATGCGGTTTGATATCGGAAATCCCCAAAGTTCGAGGGGGTGCTGTGGGTGAACAAAGATCTAAATCGAAAATCCGGCTTGGACGTTTGTGCACAATGTATTCCAGACGATTAGTGTGAATTTTCATGACCATCCGACCATAACCCTAGGAGGAGTAGCATTTAGCTCGAAGAGACCTCCAGCTCTCGCATATTATCGATTTTTGCAATAATTGACCTTTGACCCCTGACCTAAGTGAAATCGGTCAATATGTCCTGAGGCAAAGTTGTAGTACTCATTGAGTACCATGAACCTGCAAAGTTTCATTCGTATCGATGCACTCACCTGGTCGCTAGGGGGCCTTCAATTTTCGTCAATTTTCGCGCATACCCTAATTGTCGGGGGTGCTGCGGATAAAGTATTCCATATATCACAAAAACTGGAATATATTTGATAGAGCATCACCTGTAGATCATTTGTGCCAAATTTCATAACCCTACGTGGGATTTTTTTCAGCTTTCGGAATTGATTTCGCATGAAAGGTGCCGATTTTGAAGGTTTTTCGGTTGTTGCTAGGGAACCAAAGCGTCCCTAGCAACCATCACAATTTCCAAAGCACTAGGTCATAAGATGTACCTACCACCCGAGTTTGGTCAAAATTGGCCCACGTTTACAACAATGATGCTGATGACAAACGAACAAACATCCAAACAAACATCCAAACAAACAGACAGAATTACTGACAATAAGGGTCACATATTTCGGCGACCCCAACAAACAAACAAACAGAAAGGGGTTAAAACATAACCACGTTCACCTTTGGTGGTGGAGGTAAATGATTAAAAAATTTTTTTGAGGGAAACAAGTATAGTAAATGACACAAAAACAAAAGAAAAAGTGAGTCCTTTTTTTGGCAGGGATCCATTCGACGAGAGCTGATGAAGAACAGTCAGTGCACGCAGCAGGCTGTTGAACTTGGCACATCAGCAAGAGAGGAATTCAGCGGAGTCTGAAATCTCACAATTGTGTTGAAAAAACACATCCTAAATAAATACCAGCAAAAGCAGTGAAGTATGCTGAATTAGTCACTGGCAGTGACTTCGTGTAAAAATTTTACTGGTCCTGCCAAGCCAGTTAAAGTGACATTATACCAATCTTTCCATCTTTTACTGTTCCGAATCACCGATAATCTCAAGCAATGGTTGACAATGTTACACCTGTCTGCGACTGGTAAACAAATAATATGGTGGACAATATGAATCTTTCGGAAAGAGGTCACTTTGATGTAAAAGCGTGATGAATGCAAGAATGGAATGCGAGTCTTAGTCAAGTCCGAGAGTACGAACTTATCAATCTTCATCGTTAATCTTATTTGTTGACAATCATTCAGATATTAATAGACAGGACAATGGACTGGCAGACTATGGAATTTCTAGACCTGCATTTGGAGGATTGTGTCATCATTCGGATGCTGGTCAGGTGTGGGTGGTAAAAGCTCAGGGCTGTCTGTAGCTGGTGAAACGTCGTTTTGTGTCCAGGATTGATAAGATTCGGTGTAATTGGAGAAAACCACAACTCCTCTCCAATGGGTACCTTCCGGACATCTGATTTCCTTAATGTCAAAGCCGTTAATTTAGATTTAGGATCACTGCAACTCCCTCTATACCCTCGACATCTATCCATACATTTTTTAATAGGTACTTTCAATCTCCCGACTGAGCGGCGCTATTTTCACATTTCTGGAATACTCGTGGACCTCAGGAGAAAGGAGAAATATCCTCAACTAGTGGTAGTGTATTGACACAACTTGTTTTCAGACATGAACCTTTATTTTACTACCATGTAAAAAATACAAGACATTTTTATTGCTCGGCTTTCGGAGTTTGATGGCTATTTGATGCAGTTTCAAAATAATTATGTGCAATGGGATTGTCCTTAGTCAGACAGGATGGTATGGAGGAAGCATACTTGCTTTTGATTCCCAACCCAAATATAAACTGCCAAATTGGTGCTTCACAGACAAGGTGTTGGATCACCAAAATGTATCGTCCCTTGGATGGATGTTAAACCAGGTGTCCAGTTTGCTAGCATTAGTTGGTGGAAGCAAAATATCCAAAAATATATTTTGTGAATAATTGGTGCGGTTAAAATGGGAGTAGACAGGAATGGAAATGTCCTTGCTAATATTGCACACCTTAGTGCCAACACACATGCCAAGAGCATGTCTGTGTCTGGCAGCATCTCTGGAACGTTATTGTGCAGGCTCGATCAAATAGTATATCTCGGTTGTTTTATATCTGCATTTGTCAAACCATCAACATTCTGTTGGACATGTTGTCTAATATCTTCAATTCACATCCATCATGATTGGACGTTCCACTTTGCCTCCGTATATAAGCATCAAACGTGTGATGTTTAACAAAGTTCATGAGAATATCAACTGTGGGAACTTCTCTGATGCGTCCTCATATCAGGTTTCCCCCAAAAAACATAATTCTCTCATGTTCTGGTTCTAAAGGTGAAGGAGTGGGGTCATTTTCCTTTTCATCCAAATTAAAAATGAGAAGTTCATGAACTAGGTTTGGCCTAAACGGGAGTTTAGTATAATCAACAAGAAGGCAGTATCGTTTTTCTCTCGATACCAAGAAGTAAAAATGTATCTACAAGTTGTTCCATTACCTTGAGCAGCCTGTTGTCATCTGCCAAGTCATATTGTTGTGGTGCCGGGTTTGGTGGCGAGGACGACCGTTAGATGGAGCAGTTGGGCCATCTCCCA
Organism: Eptatretus burgeri; assembly: GCF_056783735.1. Lineage (NCBI taxonomy): Eukaryota > Metazoa > Chordata > Myxini > Myxiniformes > Myxinidae > Eptatretus > Eptatretus burgeri. Next base: position 45,041,355 of record NC_140962.1, read on the forward strand.
CCGAACACCGGAATTGAAGGTCGTAACCTTCGGATAACTCCGAAGGTCACGGGTCCCTTAGTGGACCGTGGACGCCAATATTTTGATGGCGTGGGGTAGGGTTAATTGTCTAATTCCAATTAACCTAAGTACCCACGCCGTCTAACTACCGGGGAAGCCACACCCTCGGCTGATTTTGTCCGAACCGAGTCGCTGTTACCGACTCCGATCCGGCATAACCGAGCAGGGATTACCAAAGCCTGCCGGACCAAATAAATAATTTACGGCACAAACGGCCTCGCTATTTCTCAAGCCCGAACCATGCTAGGCCAATGAAAGAAAACACGGACAACGAACTGGAACATTTAACAGGGGTTTATTTACAATAATCGGGAAGGGAGGAACAGAGCAGACTTAATCACGAATATTCAGGAAAATGTACAATGGAATCTCTTAAACAGTTCCACTTACAGACTGGCCACAGACACACACATCCAAAAAGAAATGGACCCCACCTTGTCTTTATTCGGTCCTCCAGCCGAGGATAGTTCAGCTGGGGGGACAGAGTCTGGCCGGGTACCTGGCCGCCTCGTGCGGTTTCAGACTCCAACCCACCACGGTGGGACTCGAACCCACGACCCGGAATCCAACGAGCCCACGATCCTGGCTGCCACGAACGACGATCGACGGCATGAGCGCCACAGAACACCTCCACAACGACCACCACCACCACGAGCACCAACGTACCCCGAAAAAGACCAGGACTAAGACCACACACACGACAACGATGACTGACGACAGTTCGATGGCTCGAGCGCTACAGAACACCTCCGCCACCACCACGAGCACCAACGTACCCCGAAAAAGACCAGGACCAAGATCAGACACACGACGACGACGACTGATGACAGCTCGCCACCTTTTTATCCCTGCCCCCGGGCGGGTGGAGGGATCCACTCTGAGGTGACTCGCCTCCGGATTGGTCAGGGTGGGGGGGGGTCGGGCGATCGGTGTCCTCCCCTCATTGGACGAGGCGAACATTCCATCTGGCTGGGGCGGAGTTGGCCCTGAAGTGATCTCACCCACGATTGGATGAGGGGGAGATTCCATCCTGCTGGGGCGGAGTTGGCCCTGAGGCGAGGGGGCTCCGCCCACGTCCGTAGCCTTGAACACGTGGGTTATGGCGCCGTGGTGTGATGTGAAAGCTGGGCGGGTGAAACGCTTGTTCGCCCGCAGAGTGGGAGGAGGAGTGAAGCGAGGGTTTTGTTGGCGTTGTGCAATTTCAAGATGTAAAAAAAAAACAGATTATAAAAGAAACCCGCAGAGCACAAATGAAATTAACCCATTAGACATAAGGACGGGACCCTAACTATAAACACATACTTATCGAAATAACTGAACAGAGGGGACTCTGGCTATTGTGTGCAAATGGCTGTCATATTCGTAACAATATACCTGCACAATCATAATCGGTATATACACTGGATTCCAGAACGACAAGTCTGGGAATAAACGACAAGAACGACAATTGCTGGGAATGCCAGAAGCTGCCAAACACTCAAATGCATGACTTTGCAAAGGTCACGATCAAAGTTGATTTCTATAAACTTTGCCACTTCACTCTTCCAGCTCAAACAAAGTGAGTTATCAGCAATGAGTATATTCACCACTGGCAGATAATAATCTTATAAATTTTCTAAACTTTGTGCACATGCTTGTAAAACTGGAATAGCGTCTTCCATTGCACCTTTTGCAGTCAAAAAAAGCAATGCAGTCGAACGAGATTTTTGTTGAGTTTGTCGTGACATGACTTGAGTTGCAGAGCGAGAGTTTTTGTATCCACTTTCATTTTTGTTGCTTCAGACATTCCTTTTGACAACTAAGTTCGCCTCAACTGTGTTGTGGTATTTGGAAATAATATCAGAATCCTTCTCGATGAAACTTTGATTTTCCAACTATGCAGTTGCAGGCTGGAAGTAAAGTAAAACATCGGGAAGATGGATGGGATACATTGGAAAAACGAGACCGGCACTCTGTGGAGTGCATACCTCCACCAGGCTGAATGGTTTATGTTTTGTATCCCACTGATAGGCCAGATCTGGATCCGGACCTCCAAAATTTAATCGGCTTGTTCTTGTCACCGAACCAACTCATCCACCTCGTCTCGTCCGAATCCATTCATAACTTTTTGAGATATTGTGCTACATATCGTTTTTGGCCCCATCTTTAAATGGTGAAGAATCACTTAAGAAATCCTCGTATCTGGATTCAGATCTTTAGCAAAATCGAATCAATTCTTTGCAAACTAAATCGCAAAGAGCTTAGCAAAGGAGGATAATAAAACGAGTAAAGATTCAAGAATGGCACAAACAAGGGTAGGTATTAAGAAGAAGCCACTGTTAAAAGACAGGACTTCAAAAAAGATGTAAACACTTTGATTGATAAGGTTTTAAAATGCAGAGAGTTCTCCAGTCAGGGAGAATTACTCATCTTGGCACAGGAAGAATCAGGAAATTCCTGGTTCTGAACCGCAGCTTTCTTGCAGGTTCTCATATCTAGTCTGTCTGTAAGGAGAAGGCTTTCCTTTATCCACTGGAGAATTTGAGGTGATGGATTAAGGAAATTATTTTTATGGATGACAAGTGGAAGAATGCACTAACATAATAGCCACACAAGCACCCATATCCCCTCTCCCTACCCACCTCAACTCACCCCACAGCAAAAACAATGCCTGGCACCCGACACCAGGAGACCGAAAATGGAGATACTATCCTGGGTCGAACGGAAAAAAAAAACCAACCTACCACCATAGGATTAAATTCAGTCTTCCTCCTCCAAGGTGGGTAACGCTCACTATGGGTATCCACCTTCCCAGTAAGAAACAGCCAGAGTGGATAAATGATGCAATGTAAAGGGTTAGGCAATCTCTTAGGAAAAAAAAGACTCGGTGGCTTAACTCAACACGTCACCCAAATAAACTTTTCAAACAAAGTAAAGTAGTTTGGTCCCCAGAATATCTCTGATGGAATACAAATGAAAATTATGCTGCAAGTGTTGGTGGATCAAGGTTAATCTGAGGAAACTACAGTAAATCCAGTCCATGTGTGATAAAAGTTCAAAATGAACGCTAAACAAATTATTATATTCTGGCTAACATTATTTTTCATGGACTGAGCTGGAGGATGTAATGGACTCCAATGAATGGAAGCGTTTGAGTGAAGAGGCATGGGATGGTCCACTCCCAACCATGAGCATCGAAGGATAATTGTCCTTTGCAGCAAATGAGGGCCCAGTCAGATCATTGAGGCTTGAAGTCATGAGAATGCTTGTGGCATTGAAAAGGTCATCATCAATGCGACCGAGTTGGCGAGGGCCAGCCAGCCTCCTGTCACTGACAATCTGTGTGGCGCAGGACACAGATGGGCATCATTAGATCCTCGTGGTCTCATTTTCAGATTATGTGGAGAAAGAGCCATCACCCAGAAAAGTAATCAACCAAGATAAGACTCTGTGAAATAATTTTAAAATCGGAATATTTTTGTACTAGCATGATTCGCAAAGGCAAATGACAGAAGGAAGAGCATTTTCCTCTCTTTCACACACGTGTGTTCTCTTGTTCTCTCGTTCTCGTTCTCGTTCTCGTTCTCGTTCTCGTTCTCGTTCTCGTTCTCTCTCTCTCTCTCTCTCTCTCTCTCTCTCTCTCTCTCTCTCTCTCTCTCTCTCTCTCTCTCTCTCTCTCTCTCTCTCTCTCTCTCTCTCTCTCTCTCTCTCTCTCTCTCTCTCTCTCTCTCTCTCTCTCTCTCTCTCTCTCTCTCTCTCTCTCTCTCTCTCTCTCTCTCTCTCTCTCTCTCTCTCTCTCTCTCTCTCTCTCTCTCTCTCTCTCTCTCTCTCTCTCTCTCTGTCTTGTCCATAAGATGGATCCACAATTCCCAAGCCATAGAAAGAAGACAACCAAGTAAATTGAAGAACGAATGAACAGATGATGTGCATGCCACCACAATAAACCAGGCACCATAAGAAGAAAAAAAAAAAAAGGAAAAGAGAGAGCAACGGAATGATAAAGATAACAGCAAAAATGGACCTTGTGCCCAGGCACATCGCTTTGGTGCTCATCAAACATGGTTTTGCGTCGTGCCAGGCGGCGTTGGACCAATTCACGAGCTTTACGCAGCACAGCTGCGTCGTTATAGCTTGCACGACGGTTTTCATTGGCATATTCACGTGCTGAAGGGAAGACCGTAGACGATGTTTTCGTGCCTTCCTCATGAAGCTGAAAAGAGGAATTAGTATGCGCCATTAAATCCATTCTAAACAGCAGGTGAGAGCATATAAAAACACCTGCAGAGACCGGTGGATCCCCACCAAAAATGACAGCAAGGGATGGTCACCTTTCTCATAACGTTCTAAACTCTCCTCGTTGTTTGGTGCTATATGACTGTTCATTTATACAGATTGCTCCCAATACCTCTCTTTTCTCACCTTCTCCTTCCACCTGCCACGGCCCTCCCTTGATCGATATTTTTCACAATTTACCCTCCTTCCCCTATTTATGTATGCATTACATAGATGCCCGGTTCCTGCAGTGAAGCTGAATCGCAACACAAATCGTGTTAAAAAATAAAAATTATAATAATAATAAAAGTGGAACTGTCATTATGGGATTTGTCAGGCCATGGTTCCAACTGGAGTCACTCGGTCACTTAGCATCAGCAGGTTAGTGCGAAAAAATGCAAACAAGGGAGAAAAGAATAACAAATTTCAGGAAGTTATTTGGTTCCGCCAAAGCTCTACCCTGACAGACTGATCAGATCCATTAAAGTCAATACCGAACAACTCACCGTGAAGGAATTGTTGACATTGGACATCATAATAATCTTCTAAGAACATTCCTCTGAGATACGCTTCACTATTTTTAGACATTTACAAACAATGAGAAATGGAAACATAATAAGACAGTTTACCATAACTCAAAACAAATAAGACAAAGTTATTTCTCAATGAGATTTCAAGATAACAGTTATTAATGTACTCGAGCTTTGGGGGCAGCCATTCATACATTTGACGTTCAAAGGTTAATTAAAAATTGTGCAATGATTAAGGCTGTTTTTAGATTTTAATATATTTTTATACAACAACTACTTCTTCTTCTGCTTCTTCTACTTCTACTTTGGTATGCAGCACATAGTTGCGGCTCGCAACATTTGCTGAAGGTGCGGCTGTGTTAATGATGCAGGGTCCCCTGAAGGTTAGAGCAGGAATTAGGAAGTCGGCCAGGATGCTGGCGATAAGTCGCCTCCTTTCTGTTTTTTTAATACAAAATTGAGGCTCATGTAAGAGTCAGATCACAAAAGGGAAACAAGGAAACAAAAAGACAGTGGGGGCACAAGGACCATATGTGGATTCAACAGGTAAGGGTTATTGATGAACCAGTTGAGTTGAGCATTATTGGGAATAGTTAGGCTCAGGGTTGTGAATGCCAGACAGTAAATGAAGTATTGAATTTCTCTATGTTACCATTATTTTTGTTAACATGATAAGAGTGCTTGCTATGTAGATGAAGCTATCAAATAATGCGCATGGATTTCCATTATGATAACATTTCCTGAGGGGAACCCTGTACATCTGTCGATAAAAGATCCGTGGGATATGGTACAGAACTGTATTATCCTTCAACAAGTCACAAAAGAGGTGGAAGAAAATGATTAAGGTATTTTATCAGCATGACATAGTCTAAAAACAAAAGCCAGCTATTGGAGAGGGGGGCAGGGGAGGGGGTGGTTCAAATTGTCCCCCACCAAATGTACAATTGAAAAATGCACGTTTCATATTAAAATAAGCATAGAATCCTCAGGCTCTGTATGCATGCGAGGCTGAAGTTTTTAAACCCCTTCCGTATAAATAAATCTTCATAATCTCAAAAGCACAACAAAAGTATCTCCGGTAAAGAGAGGATTTCAATATATAGTTACGGATCTGGAAACCATATGCATTCAAACATACAGATGTCCCAAAGTTCAGTTATTCCGTTAAGTACATGTGAGACAGGTCCCTTCCTTTTGTCTAGTGGGAGAATCAAAGGTGTGCGTTGTGATGTTCTTTTAGGTAAGTTATTACATCTATAGACCATCCAACAAACCATCTAAGACCATCCAACAAACAAACCGACAACACCACTGAACAAGCGCTTCACTCGCCAAACCGGCGACTCGCTGTCCGAGGCAGAATCTCTGGCAGTTCCTTCTCGGCTTCCACAAACATTGTAACTTCTTTTTGACGAGTATGGGCACGTGTGGAGTGGGGGCGGGGTTTTCCCGGCATGGCCGAAATCCCGCCCAGAAAGGGCAGACCCATGGGAGTCCCGTCCAATCAGGGCAGACAGTGACGTCTGTTCCACCGAGCCCCCGCCCCGTTCGGGGAGGTCCATAAAAGTTACGACGCGATCCTCAGTGGAGAGTTCTGAGGGGGTTCGGTCGTTGGTTCTGAGTAAGTCTCTTGGAGGAGGAATGAGAGTTGTTTTGGAGGAGCAAGTTGGTTGGTGTGCGCTCTACATTTTGCTGGCGTTCGTGGAGTTTTCCTGGGTCCCGTCCGCGACGCTGATCTCCACCCTGGGACTCCGACTGCCCCGTTCGGTTTCCTCCACGGGCACGAGCCCCACGCGTGTGACTGTTGGCCGAGCCGCACGACCAATAGCAGGTGCCGCACCGTGGAGCACTCCCTCCCTTCAACGTGCAGGTACTCACGTGAACTGTGACCCCCAGCTCGTCTCTCCCTCTGTGGCTGCGGGGATCTTTCAATAAATCGTCTGAGTGTGCGTCTGAGTGTGTGGGCCCGTCTTATAAGTAGAACTCTTAAGTGTTTTCCATCATTGTAAATTCTTGCTTGCATATCCACAATGTCTTGCTCTGTGTCTTCTTTATTGTAAATAAATTACTGTAGAAATGTTTCCAGTTCGTTTCCGTCCTTTCTTTCATTGGTCCAGCATGGTTTGGATCTGAGTTTTAGCCGGGTTTTTTATACCCGATAATCCGTTCATCCAAGCCGGCACGGCTTTGGCAGTTCCGTTCGACTGCACCCGAACCGGAGTTGGTAGTCAATAGTTGGAACTCCACCGCAGTCGGTAGAGTGACCTGGTTCGAGCAAGACGTGCCGAGGGCGTGGTTCCCCGGTAATCGAAATCTCCTAGTTAATTAGGTAAATTGGTTCTCGACAAAAAGACCCTACGCTACGCGATTGAGATATTGGCGTCCACGGTCGGTTCAGTGACCCGCCGGCTCACGGAGTTATCCGAGGGCGACAGCCTACAATTCCGGGGAGTCTGGTGGGAGACGGCGTAACCTCCCCCACCTAGTGGTCGTTCTCGCCAGTGGACCCCGGCCTGCAACAATTTTATCAGCACACCTCTTCAGATGACAAAATTCAGGCAGTAAGTTGGCTAACTTGACTATTTCTATACAAAAATCATGGCTCACAATATAGCTAGGAAGAAAACATGCAGACCAACACACAAGTTAAACTTAGTACAAAATAACAGGGGTATGTATGAAGCCTGGAGAGAGGGAGGGGGGTGGTGATGGGACAGAAACTTGTAGCCAGTCACCGTATTTGAAGACTGCAAGAGAAGATATCAAAAGCAGAGAAGGTGAGACAAAATAGTGGACATTGGAGGGATGCTTCGATTTCAGGAAGAATTATCAAGATTGTTATTACAGTTACTATTACATAAAAATATCCCCATTGGGGAGTGATGGTTATTTCTCCAAGAGGCAAGGTGCAAATAAGGGGTTGGGGGAAGGGGCCATGCCCCCCCCCTTTCCTGAAGTGCTACGGTCATGGGGAGCACAACTTAAGTAAACATGTTCCATATGTTTCATGAAGAGTTTGGTCTACATCTGGTCGTTGGTTTCTGAAAGGATTTTAAAAGAAATTACCTGAATTTGAGACGAAACGCCCCCCCCACCTCCTTTTCGGACTCATAAGGGGTGGATCCAGATGGGGACATAACCCCATGAGACCTTACTGTCCTAATGTATCATACTAAATTTGGTCCATATCGATCATGTAGTTTGGGAGGAAAAGATGGTATTTATGACTATGAGGGATTCGGGGAGGGAGGCCATGGCCCCTTTTGTGTGGGAGATACAACCATGAGGAGCACAACTTAAGGTGAGGGCATGGTCACGATGCCGCATGGCCAGTTTGGTCTGGATTTGGTTGTCGGTTTCTGAGAAGAAGATTTTGGAATGAAATCCCAATATTTGGGGCAAACCCCCTTTTTACCCTCTTTATCGGGAGCACATCCGTATGGGGAGCACAACCCCATGAGACCTTGCTGTCCTGATGCATTGTACCAAATTTGGTCCATTTATAATTGGTCAGGTAGTTTGTGAGGAGACGTCAAATGTTAACAAGCGTACGTACATATGGACACCGGTACCCACTCAATGAGCCTATTTCGGAAAAAATAAACCTTAAAAGTAATAAAGAACAAAATCCTTCATTGGCATACCTTCATATTTTCTTTAACGACATGAGTAAGTGGAAAGAAAGATTGCATTAAACATTAAGTAAAGACCAAAAAAGTTCTGCTTCAACTTCATCTTTCATGGAAACACATTGCAATGTACAACCAAACAAAATTTACCGAGCTGTAGGTGAAGGAGATTCCTTCAAAGTAACAGGAATTTAGGAGCTGCAAATAATACACAATTTTCCAATGTACCTCTCGTGCCCACGCTGGTTTCTCGTTGCCCACTTGGTTCTTGAAGTAGTACGGCGGCGAAGGTGCATGAGAACCTGTACTCATCGGTGGAGCATTGCTTGCACTTCCAGGTGGCACAGCAGCACGTGGACGTTCCTGGACTTGCTGCAGGTGCTTGAGGTACGCTTGCTCCTGTTGCAGGCGCCGATGGAGCATTTCTGCTTGTACCTGCTCCTCCCTTTGTTTCCGCTTGTACTCCTAAAAGAGATGCAATTAAAAACAAAAAGCTTTAACAAACAATGAGGGTAGAAAATGGATACAGCTAAGAGGACACAGCTAAGAGCTGCGAACAATGGGTGAGCAGGGAAATAAGACAAGTGAGAGGGGATAATGAGGAGGAAAGAAGCCAAAAGGAGGAAAAAGACAACAAAGAGAAGGATAAAGATAAAAAGCAATAGGAGGAGGAGGAATATCCAGAGCATCTAGTAGAAAAAGGAAAAAAGACAAGGCGAGAAGATAATGGTATTGCCTTAGAGAGGAAAAGGGTAAAAACATTGAAGGAAACAAAGAGAAGAAAAGCAGAGAAACAAAAAGAAAGAATAAGAAGTGAAGACAAGAGGAGGAATAGTAAGGATGATAAAACAAGTGAAATGTGACGACAACACAGAGAAAACAGAGTGATAGGTACTGATGATCAACTGCCTCTATAGCTTGATACTTCAGCAAGCAGACATTGACACTATAAATCGGTCAAACTAATATTTATTTTAACCGACATTCATTACTTTCATACAACATTCGGCACAGACTTTAACAACTAAGGCTAATATTTTGGATATATATATATATATATATATATATATATATATATATATATATATATATATATATATATATATATAAATATATATATATCGTCGACCGAGAATTAACAGGGTCCAACTACACTTTTTTAAAGTTTGAGAAAAATGAAATCAAAAATTCAAAGTGGAATTGCTGCTATCTCATAACATTTTATTTTCATATCGTGTGCTACATAACAGGTACATATAAAGGTTACATAAAATAATCTTACTTAGTTTCCTCTGTTGCCCTTCTACATGGACTTCTTCTAAATTTGAATGAAATGCCAGATCGACCCTGTTAATTCTCGGTTGACGATATATATATATATATATATATATATATATATATATATATATATATATATATATATATATATATATATATATATATATATATATATATATATATATATATATATATACATACATATATACATACATACATATACTCTTCAGTATCGAGTGTACGACATAACAAGGGATTAATCGTTTGATAAATTTATTCAGTTTGCTACTCTTTTTGGCATACACTTGTCATCCATCCAGTACATTTCCTTTTTACGTCACACATTTATTCTAACAAAACTGGGACAAAGCAACATACTTCTTGATGATTACAAATACAACTTGCTATTGAAATTGAAGTATTTCACTTCAATCATCAACCTCAATATAGGCAGTCCATAAATCAAAGAAAATGTGCGCAAACCTTTTTCAGGAATGTCGATCGCGTGTAAGCAATCTCTACATAGTCAAGGCAACAGAACAGTTGGGTGAAGAGGTCATATGCAGGGCTAATCACTTCTCCTTAGCACTTGTCCAAAACACCTTAATTTACTTTAGCAAACAAACAACACGGCAATGGAAAAAAAAAAAAAGACTGATGCACAAAGGCTGAAATAGCAATAGAATAAATTCAATTTACCGTGAAAACAAATATTACAAGATGTCAAAATGTGTTACACAATTTGTTCAAAATGAAAATAAAAACAATTGCAATAAACAAAACACAAACGAATATACGATGCAAGAGAAGGTGAGTGAGAAAATTTGACATTTTGCTGTGATCTCTTGCTCCGATGTTTGCCTTAATTTGCTTCCCACGGCGGTTAGCAAGCCTTTGTCAACTTTCATTGATCCAATTGTCTGCCAATGCAGTCCAACACCAGCCTTGACTTGCTCTGATAATTTCTCTATTTCTAATTACTTTGGTCACGAACTATACAAATTATTTATCGCTCAAAATATTGTATATTAGTCTGTACATCATAATATTTGAACATCAATGACAGAAGAAAAAAAAATAGGAACCATGAACAAAATACTGCACACATGCATGAAAGAGTTGAAGAAATAATTTTGCATGTTTTTTTTTAAGGCTTCTGGGGGGAGGTCACAGTGTCGGCCAGTCTACAAGCTGTAGCCTTGACTCAAAATCATACTTGTTTGCTTGTTTATTTATTTGTTGGTGTTTACATTATTAACTATGTAAAATATGTTCTCAGCCAAACGTGTATAAAACAAAGTACACGCAACAATAACAACCGTTTGACTTTTCAACATAATTACCCTTTTTAATGATGAATTATTTATTTCTTTAATCTTTGTAGGCACAATATAAAAGAAATCCTCCTTCACACTCAACTTTGCCAACTTTCGAACTGTTTCAGCTCTCCTCGTTCATTGAAAATGTCCCACAATAAAACAGGTGGCATACACCGACAAAGTTTGATCGAAGTTGAGAAAGGTGATCAATCTCCAGAATTAAAGAATTGATGCTGAGGACACGTGATAGCTTCCTTTACACCTTGAAGTATTTCACTATCAATATAAAATACACTACTCACGTCTTAGTGAGTCACTCACGTCTTACTCACGTCTTAGTGCTTAGTGAGAAAAAAGAAACTGCCTTACCTTCACCATTGTTTGTTTACTTAACTACTACGACTACTACTACTACAACTACGAATACGCATACCCAACTAGGGGATGTAGCGACCCCCACAACTGTCGGTCTTCGGCCTTCTGCCAACATTCCCGTGGGCTCAGGCCAAACTCATTGGCACACTGGCGTAACCAAGAAAGACTTGGGCGGCCTTGAGGATGGCACCAGGTTGGATTGGGTCGGAGACCATGGTAAAAATTCGTGGCAAATTCCAAGGAAGTATGAGCCGGTACATGTTCACTTAAACGGCAGATGTGTCCAAACAGGGAATAGCATTTCCTTGCAATATCGAATGTAATGGTGCCTAATCTAGTGATCTCACAAATAGTCCTGTTTGAAACTTGGTCATACCATCGTACCCCAAGGATGTGATGTTGACATCGCATGTGGAAAGCTTGCAAAGTGTCTTGGTCCATTTTCAAGAGTCCATGTCTCACAACTATAGAGGAGAACAGGTAGGATGTACGTTTTGAAAATGCGGAGCTTTGATGGTAAACTAAGCTGGTGCTGTTTCCAGTCATCGTCTGGTTACCCCATGACAGAGCCAGCCATGCCGATTCGTCTACGCACATCAGGGCTACAGTATCCAGATGAATGAATATTGGAGCTCAGGAAGGTGAAATGGTCCACTGACTCCACAACTACACCAGAGATAGGTACTGGCAGGGAAGAAGGACCAATGGCAACTTTCTGTACTTTCGTTTTTTGCCATGAGGGCTTAAGGCCGAGGCTTTTATCAACCGATTCAAAGCGGTTGAACACATCCGGACAGTAAACAGGGTCTCTCACAAATAGGGCAGCATCACGTGCATAGAGTAGATAGATCGGTGATGATTTCTCTACCGACATCGATTCCAAGCTGATCTGTACACCTTGACATTATACAGTCCATGGCGCAGCAGAAGAGGGAGGGAGCAAGGACGCAACCCTGACAAACCCCAGAAGACGTGGGGATAGGTGATGATAAGTTGTTGTCAACTCAGACGCAGGCTGTTGTATGTTAATGGAGGTTCAGGATCAGGTTGAGAAGTGGTGATGGAACTCCATTGCCGCTCAGCACCTTCCATAGTGATGTTCGGTCAACAGAGTCAAATACGGCCTTGATGTCGATATACGCCACATTTAATGGATGATGAAATTCCCGATGAAGTTCTGCAAGAATTCGGAGGGCTAGTATGGCATCCGTTGTCTTCCTGTTTTGGGTGAAACCAGATTGCTGGGGGCGTCTACGTTGTAGCAGGAGGGGGTGAATACAGTTCAAGAGAACATGAGCAAAAACCTTCCCAGCGACTGATAGCAAGGTGATCGGGCGATAGCTACTGCAGTTGGAGCGGGGGCCTTTGCCTTTGTAGATGGGGATTATGATGCAATTTTTTCCACTCAGCTCGATCATGCGCAGAATTCCAAACATTTATGAAAAGCCAGTGTAATACGTCACAAATTGGAGTCTCCACACATGTCAGCAATTCTCCATATGTTCTTTCCAGCAGTTGAGGGTTTTCTCATTGGTATGATAGGGGGCGCCGCTTGCCTTCATGATCGGAATGCTGCTTTTGTTTTTATTTGAATTTCAACCAATACACATGCGCTGGATTGATCAGAAGGCAGGTCTAAGGTCGTTTTGATGAATACCTTCCTCAGCTTCATCGGCCAGGTGCCCATACCAAGAGTCAAGATATTTCCTACCCTTCGTCCGACAGATACCTCAAAGGCGCCTTCTTTCTGGGATGTTTCCTTGAAGTCGTGCTTGCCTCTTCATATCAATACCAACATATTATTTTCATATCAATATGGTTTACTTAAACCAAGATATAATTTTCATGTGAATAAAAAAATGTATATATAAGTGCAGTTAATATTCATAAGCAAGACCAGTCTACAGCCATTTAGGGAAATACACTTGTGGGAGTAAAGAGAGAGGAGGGGCGTTATCATTGTGGATAAACAACAGTCCGTCTCTGCTACATGTGGAATGTAGATAACCAATTGCTACTTGAAAATTCAAGTTTACTATTTAACTTGGGCAATTAACACAAAACAGTAAAATAAAGAAAAGCCCCCTTCTGAAATGCACAAACCAACTACTTGTAATGGTTACACATTTTACCAAAAAAAAAAAAAAAGTGGAAAAATAAGCAGAGATGAGGAAGGAAACGCAAGCATAACAACAATCAAATAATATCGAGGGCAAATAACAGTGAAACATAGAGATGACCATAAAACTTTTCAATTCATAAACAAGAAATGTTCATGCCACAGTTGTCTCCTTTTCCATTCAATCATTTGATTTGGAATTTTTCTTAACGATCTATGGGAAAGATTAGAGCCAACTATTTTCACCAATCAACAGGAATTTTTTCTTTCCATAGGCGTACTGAATAATCTCCTGAATTTCCTTGCAGCTTCATGTAGCAAACACAATTAAAACTACAAGGACACTCGATAGAGCAGACATAATGCCTGATCAACAAGAACATATCGAGCCCATTACATTTTTGAAATATCATGAGAGATATCGCTTTTGGCCCCATCTTTCAATGGTGAAGAATCACTTGAACGATTAAATGATCATCGTATCCAGATCCGGATTCGGATCTTCACCAAAATCGAATCAGTTCATCCTTGTCACACACACAACATGCCCACCGAATTTCATCCGAATCCATCGAAAACTTTTTGAGATATCCTGCACACGACAAACAGACAAACAAACAAACAAACAGACAGGGGTGAAAACATAACCTCCTTCCACCTTCGGTGGTGGAGGTAATAACGTATAAAAAGAAGAACAAGCTTTACAAAACAGTGATGTAAATAAGGAAACATAAGATGGGCATATTTGTGAGATGAGAGGTAAAAATGTGCAACTGTAAAACAAATAAACAGACAAAATGAACACATAATAAAAGGGGAGAATACAGAAGAAAAATAAGCAAATCAAGTAAATAAAGCAAACAGAGGAGGAGCAAATAGGAAAAAAATAAAATAAAGGAACAAATGAGCAGGGAGGGTTAAAAACTGAAAGGCACGGTGATGGTGGTAGTAGTAATAATAATAATAATAATAATAATAATAATAATAATTATTATTATTATTATTATAATCAAGCTGAAGGAGGTCGGGTAAATGAGTAAGAGGGGGAGAAAAGAATAAATAAGCAAGAATTGCAAATTAAGAGTTGTTAAACAAAAGAAAGAACAAAAAAAATCAAGTACTTGGAGGAGCAAACAAAAGAGAATTTATTTTTAAAGAAGTGAAAGTAATAAATATAGAATGAGGACAAGACTTAGGAGAGAATAACAAGCTGGCAACAAAAGGAAAATAATGAAAAAGAGAATGTGTAAGAAGACAGCATCACTGTGCAAAGTTCAGATGAAATGCAACATCTCCTTGCTGTGCGAGTTGGTAAACATGGCATTACCAGGAGCAGAGCTTGCTCCTGGAGGAGCTGCTGCTGCAGAATCTCTAACTGTCTTTGCTCCTCCTCTAACTGCCGCCTGATGTACTCCTGTCTCCCCAGGAAGCAGGGGCCGGGTGGTGGGAGGGATGGGGAGGGAAGGGCAGGTGCAGCGTAGTGGGATTGGAGCATTAATAGACGGAATGAAATGGAGGATACGAGATTGGGAAGGGTGAAAGGGTTAATGGTATCGGGGTCAAAAGATTGGATTGGTGTTGACATTGAAGAATTCGAATATGGTTTGCATGAAGTAAAATGATTTGTCAAAATAAAATTGAGATGGAGGAATCGGCAATTCCGTGAAGTGAATTGGAATGAGATTGTTGGATTTACAAAGGATGTTTGAGATATAGGATTACAACAGATGGAGGATTGCCATGCAAAGTGAACATTTAAAAAAAAAAAAATTATAAAAATAGGAGACCGCAAAAGTCGATGATAGTCAAGGATTGAGAATGTGAATAATGCGAATGATTATGTCACAGAAAGCCAAGTGGGGATTCATTAAGAAGGGATATGAATGAAAACATCACAAGGAGACAAAGCATTAAAAACGTGATGCGATTTAGGATTCCAAGACAAAGAGGCATGGTGTAGAACAAATTAAATATATTGGTGAATGATATATGGTGCAAGAAGCAAATGCAATACAACATAAGAGGCATTGCATTGGGGGAATGTGTGAAACCACAAATTACGGACAGACGCAAGGTGTTGTTTGAAATGGGAGAAAGGAAAGGAGAACAGAGGTTATGAGAATTTTGGGGATGGGAGGAGAGGAGCAGGGTGGGGAGGAAGAAAAAGAGAAAGGAAGAGAACAAATGTGGTAATTTAGGGACAGGAGAGGTGAGGGGGAGGAAGAGAAACAAGAAAGGGTTTCATAAGATATTTGCACAAAGCACAGGAACGGCAAACCCCCAACCAACAGGCCTTTGCTTCCAGCCAGCCAGGAGGGTGGTGGGGGTAGGGGGGATTTTGCATTATCCTAGTCTGGTGTATTCACAACTTGATCTTACAGAAAAAAGAAAAAAAAAAAGGCATCAAATCTGTTTGGCCAAGGCAAGTTGAAAAAGAAATCTGTGACAGTGAGGCAGCCAGAAGAAGAGTGAAGAAGAGTCAGGATCAAGTGGTCAGATTAATTATTCGAGTGAAGAAAGACACTCAAACCACAAAGCCTTTCACAATTTCTTACTCGATCAAGAAAGACTGATAAATTGGTTTTGGCACAACACACATTCCAAATCACAGTAGAAAACAAAACGATTGTTAACACATGAGGCAATTTTGATACTCTATGAATTGAAGAGTATATAGGACAAAAAAAAAATGAAACCTGAAAATGTGAAAAATGAACAAACCAGAGAGGTTTTATTTTACAATCCCTCTAAATGACTGAATAAACAAAATTAGCAATAAGATTTCTTCTTTTTAACTTGCTCAAATGACTTGAGTAGAAACACAACAGCCTGAGACATTGAGACGAATGTGATGAGCATTTCCAGACAAGGGATGAAGGCATGACAGTAGCTATAATCTAGCAGGCAGAGTAAGATTGCTGCTATAGCCTGAATTTTGGTGGAGGAAGTAAGGGGGGGGAGGGAGAGCGGAGGAGAGAGGAAGAAGAAGAAGATGGCATTTCAGGGCAGAGGAAAGGAGTGGGTAATGTTGCTTCGGCAACAATGGTTTCCATTCTTATTTTACTCTCATAGAGTTGAGATAATACACTCTGAAAAAGCGAGTGGAATCATTTCGTTCATTGTCACGATAAATGGTTTGAAAGCGTCATTTTGAACTGTGCCTGTTAACAGAGTTACTTGTGACACTGATGTTTTGAGCTCGGGGAAAAACACAACAAACTGATTGTCCTGTCGATGGAACACTACAGTTATTTTAAACACTATGGTCAACCAAGAAATATACTTCAACTTGACATCTCCCCCATTGCAATGAAAGCAGAGAGAGAGGGAGAGAGAGGTGGGGAAAAGAGAGAGGGAGAGAGAGGTGGGGAAGAGAGAGAGAGAGAGGGAGAGAGAGGTGGGAAGAGAGAGAGAGAGAGGTGGGGGGGGGGAGAGAGAGAGAGAGGTGGGGAAAAGAGAGAGGGAGAGAGAGGTGGGGAAGAGAGAGAGAGAGGGAGAGAGAGGTGGGAAGAGAGAGAGAGAGGTGGGAGGGGGAGAGAGAGAGAGGTTGGGAAAAGAGAGAGAGAGAGAGGTGGGGAAGAGAGAGAGAGAGAGGGAGAGAGAGGTGGGAAGAGAGAGAGAGAGGTGGGGGGGGGGGGAGAGAGAGAGAGGTTGGGAAAAGAGAGAGGGAGAGAGAGGTGGGGAAGAGAGAGAGAGAGGGAGAGAGAGAGAGAGAGAGAGAGAGAGAGAGAGAGAGAGAGAGAGAGAGAGAGAGAGAGAGAGAGAGAGAAAGAGAGATATTGATTGAAATAGTTGACATGATGCGAGTACAACAGTACTTCTCAGCCACCTTCCTTCTATTCTGTTCTTGAACTGCGCTCCCACGCCTCTGCACCTTGACTTCATACATGAATAACTTTTATTCCAATAAAATTTGCACATTGCAAGCCATGATATGTGTTTACAAATAAAGCTGTTGAGTTGTTTTAAAAGGCTTCTGCAAAAAGCAGGGTGACAACCATAGCCCATCTTCAAAATGTCCAATCTCAAACAATATCTGATACTTTGACCAATTTTAACTTCCATTGAGTTCCTGGAATATAAAGTACATGCTACTAATTGAGACTGCTGTTTTACAATAACCACATTTGCATTAACAAAAGGATTAGCATGGTGCATACCTCCAAAGGTTCATGTGAATCCTTGTCGTCATTGTGTTTAGAGAAGAAAAGAAAAGGAAAATGTTTTAATTGCAATAAACTTGACAGCTTTCACATATTGATTCCATGTAGTCCAAAGGTTCTAAAATCATTGGAATCTCCTGTGATGAAATGGAAACTCCAGGCCTGTTACTCTTGCATCACAGACAGATTTGTGGCCTCCCTCTAATCTACTACCTCCTTTTTGGTGTCAAATACTCTGCCCTTTACACGCTGTCTCCACACCATCCCATATTCCCCCAGGTTTCACCAGGGTGCAGCATTCCACCAGTAAAACATTTGTGATGATACTCCAAAAATCAGGGCTCACTGCTGAACTCCACTCATTTGTTCCTCTCTTAAGACTGGTGTTGGCTTAATGGTTAGGGTGGTAGGCTTCAGATCCTTGGGTCCTAAGTTGAAATCCTGCCCCAGCCATTAAATTAATACCAGGTGGGGTTGACTCAGCCTGTCATCCTTCTGAGGTCAGCAAAATGAGTACCAACTTATCGGGATGACTGAGCCATTCGAGTATCCTGTGCCAGAGTGGCGACCTGTCCGGGATTGTGCCCAATACCCAGGAGACTGCTTCGGCAGCACCAACGCTCTGTACAGAGTATGGTCCCAATGGATGGATGGGTGGATAGATGGATGGATGGATGTTTCCTCTCTTCTCCCCACAGTGCAACAAACTTACTCAGTCTGTTCAATTTAATTCTTCTTCTAGGAATCTCGGGCTTCAAGACGGCTCTTCATCTCTTCCTCAGATCATCGACCACCATGATATTTTCTACCATCATTAACCCTCCGCAAGCCCACTTCTTGCTTTTCAGGTTATTGTATTTTCTCTCCTCTCCCTGCTTCCACCATTCCATTTTTCCCTTCCTGATTTTTCCTTGTCTTCCTTCCTGATTTTTTTCTTGTCTTCCCTAATGAAGACTAATTGTCTTCCCTTCCTGATTTTTCAAACCCTTTCCTTGTTGGGTTTGAGATTACATCCTACTTGTTCACCCCCCCCCCCTGTCATGCCACCCCCCTCCTCACCACATTCCCTCAACCTCTCATTCTTCTCCTTTCCCATTCTTCCTCCAAGTATCACTCTGTTCTGTCCCTCTATCTTACTGTCGGTGTGTTTCCCCGCTTTGTGCTCTCGCAGTTGTATTGTATGCCTGGTGTTGGCTTAGTGGTAAGAGTGGTGGGCTTGAAATCCTCAGATCCTGAGTTCAAATCCCCCTTGGCTGTTGAATTAATACCAGATGGGGTTGACTGTCTGTCATCCTTCCGAGGTCGGCAAAATGAGTGCCAGCTTGCTGGTATCTTGTGCCGGAGTGGTGACCCATCTAGGATTGTGTCTAATAGTCAAGGAGACTGGTTAGGCAGCACCAACGCTATGCACAGAGTATGTCCCAATGTCTGGAGTTGCATTGTGTTGTGTTGTGTTCCAGCAATTCCACGTTTAAAATACGTTCCTGATTTGGGGTCATCTACAAATTACAACCACATGGTGCAAAGGGGATCACCACTAGCATGTTTGGCGAGCATGTCCCATAGGGACTGGATGGGTGTGGCACATCGAGGGAATATGCTGGTGAGTCAATTCCAATGATTGTATTGCTACAGGAAGTCATTGAAAACACTTACATGGAGTATTTGGGTGTTTTATGCACAAGTGCAAAAACAGATCCCTGAAACTGCAGACCAATCATCTTCTCCCAATCATCAGCAAGGTTATGGAATCCATCATCACTTGAGATATTAAATCCTTCCTCTCCTCCAATGACTTGATTTCCGATCATCAATTTGGTTTCAGACCAGGTCACTCTACCCTGGATATGCTGCTTCTGCTCTCCCAACAATGGATGGAAGTCCTCAATGCCGGACATGAAATCAGAGCCATATCCCCAGACATATCACGTGCTTTTGACACAGTCTGGCAGCCTGCCATGCTCACCAAACTCTCTTCTTATGATATCCAAGGTCATCTCCACTCATGGCTCGCAGACATCCTCTCCTGTCATAGTCACCGTGTGGCCCTAAATGGAGTTCTTTCATCCCCTCTTCCTGTCCAGGCTGGAGTTCCTCAAGGTAGCGTTCTGAGCCCTGTTCTTTTTCTGGTTTTCATCAAGAATCTCTCCAACTCTCTGGAAAATCCTCTTTATCTCTTTGCTGATGACTCCACCCTCTGTTGTACCATCTGTCATCCCTCAGACTGACAGGCCGCAGTTTCTTCGCTCAATGCAGATCTGGATAAAATCACAAACTGGTCCAACACGTGGAACGTGTCTTTCAATCCGGAAAAATCTCACACTCTCACTATGTCTCTCTCAAAAGACCGTTTAGAACCCCCCCCCCCCCTCACATCTACTTTCTCAACAATCCTCTTTAAGATGTCCTTTCATTCAAGCTTCTGGGTCTCACTACCCCCTTCTGGTAAAACTACCAAAATCACGAATCACTACTCACCTTCACTCTTTCATTCCTCTTTTTCCCCACCTTTGGAATAAACTCCCACACTCTCTTCAACCTCATTCTTCCCTCCAGGCCTTCAAAACAGCTGTTCAGCACCACCTCTTATCTTCCCCCATCCAAAACCTCGATCTTTTCCACCCCCGTTAATCCACCCCAAACCCACCTCCTTCAAATTCCCTGCTTTCCTTCCTGAAAGTCCCTGTAATGTCCATCTTGTATACCCCGTGTTCCCTGCCACCATCCCTCTCCCTTCCACAGATCTCCTAATGGCTCTGTTCCCCACTGTTTTGTTCTCCCCTCTCCTGCCCCTTTTGTCTCATGCCCCCTCCCCACCCCCCTTTGCTGTGTGTTGTGTGTTAGCTCTCATACGAGCCTCGTCAATGTAAACAAAATTTTTTTTTTCAAGTATATATCATTTATCGACATGGAAGGTCCAGTGGATGCAGTCCTATATTATTGTGGTGTCACAATGCAATCGACTTTTTAATGATGATGTAGGCACTGTAGTGATACAAGAGACCACCTGACACCATTATGTGGCCCTCGGTTGGATGATTGGTCAAATAAAAATTTGCCATCATGTCAGCACGCAAGGAAACATGTGAAGTGAAATGTGACTCATCGGTAAACAATAATGAAGACCATTGCTGACAGATTTCAGCTGTCGTGTTAAGTTAGTCCCAAGCAAATCATGTTTTGTTCTGTGATGTGGAAGGATGGGTCACACTGCTCAGATGAATGTATTCCTCATCTTCGTTTTCATACTATGACCACCAAAGTATAGCGCTAGCCTGCAAAGCATCTCTGAGAGCATCTGCAGTGACTGTCTCCAACTATAGTGGATTGTTTTGATTGCATGGAATGGAGTTGATTTCTTACACAGTTTGGGTCAAGCTGTATTGTTGTGGCAGTTTGTGAATCACAGAAGGGCTCACTTGAAGTTTTCTGACTGTGTCCTCGTTTCCACTTCCAATAACTCCTGCTCCGTTTTCATTCCTCAAATTGGGCAGAGAGAGCACACCTTACAAATGTGCGATTAGTTGCTCGCAGGTAGACAGTATGTCTTGGTATAAATTAACATTCTGGCCACAGAAAGCACATCTTGCCTCGGCACCAAAACAATCATACTCGTCCGTCACTTTTCCAAACTGTCAGTGCTCTCTTCAGGCCATGGTAAAGGCCAGAACACAGCTTTTCCTATAACTGTGATGGCAGAATATGAATCCTAACACTTCATTTTCCAACTTTGTCCAAGCTTACTGATAAAAGGCATCCATAATGTACACAGAAACTAGCAATACTTACAGGTGGGGTAACAAGAAGTATGTTTCCCAAATATTTTGGAAAAATATAGAAACTTATTGATCTACCACCATTTCCATACAAAGCTTTCAGCTGTGACCAAAATTTGATTCACTATTTCGCAGAGCTTCTTAATGCACGCATGTTGTTTTTGTCCGTGACAACTGGCCAAACACTTGCAGTAGGTACCACAAGTAAAACGGCATTGTATTCTACGTTGGTTTTCACAACCAGAAATGTATATTTTAAAGCATATTTGAAGCGATGCCGATGCTAGACAACCATTGTAAATGGACTAGCATGAGAAAGAAAAGGAGTTAAACAAAATAAACAGAATAAGAGGAGAGAACTGAAGAAAAGAAAGAGAAATAAACTGATGCCTTTTGTACATAAACTACTTTCGAGGCTGTTAAGTTCACCAAGATTCTTTGCCAAACGTTTTCATTTGAAGGAATATTTTTAAACATATCTCCCGATACTATATGGATGTCGTAGTGTTGAGCAAAACTTTGGCAATGAACGCAAGATTTGCATTACACTTTATTTCTGTGTCGTTCCATGCATAGAAATGCAAGCAGAGCAGAATCATCGTTCCGATGTTTTGCACAAAATTTCTGGTGGCCATCTTGGAATATGTATGATGAAGGTGCCTTCAAGGAAGTCACGTAGCAGCAGTGGAGCAGAATATTTTGCGATTAACTGAACAAACTACCAAACCGGAGCAAAATAACGCGGTCAAAGCTTCCAGAAGTGAGTCGTGATTATTCATAATTTCTATGTTTATCTGTATTCAGCCGTTCTGAGCTTGATTTGCATGATTTATTCAGCGAGGCAAAGCAGCCTTGCTATGTCAGTGGCCGACAACTAGGTAGGCCGAGCAGCTATTATTGTCAACACCGTTGATTGTATGAAAGCCAGTGAGACTGTGCTTGCATTTGATTGATTGGGACTGATGGTGGGTAGTATCAAGGTTGATGAGAAGGGGGGGGGTCAGGTGAGAATGCTGCCACGGGGGCCCGAGGGGTTGAGTGGCCCAAGCAAGCTTCTCCCATAATTTTTTTGAAACAGCACAGCAAAACCCCTCATCAGATCGTCCTCAAATCTTCATCGTTAAATGATTGAAGAGTCATGACCGGTGAAAGATCACGTTATGCATTGTTTGAAGTCCCACGTACTTGCTGGGTTGGCCAGGGGAAGTTTGGCTCAAATCTTTCCCAAACCGGCTGGTCAAGCGTGACATTCAACTCAGGTTAGGGCAAGAATTTGTAATTTGCTCAGGGTGCCGGCAAAAGCTTTCCGACTCTTCGCCAAGGACACCATGGGATCTTTAACGTCCACCAACTAATGCTGGTGATGGGACGCAGAGTTTAACGTCCATCTGAGGGACGGCACACAAATTGATGAATCACCCAGTCTGTAAAACACCGGGATGACAGTTTATAGCTAGGCCAGGATTCAAACCCAAGCGAGAAAAGCAAAAGCAGCACAAAGCTATAAAGGTCCAAGGACCTCCCTCGTAATAAACCTCGACACCGCATCTGCAACAATATAATGTAAGGTTAAAAGAGCCATTACAAAATAGGTGGCGATGTCCATCGATCCATTAGCATTTCAGTTTTTTTTGCCCCTCCTCTCTTATTACTGGGCCGATTATTTTGAAACTAACCATCAGAGCTGCTCTCGGATCTATTATTTAATTTGCAGTTTGATGGCTTTCCCATTGTATATACAGTATATATATATATATATATATATATATATATATATATATATATATATATATATATATATATCTATGGAGAGAAAGAGAAAAAGAGAGAAAGAGAGAGAAAGAGAGAGAAAGAGAGAGAAAGAGAGAGAAAGAGAGAGAAAGAGAGAGAAAGAGAGAGAAAGAGAGAGAAAGAGAGAGAAAGAGAGAGAAAGAGAGAGAAAGAGAGAGAAAGAGAGAGAAAGAGAGAGAAAGAGAGAGAAAGAGAGAGAAAGAGAGAGAAAGAGAGAGAAAGAGAGAGAAAGAGAGAGAAAGAGAGAGAAAGAGAGAGAAAGAGAGAGAAAGAGAGAGAAAGAGAGAGAGAGAGAGAGAGAGAGAGAGAGAGAGAGAGAGAGAGAGAGAGAGAGAGAGAGAGAGAGAGAGAGAGAGAGAGAGAGAGAGAGAGAGAGAGAGAGAGAGAGAGAGAGAGAGAGAGAGAGAGAGAGAGAGAGAGAGAGAGAGAGAGAGAGAGAGAGAGAGAGAGAGAGAGAGAGAGAGAGAGAGAGAGAGAGAGAGAGAGAGAGAGAGAGAGAGAGAGAGAGAGAGAGAGAGAGAGAGAGAGAGAGAGAGAGAGAGAGAGAGAGAGAGAGAACGAGAACTTAATGAGCGTTGTGGAGCACCGTTGACATTTGATGAGCCACAAGTGGAGTATTTACGCGGATGTATTTCACGAATAATAGCGAGTGAAATGCGGCACAAATACTCCACGAGTTACCCATCTGATATCAAGAGTGGTAAAGAATGCCAGTTCGGGTTTATATTTATGCCATAATTCCTCAAATTGGATGTTTTTGGATGGAAAACAGATTGGATGTTCAACGCAAAACGTGCTCAATCAATGACGTCACAGTAGCGATTCCATATTCCAAGATGGCCACCGTGAGTTATGTGTGCCGCTACAGGAAATGACAGACGTGGCCATTCTACTTCACTTATATTTCTATGGTTTTATGAACACTGGTGCTCAACCATCATGTTTGTTATTTTTGCAAGTTGCTTATCCACTTATCAGATCTTTTTTAATCTGTTATTAAAAATAAAAAGGCTTTCTCTCTTTCTTTTAATCTGCCCGTCCCTTTTTTCCAGTACTTGCATTCTCCATGAGAGCCAGTGAATATGTGTATGACATGGTGAACCCATCCAATGTCCCATATACCTGTTGCTCTCTTTCGGCAAGACGGCGCTCCTCATTCCGTCTCCGCTCGGCATCCTTGCGCTGCTGCTCCCTTTCCTGCTGTCGGCGAAGCTCTCGCTCTCGCTGCTGCTTCTGTGGGGTCAAGGTTCAGCAGTGGAGGATAATTGCAATGAGCATGACATTAATTCACAAAAACACAAATGCACACACCGTGAGGTGAAAAAAATATGAAGCAATTATGAGATTCTGTCCTTGAAATAAATAAAATAAAATAAAATAAACCTTTAATCTCAGAAGTATCCTGTCTTGAAAAATTAAATGAATAAAGAATCATTAAACACCGAGTTTCACTGCAATAATAATAATAATAATAATAATAATAATAATAATAATAATAATAATAACACTTGTGCTCTTCCCATCAAAAACGATGGATGAACAAATTCCTACCCACTTGCAAGCCTTACTCGGCAGTGCATAAGGCATACTCAGACTGATAAAAATGTTTGCTGTAACCTAACAACTGAAAACTTAGGATGGCATCAAGTTTCTCAATGATGAGATTGTTATTTTGATAAAGTTCTGGAATCATACAATGCTGAACAGTAAAGCAAAACAAGGTGATGTTTCACTGCTTAATGGACGTTCACTTCAGCATGTGAAGTGAAAAAAGATGAATAATTATCTGATGTAGAAATTCCAAGTGTCCAATTGAGTGGTGCAGAGGAAGTGCACGTACCCTTGAGCTGCCTAATCGAGATTCGATTCACAAACTGACTATAAAATGTTGGATTGGCATTTCGCAGGCAGATTATTGCATCACAAAGTACACCGTCCCAGGGATGTACGTTAAAGCTGGGTGTCCCATCTGCGAGAATTGCTCCTGGTGGATGTTAAAGTTTCTTCAGTGTCCTTTGAAGAAGGTCAAATAGGCGAGTTATGGCCAGTGAGTGCCCTGGCCAAATTTCAAATTACTGTATTGCCCAAAAGAGCTCAATCTCGAGTGTCAGACCTGTCCAGTTGGTTTGTGAAAGACCTGAGCCAATCTAACATGATCTATGAGTTGCCAACCCTCTAACTTTTTAATTTTGCCTTTTGTTGAAGCCGCCAGGAAGCATCGACTAATTTGGAGGATTTAGAGATCAGCGAGAGGCAAGCAAATCCTCCATTCTACAACACGAGGAATGTCTAACAGCTGAATCTGTGCTTTATTAAATAATATAAGTACGGTACTTCAATTAAAAACCAAGACAATGAGGCTTGGCCCTAACTTGCTGGAATGCACACAATGTGTTGCTTAATTCATTTGAGAAACTTATAACTACAAGGTATAACTTAATTATTCAACTAAAACGTGTTACCTTCCCACTGTGTTGCACAGCGAAACCTCAAACCTAGAATGTGTCATGAGCCCAAGAACCATAAAAATAACAATATTTTATCCTTCCAAAACAAACAGAAAGGCAGTTTATTCATACAATCAGAGTACCCGCCCAACGGGCAATCTTTTTCCAGGAATGAAACACGTTCTTTTGACACATGCCTTTATTTGGGCATTGTGTAGGCAACTGACAGCTGCCTCAATCACTCCCGAAAATAAAAACAAAACAAAAAAACCGGGTTACGAAGATGAAATAAAAACAAACCTAATGGGGACAGGGGGACAGGAAAACGTGGGGACAGGAATCCTGCAATGTAAATGCTGGGACTTGTAATGCCCTCCCCCACCTGGACGCAGTGCTACACGATACACATTCACATAGAGAATTTGTGTCCCCCACCCCCTTATCTCCACGCCCCCCCCCGCACCCCATCCCAGACCACCGGCAGAGATTTTAAAAAAAATACCCCTATACACTAAATGGGGTCATGCTGATCCGATGTAGCAAATTTAGATGTAACGGACCAGAACTGAAGGAAGAGTAGGGCGGCAAACAAATACACAAACAAACTAGAAGGGCACTCGGTAGAATGCATACCGCCGCCACGTAATGCCTGATCCACAAGAACATATCGGTCCCACTACATTTTTGAAATATCATGCTATACAGTACTATATCGTTTTTGGCCTGATATCTTAATGTTGAAGAATCACTTTAAAAATTAAATAATCCTCGTATCCAGATCCGAATCCGGATCTTCACCAAAATCGAATCAATTCGTCCTTACGACACACCCATCCTGTCCACCAAATTTTGTCCGAATCCGTCCAAAACTTTTTGAGATATCATGCTATATATCGTTTTTGGCCCCAACTCTCAATAGTGAAGAATCACTTTTTACTTACGAAATCTTATATTGAATGCTTCCATCATCTGTTTGTGTGTTTGTGTGTTTGTTTGTGTGTGTGTGTGTGTGTGTGTGTGTGTGTTTGTGTGTGTAGGAACGATAACTCGAGAACGGAAGAAGCTACCAATGTCAAATTACACCACGTGATTCAGGAGGGTGATGGCTAGCGCTGATTAGATTTTGGTCAAAATCGGTCAAAAGTCAAAGTCACAGTGAGGTCAAACATTCGATTTTTGATGGTTCGGTAAAGAATCATCGTAGAAACTTCTGGTTTGTGTCGCTACCTTCTCGAGAGACAGCTTTTATTAGACAAGGTCAGAGGTAAAGTTGACGATTTCGTAAGTACCAGTCTATGACTGCTTGTTTTAAAAGTTCTAGTAGTCGGATCTGGATCCGGATCTTCAGAAAATCTAATCAGTTCATCCTTGTCACAAACTCAATCTGCCCACCAAATTTCATCTGAATCCATCCAAAACGTTTTGAGATTTCCTACAAACAAGCAGAGACAGACTTCCGGTTTACGGACTTCCGGTTCCGGTTTTAGAGCAGCGAGAGGTCTCCTTTGGGGCTCCCTGTTGACGTTCTCAAAGCTAAGTTTCCGGTTGTTATTTGTCCCGTTTTAACTGTTTAATTTTCTCACCTACATGTTACTGTGTGTTGCTAGTTCGGTTTTGTTTCAAAAATCGTGCTATTTTGTGAGTATTTTTGTCGACGTTCTTACCTGTGCTTGAGGCCTAGGCCTAGGCTTGAGGCCTACTGGTTCCACTCGGTGTTCGATCGTTTTTTTTTTTTGTTTGTTTGTTTTTTCTCCCCATTACCTTCAATTTCTATCCTCCCCATTACCTTCAATTTTGATCCTCCCCACTTTCCAAACATCCCCCATTCTCCCAACTAATCTCTTTCTTATCTCAAAAAAAAAAAAAAAAAAAAAAAAAATACCCTACAACAACAACAACAACAACACGCTCACCTTCTCTCGATTCTGCTTCTTCCTCTTAACTTCCTCCTCGTCTTCTTCCTCGATTTTTTTTTTTTTTTACACTTCCATGACCTAATCTGTTGAACTCTCTCATATATTAATATTAACAACAACAAAAAAAAAAAATATATATATATATATATATATATATATATATATATATATATATATATATATATATATATATATACCCAACAACAACAACACGCTCACCTTCTCCTGATTCTGCTTCTTCTTCTTCCTCTTAACTTCCTCCTCGTCTTCTTCCTCGATTTTTCTTTTTTTTTTACACTTCCATGACCTAATCTGTTGAACTCTCTCATACATTATTTTTAACTACAAAAACGATCTTGTAATGCTTCATCTTCCTCTCTCATACATGTGGTACTCTTTACTGTTTCACAATGCACTACTCTTCTGCTATTTTAACAGACTGCTCTCATTTCGACCTCTCCTTCATTCCTTGCCTAAAAAATCCAACTATTACAGCGCTTCTTCTCTCCATGCTCTGAATTCGCCTTCATTGCATCCATCAAGAATTGTGTTAAATCGCATCTCTGACCTAAAACTTTTAAAAACCACAGTTTGCCATGGATGCTCGCTTTCCATCAAACATTCTTTTTTTCCAACTTCAGTGCCAACTCACCCCCCTCACCCCTCACTCTCACTCTCAAAGCAACCATCCCACTCTTCTCCCTCCAAGCCCCCCTCTCACCTCTCTCAAAAATCCCCCCCTCACCTTTCTCCCACCTTTCATCCGGCTCACTCTTCCTTCTCAAAGTTGCCCCCCTCTCATCCACCAACCTGCCTCCCTCCACTGCCCTCTCACCTCCATCTCTTCACTCCACCTCCTCAAATCCTCAACTGCCTTCTTCCTTGTCTCTTGTCCCCCCTCTCCCCCAGCACCACAGAGCCTTTTCTCCTCCTCATTCGGCCCCCTCCCCTCGCTGTTCTGCAATACCCCACACTCCTTCAGCAACCCTCCTTACCTGCCCCCTCATCCCTTGTCCTACCCTCCCCTCCCCTCCACCTCCTGCACCCAAAGCCTCCTCCCCTTCCTCTTCATTAAAAGTGTGGACCTCAAATATCCGGGGCCTTCGCTCAAACCTTTCAGATCTTTCCATACAGGTTGCCACTGACAAACCAGACATTATCTGCCTAACAGAAACTTTCCTCTCCCAAGACGTGTCTGACTCCCAAGTATCTCTCCCTGGCTACTCCCTCTTACGGTATGACAGACCTGAGCCTCGTCCTGGTGGAGGTGTTGCTCTCTTCATCAAAGACTCTATTCCTCACTCTCCATGCACTGCTCTCACTCCCCCACACCCCCAGGAATACCTCTGGCTTCGGCTTCCCCTTCACTCCCACCTCATGTTTATATGTGTACTGTACCGTCCACCGAACAGTGATGACTCCATCTACACCTCACTATCCGAAAACATGGACCATCTTCTATCTTCTCATCCAAACTCTCTCTTCCTCTTATGTGGTGACTTCAATTGTCATCACGCCAGTTGGCTCGGTGTGGGTACCTCTCTCACCTGCCATGGCACCTCAGCAAAAGCTTTCTGCGACTCATTGGGACTGACTCAATCGGTCAACTTCCCGACCCGGATCTCAACCAATGGTACTCCATCTCTTCTGGATCGGATTTTGACAAATTTCCCTGACAATATCTGCTGCTCTTCCTTCGCTCCAATTGGTTCTTCTGACCACGTCCTTGTCAAAGTGGACATCTCTCTGGCTGTTATCAGAGAACCACCTCACCGCCGTCGAGTCTGGCATTTCACTCAAGCCAACTGGCAGGGTCTCCGAGCAGCCATCAAACTTGCAGACTGGTCTCCTATCACTACTTTCTCAAACATCAACTCATCCTGGGAATTCTTTCAAAGAAACTTGCTCTCCCTCATGCACAGATTTATCCCCTCTCGTGTTCAGTTGTCTTACCCTTCCTCCCGCCCTTGGTTTACTGAAGCTTGTGGCGAGGCAGTTGTCCTGAAACAACTTGCCTTTGCCTCATGGAAAGCAAACCCAACTGAGGGCAATCTCAGTTCTTTCCACAAAGCTCAGAACAAGTGTGTATCTACCCTCAGGAGAGCCAGAAAACAACAACTTTCTCATCTCAAGTCTGAACTCTCAAACCTCTCTCCCTCCTCAAAATCCTGGTGGCGTTTAATCAAATCTGTTTCTGGTGTATGTTCCCCCTCCATCCCCTCCCTTACCTCAAATGGCCGCACTGCTGATTCCACACGTGATAAAGCTGAATGTCTAAACTCGGTGTTTGCAGCTAAATCTTGTGTCCTAAACCCATCACTATCTCTACCCACTTTACCCAGTCGCACCCAACTGTCCCTGGACTCTGTATCCTTTTCTCCTGACAAGGTGGAGAGCTTGCTTTCAAACCTCGAGTCAGATTCTGCAACCGGTCCAGACGGCATCAGCCCACGTGTCCTCAAAGCCTGCTCTTCTGCTCTTGCTCACCCACTCTCTGTTCTATTCACCCTCTCATTTGCCCAAGGTCATCTGCCATCTGCTTGGAAATCTGCTAACATCACTGCCCTGCATAAAAAGGTGCAAAAACAGATCCCTATAACTACAGACCAATCAGCCTTCTCCCAATCATCAGCAAGGTGATGGAATCCATCATCGCCTCAGATATGAAATCCTTCCTCTTCTCCAATGGCTTGATTTCCAATCATCAATTTGGTTTCAGACCAGGTCACTCTACCCTGGATATGCTGCTTCTGCTCTCCCATCAATGGATGGAGGTCCTCAATGCCAGACAGGAAATCCGAGCCGTATCCCTGGACATATCACGTGCTTTTGACACAGTCTGGCACCCTGCCCTACTCACCAAACACTCTTCCCATGGTATTCAAGGCCATCTCCACTCATGGCTCGCAGACTTCCTCTCCTGTCGCAGTCAACGTGTGGCCCTAAATGGAGTTCTTTCATCCCCTCTTCCTGTGCAGGCTGGTGTTCCTCAAGGTAGCGTTCTGGGCCCTGTTCTTTTTCTGGTTTTCATCAATGATCTCTCGGACTCTCTGGAAAATCCTCTATTTCTCTTTGCCGATGACTCCACCCTCTGCCGTACCATCTGTCATCCCTCAGACCGGCAAGCAGCAGCTTCTTCACTCACTGCAGATCTGGATAAAATCACAAACTGGTCCAACACGTGGAACATGTCTTTCAATCCAGACAAATCTCACACTCTCACTATGTCTCTTCGAAAGGACCGTTTACAAAACCCCCCCATCCACTTTCTCAACAATCCTCTGGAAGAAGTCTTTTCTTTCAAGCTTCTAGGTCTCACTATCTGCCATGACCTTTCCTGGGAAAGTCACATTTCCAACCTCGCCTCAAAAGCCAGTCGGCGACTGGCAATCCTCCGTCGTGCTAAGTCCTTCCTCGGCCCTCTTGAGCTCCTGACCACTTACAAAGCTTTTGTCCGTAGCCTGATGGAGTACTGCTCTCCCCTCTGGGCTGGTGCTCCTGCCTCCCACCTTTCTCGGCTTCACGCTGTCGAAACCAGGGCATTTAAGATCATCGGCATCTCCCGCAATGAAGCTGAGTCTTTGGGCCTCTCACTCAATCACCGCAGGTTGGTCGGTGGTCTTTCTGTCTTCTACCGACTCCTCTCCAGCCTTGCCCCCCCTGCTCTCTCTGCGATTTGTCCCCACCACATTTCCACAGGGCGCTCAAGGTCCGCCAACAACCCCCTTCTGGTAAAACTACCAAAATCACGAATCACTGCTCATCTTCACTCTTTCATTGCTCTTTGTTCCCGCCTTTGGAATAAACTTCCTCACTCTATTCTTTCCCATTCTTCCCTCCAGGCTTTCAAAACAGCTGTTCACCACCACCTCTTATCTTCCCCCATCCAAATCCTCGATCTTTTCTACCCCCGATAATCCACCCAAGCCCACTTCCTTCATTTCTCCTGCTTTCCTTCCTGAAAGTCCCTGAAATGTCCATCTTCTCTTCGCCATGTTCCCCGTCCCATCCCCATCCCTCTCCCTTCCACAGTTCACCTAATGTGTCTGTTCCCCACTGTTTTGTCCCTTCCACTCCGGCCCCTCTTGTCTCATGCCTCCTTGCTGTGAGTTGTGTGTTAGCTCTCATACGAGCCTCGACCAAGGTATACAAAAAAAAAAAAAAAAAAAAAGACAGACAGACAGACAGACAAAGCAACAGATAAACAGAGAGCGGTGAAAACATTACCTTCTTCCACCTTCGGTGGTGGAGGTAACAAACACCGTTCCATGAATTATAGTAAGGATAAACCACAAAACCATAAGCTTAAGGACATCCTCATTACAGTACAACATACAAAGTTGCTTTCTGCATCTGAATATTCTTTTTCAGCAGAGTGGTTTGAGTACCAATGGTAGGAAAGACAAAAAAAAAAATACACAAACAACTAGATGCACAAAACAAGCATAAAAGAGAAACCATCTAAATATATTGTTGTGGTTTTGGAAGACCCCAGGGAGTTACATAAAACACATAAAGGAACCTTGGAGTTTAGTTATATCAGTAGTTCTGTATTTTATTTAGCTAAATTACCCCTCCCCCTCAAATCAGTGGAAGGGAAAGATGTGTTGTGAATGTAGTTAAAACTATCCCGAGTGTTTTCGTCATTCTCCAACTCTGTTTGAGAATGAAGTTCGAGTACACTTCTCAACTCTTGACGGATTCGAACCCCATACCACATTCACTCCACAAAACATACCAAAATCCACACAAATCCATTCAGTAACACCCCAATAGCATACCTCATACACGTTTAACACTGCAGAACCAGGGTGCCAGCAGTGCGAGCGTTCTTGTAACTACGAGCGCTGCGAGCGTTATCAATGCCAGCGCTGAGAACATTCTCGTCTCGCATTCTTGCACTTTACATCTGTGCATCATTCAGCGCATACACCTCATCGACTCACACTGTTGTGGAGTATCAACCGAGTTCACAACAGTTATTTTCAGAGCTCGCATTTCATGCACTTGCATACACCACACCTCCCACCTGCACTTCTTTATTACCCGCACCATACATCTTGTTCGTTACACGTGAGCCGTCTGGCTCACATATGGGTGAGGCCGGCGTTGACACCAAATTCACTTTATCTGTCTATCACCCTGGCTTATTTTGTTTCCCAGAGTGGCAGGTGCCTGTGTCTGTAGATTTGTGGTAAGATGAATGACTAAGGGGCTTGTGTTCTTAACAGTAAGATGTTTCTATGCGTCACTGCTTTTGCTCTGTAGATAACTGTTTTCCTGTAAATACATGCCCTTTGCTAAAGTTTATATAAATTTTCCAACCTGCCTGATCGTATCTTTCTCCATTGGTTAGACACTCATGTGTTTCTAGTGGATGGGAGTTTTGCTCCGCTGTTTTGCTGTGGACAGTCACTTACTGACGTCCCACTTACGGTATCGCTTGACTGTTCTTGATTTATAGTCGTGGGGCGTCAAGAGCATGGTTCTTTATATTGGGGGATTTGTTTGATGGGAAGGTAATGCGGGAATTGGTTGCAAGGATCCTACCAAAATTAATCGTCTCGGACGGCATCCGTGGTTGCTGAGCAACTCATTATGCCACGGAGTTATCTGTGGCCCGTCGACTTCAGGGTCAAAGGTCGGGAAGCGGGTCCGAGAAGCCCCTCGTAACCCAGCCGCCGACCCATAACAATATACTGTATGAGTGTTGATCAATAAGTCAGTGGCCCAAACGACAAGTTTTTTTTTTCATCCTTACAAGTAATTGTATTTATCCACATGGGAATAATGAGCATCAGTATTTTCATCATGCACAAAAGTTAGGTTGGTGATGTCTGTCACTCTTGTTATTCTGATATCAGTAAATTTTCGATCACAAAGTCGGCAAAAGCATATTTTCGCCAGGGAATCAAAATTTTTGAAATTCGGTCAGGGTGCCAGCAAATAGCAGCCTACCCATTTCAAAATCACATTAGGGGATCTTTAATGCTCACCCGTGAGCATGAGCAGGCATCGCAACAGGCTTACCATATTCACCAAAAGATGGGGGACTGTTTTTTTTTTTTTTTTTACAACGTCTTGCAAAGCACTAGGATGAGTTTGAAATTGGAGAGAAAGCCATTATAGAAAGAGCTTAGCTCCAACAAAAAGAGGTTTTTCAATCCAGGACACATTACCTACAAAATTATCAAATTTCATCACAACATAATGACTGTGTTTTCATCACTTACCATGGCAAGAAGTGGATCAATTGTGGGAGAGAGAGTCTTGCAACATATACAAAGCATATTGATCAACATTTACATACAAACAAATAATATTGGAAAAATTTTAAAAAAAGTGCACAACTATGAAATAAGAAAGCACATAATGTGATAAGATGTAATGAACATGTCACACATTTTGTTAGAAGCACAAAAGAAAACGTCCCACATGATTATAAAACTAATTACACGATGATAAAGCACTTATCAAAATATTATACGTCCTTTGATAAGTTCTTTTAAATTTTCCACTCAGGGAGGACATAAAGTATTAGCACCTAAAGCTCATTCACCAATCAAGCCTTGTTGTTTAATCACGTAAATAATACTGCATACAAAATGTCTTATGAGAGACCAGTGCTGCCTTCTTGCAAGCATTGATGAGGAAAAAGCACTTGCCTTTACATCTTAACAAAGCTGTACGCTTACATACAAAAGGTCAAAGTTATACCTCCTCCAGCCGTCGCCTTTGCTCCCTCTCTTGCTCAATACGCTTTTGCCGCTCAGCCAGAATATGCTGCTGCTGACGCTGATGTGCTGCCTGTAGCAAGCAATAGAGGCACACCAGGGAGAAAAACAAAATCTTATCTTAAGAATTGTGTCAAGGACCGTGGTCAAAATCAAGAGTTTTAAAATACATATTATTGCTTTGAATGGTGCCAAAAGTAAATGTGATAAAGGTTTTAGCATGTCATGAACCAGCAATGAAACCGCATGATTTTAAGACCTCGCAATAGTGAGACTATCATTAAGGCCCCGATAAATGCCCATTTCCGGTTACCCGACCAATTTTGTTTCCCTCTTGTGTGAAGAGTTATCTCCTCTCATGAAGGGCATGTGCAGAAGAGCACGAGAAATTTGCGATGACGACAACGTGTGACGTTCATTGTAGATATAAAATGTGACCGTTAAGGAAGAACATTTTCTTTTTCATGAAGTGCAGCTGTTAAAATTAGTGCATGCACTGTGGCTGAGTGGGGATATACACGAGTTGTGTTCCCCAGTGTAGTGCCATGACATGGACGACAGTTTAACAGTGAATATATCATCAATTTGGAAACTATGTAACAGGTGTGAGACAAAATCCACAACAACATGCAATTTATTCAGAATTATTTTAAAGTTCCCCAAAAACGACAGCAAACTATAAATACATCTCAAGTGTTTTCACCTAGGACACACAATTAGAATTGTTACAGTGGAGGTGTATTTCTGAAAGTGGACGTGTACAACCAAAGTAATGGCTGAAACACCGTAGTGAAGTTGAAGGAAGCGAGTGCGTACCTTCCAAAACAATAAATCTCATGGCCTTAAGCAGTTTAGTCCGAATCAGCCAAAATAATAAAATAAAAGAGTAGAAAATATAATTTTACATGAATGTGTCGACGGATATGCCTCCGCCCGTGTTGGATGTTCACCCAATGGTTAAATTTAATCTCAATTAATGGTCACATAGCAAATTAAAGATTGCATGAGAGAGTGCAAAAGAGAAAAGAGAGATAAGTCGAAGAGAGAAAACATCAGATGCCTCGAACTCGAGTTGCAAAATGATTCTGAAAGGGCACATTATCGTTTACCTGTTTAACCCAAAATTGAATCAGTTCATCTTTGTATCACAGTCCATACTTGTGTCAAATTTGGTTGAAATCCCTTTTGTGGGTCACAAGTTGTTGTGGTAACAACAATTTTTTCAATTAAAGTTTCAATTAAAGATCAGATAACCATA
The DNA here is from genome assembly GCF_056783735.1 of Eptatretus burgeri. Taxonomy (NCBI): domain Eukaryota; kingdom Metazoa; phylum Chordata; class Myxini; order Myxiniformes; family Myxinidae; genus Eptatretus; species Eptatretus burgeri. The sequence goes on from NC_140962.1 coordinate 45,077,001, forward strand.
GACCTTTAATATTTTGAACCCAAAATCGAATCTGCTCATCTTTGTATTATTACAGCGTATACTTTTGCCAAGTTTGGTTGGAATCCCTTCAGTGGTTCACAAGTTATTATGATAACAAAAATCTGCTACGCACGCACGGACAAACCAAAAACATAATGCCTCTGGCATTGGGAGCCTTTGGCTGTGGAGGCATAAAAAAAATAATATCTTCTTTCCTTAACCTTTCTTGTCTTAGCCTGTAACCAGAATTGATTTCTTTGGGGGGTTTTTTGGCCTAACATTCCTCCTTCAAAACCTACCTGCAGGAGCTGTTGCTGCCTTTGGCGAGCTGCGTCCGACTGTTCCTTCTCCTGCTGAAGGCGCAAGAAGTCACGTCGAAGGGTGGATTCACCAGGAATGTTTACAATTGAACTGGGAAGGAAGTGCAAAGGGTCTTCGATTAGCAAAAATGAGCCAAGAAAGCAAAATAACTGCAAAGACTAACAATTGGAAAGAAAAATACAACCTCAAGGATTGCTTTGAGCAAACTTGAAATTTAAAAAGTTCCAATGTGGTACAATGTAGAAACGGCATGAAGATCGCTGGCCAGGAGACTCCTTGATAAATTAACACCAACAAAAAACAAAACACACACGCAATTCAAAAAGCTATAAAAGAAAAAAACAAACAAGATACTCACAATTGTTCAAGACGTTGCAAAAAGCATATACTGCATACACAAGAAAAATAATCTCGAGATTTTCTTACAAACTACAAATACATCTATTTTTTATTAAATTAAAATAATGTTTTGGTAAGTCTTGGACTATTGTGAGATCTCATTTGTATAATTTCATGAGCGTAACTTGTATATCCACAAATTACCTCTCGAAGACCATCAAACCCTCTCTACTTCACAAGAACCCATTCATCCATAAACCAATACACTCATGAGAAACATATTTTTTTCAAATTTTACTCTTTCAGTGAATACATTTAAACCAGTAACACCATTTGCTTCCTTGTTGTGCAACCAATGAAACCCTTTTTTGTAAAAAATAGGAATTTATGCGCAGAAGGAGGCCATTCGGCCCATAATGCCTGCACCACACCAATACCAGATTTAATAAATCCATCAATACCCCTTCCCTTCGTGTGCAGCCTTTTGGCTACTACACTGGTACTCATTTCACCGACCTCGGAAGGATGACAGGCTGAGTCAACCCCCTGGTGTTAATTCAGCGGAAAAAAACAGGGCTTGAACTCAGGACCCTAGGATCCCAAGCCACCACCCCAATCGCTAAGCCAACACCAGATAAAAAGCCAACACCAACACCTTTGTCACATGTCCAGTCTTGCTCATTCTTTCCAGGCTTCAATGTCATTTGCAACTCACAATATATGCTTGTGATTTCCCTTCCACCCCTTCCACCCCATCCCCACCCCAATTAAACTACAACTCCCACATTTAGCCAAAACTCAAAATTAACTTCACTTTGCTATCTGTACTCGTTTGGTGTTTAATTATCAACCTTGGCTCTCCATCTTGATTTCCCCCATCGTTCTCCTCATCTTCACTCCCACTGTATTCATACTCCGTCTCTTCTGCAAAGGAATACAAGTTACATCTTCCCCTCTGCCCCTTGCAAACAAGGCAAAATGGTCCGAAATAAGCATGCGAAATAAACTCTATTCCACACTAAGAAGCCAAAAACGAAACTTTGATGAGAAAATGCTGCATGCGCACACAATTGTTAATTGGCTAGCACACCTTTCTCACTCCTCTTCTTCTTTGTTCGGTCCAAGTGGTCCTTCAGCTGAATTCGGACTTGCCGCTCGGTTGGCTGCTCCCGCACCAGTGGGTGCTTCAGCAGCTGCTCAGTGTTGGACCTTTGCACGTAATTCTTCACCAAGCAGCTCTCGATGAAGCTGTGGAACTTTTTGGACCTAAAGCAATGCCAGACTCATTCATTGTCCACCATTGTAATCATAGCTATGAACAGTTAAGCCAAGTCTCTATACATGAGGCTGCATGCTAATTTTGTCCTCGTAGTTCATCGCATTGGTTATCGTAGACTTTTGGTGACTGAGCAATCTTCAGACATGTTCAACTATGGAAATCGATGCCTTTTAAAGTTTGCCTCATCAATTACGATTTTGTTTGAATTCTTTCTAAAATCTCACCTTTTTACAGACGTGTTTTTTTTTTTATAATTTGTACCTTTCTCACCTTTTCCTTTTTGGTAAATCTCTTGAGATTTTTCTGGGCTGGCAGGATAGCCTTGAAGTACACACACTCGACTCTTAGCCATCTAACCGAGATTTGAATCTCGGACCAGCGATAAAAACTGTCCTTCCGATGCTTCGCAGGCAGGGTGATTCATCAATGTGTGTGCCGCCCCTCGGATGGACGTTAAACCTGGTGTACCATTTGCCGGCATTAGTTGGTGGACATTAAAGATCCCACGGTGTCCTTCACGAAGAGTAAATGAGCTATCGCCGGCACCGTGGACAAATTCCAAATCCCTGCCCTAACCTTCAGAGGGCAATGCATCAGCGGCACAGCCGTGCCCTCAGCCAATGATACGATCCCACAACCTTGTGCTGCACATGAAAGAGGAGGAAGAAGAAGAAGAAGAGCAAATTTTGCTTGGAAATAAAAAGCGCTATGCAAGATATTGATGGAATGCATTCCATAAAATCTTCAGGGATGATGCACTCCTATCAAAAGGTTATAGACCAATTACACTCGAGTTAAGTGGCCAAATACAAGGGGAGGGGCAACACTCATTAACTAGCCAACAAGGCAGAGCTCCATGAGCTTCAAAGTTGCACTGCAGTTGTAATCACACCTTTATGCCTCGCAACCAAGGAATGTTCCAGTGATTTTTGTCAACATATCCAACAAAACACAGATAAAAGCTTGCAAACATGGCAAGTGAACTCGCAGGTATACCATTAGCTGTAAGGAGAAAACAAAAGATATTAACATCCGGTTAGATCTGGGCGTGCAATGCAAGTTGGTGGGGCTCAAGAGGAATGCCTTCGCAGATGAAAAAAAAACAAAGAAATCGGCAATGGAATAACTACAATTAAAGTACTGTTCACAACAAAGAAAAACCGAAGACCAAGCTGAAGTGCTGCATAAAAGGAAAAAAACAAAACATTGTATTAAAAAAGTGGGTCCAATGCCTTACACAATGAAGTATTCCAGATTTCTAAGCCACAGCATAAAATGTGCATACAAAGGAAATGCAATTCTTTGAAAGGACCAAGTCTAGTGGGGCCTGTCGACAGCTTCCTCAGCTGCTTAGCACGTAGACATAATAGGCCAGTCGCTTTGTTATTGTGGTTTGTGTTGTCGAATTATTTTACATATATCATTTCCTAAAAAAAAACTAAAAACAAAAGAAAACACATGTCGGTTGAACTACTGTGAGGAAGCATGTCTCACCACTTCTTGGATTTGAGTCTTGGTGGCGGGTTCCGTGGAATGAGGAAGAGTGCACGCATGGGGTGCATGTCACAGAGTGCTGCAAACGCATGCAATCATCGTTACAAACACTTTCATAAATTATTTGACAAATATAAACACAACATTAAATATATCTGCGAGCCAAATGCACCACAAGGACAACAACTCTGCTCGTAAAGCTGCCTTTTTAAGTTAACGGGCCCATCTTGCCATTCTGCTCGACAACATTTAACATGGTAACAGGCCATGCATTTGTTCGCCCGTCCCCCACGCAGCGGGAGACGGGGTTTTGCAATCACTTCTGTGTCTGTCTGTCTGTCTGTCTGTCTGTCTGTGTGTTTGTCCAGACCGGAACTTTTTTTTACCATTTGAGCTTTTGTCATAAAATTCTGAACGAAGCTATATTATGAGACTATGGAGAAGACAAATTAATTATTTGCTCAAAAGGTCATAGGTACCATTTAGCAGATGGAAGGATAAGAAGTCCGAATATAAAGCGGACGGGCCTTGCATCTTCAAATGCTTTTCAGCTACATTTGCAAATATAGTGGAATACATTCGCCACACACACAGACACACGCACGCGCACGCGCACACGCACACACACACACACACACACACACACACACACACACACACACACACACACACACACACACACACACACACACACACACACACACACACACACACACACACCTTCAACCAACCTTCCTTCCCTTCAATCGTCGTTGCTCCTAAACTTCCCTACCCTTCCTGCTCTCTCCCATCATCCTTCCTCATTTTACGTTACTCAATTTCACCCCTCTGCCAATTAACCGGTGAATACATAATAGCAGATCGGTCCAGTACCCAAACCGCAGATTTTGTGTTTCACAGCACATGTAATAAAACAAGGAGGCAAAAGGGCACCTTCGTTAACTAGTGGTACATGGTCATGCAAGGTGGTCACTTACGTGGCGCTCCCTCAGCCATTTCGATCGCCGTTATGCCCAGAGACCACAGATCGCTCTGGAAAATGCATGGAAATGACAGAGATCTCCAGGAGATTATCTCTCGAAAAGGTACAAAGTGAAAAACTGGAATTTAAGTTCTTAATACTGAGGGTAAGGAATGCTTGACGAGAAAAAGCAAGCATGGGGAAAGTGTCCGAGAGTGGCGGAAAGGTAACAGAATTTTTTTTTTTAAAGAGCAGGTTTTGGGTAGCTGATGACTTCGCGAGATTCAAAGGTTGTAATCACATTAATAATCGTTGGGAAATTATTTTCTTACATTTGAAACTCAAAATATGCTAAAATTAACTTTTAAGTCAAAACTTTTGTCAGTGATCAAAAAACAGACCGGAATTTACCGAAGAAGCTATGACGTCACGTTCTCCGAAAACTTCGTGAACATTCGGAAACAGCGTGTGAACAATGGCGAGATGCGAATCAGAGAGTGATTTCAGCGGCGATGAAAATGAGTGTTTTCATTCTGATATTGCCGAGGCCGAGTCAGAGGATGATGCGAATTTATACTATGGAGTTTCTGACCCTGAGCTATATAAATTTGAGCCACCAGCAAGTGCCAGAAAACGGCCTCTTTCGTGTACAAGTGGCAGGACTGACTGCCCGGCAGTTCACACTGACAGATTGGTTTGTAGATTTTCATTTTCTTGTTCGATGCATAAAATAATGTAAAGTTTGATTCGTCTGTGACTTGATATAATAATTTTTAACCCTGTCGTCACTCAAGAGTCAGAAATTGAATGAATCAATAATGGACCCAAATGTATTATACACCGTAGCCTTGGCGTTGAAGTCTTTCTGACAGCTGAGTAAACGTGTTCCGCCGTCCAATAGTGCGGACCCCAGCGAAAGTGAACAGTTAGAACAAACCCCAACTTTCAAGAAACTCTTGTGGCATATAAATACCAAAACATGTTTAGCCTCATTGGGAAATATTCTACCAAATTTAGAAAAAAAAGTGGAAAATTGATCAATTTTTTACAATTGAAATGAAATAGCCCAATTTGCTGATGCTGTTAAAAAAAAATTTAATCAACAATAAGTTGATTTGCTGAGAAATTTTTTCATGCTTGTGTTTTTAGAAAGTTTATTTATGTGTTTTTCCATGTACTCTTAAAGAATACATTTCAAGGTTTTTCTCACTTAAACTCAACAATTGATTCTGTGACAGAGCAGTATCTGGAGAACTTGTCAACCAACAACTCATATTCACAGAGTGGTGATCAGATGTGTATGCCTTCGTAATCCTCAGCTGTGAAATGGTCACCACAAATGACAAGTCTATCCAAAGGGTCCTCTTTACCCGTTTTCTTTGGGGGAAAAATTCGCCCGTTTTGCTTGTACAAATCTTATCCACTGCCGGCGAATGTTTGATTCTTTCGGGAATCGGTGGGAGCGATTACCCGTTTTCCAGCCATTTTCGCAAAACATGACGACACACGTACGAGGCATGATGTACAAACACCAAATAACTTTGTTCTACAATAATTCAAAATAAAAAAGGATAATATTGACAGTTGCAAGCTCAAAAAAGCGAAAGAACAGCCCGCTCAACTGGACACTTCTTCAATGAGCGAGTGAGCGTCCGCTTTGTTTTGGAGAACGTGACGTCACCATCCATATATGGCACGTGGCTGGTTTTTTTCAACAGCCTCGAGAAATAACTTCGGAGTTAAATTTCATTAATATTTCCAATAGTTAGGCAACCACAATAGTTTGCATCGAACTATTTAATGCACATATAATCGTATTGATAAATTTTCAGAACATGTTTGGTGACCCGCAACCTGCTCTTTAAGGTGAGCCGTAGCGTAGAAACAATGTGAGGAATGTGGATGAGATGGGGAGAGGGAGAGGTGGAGAAATGAGAATGAGAAAATAAAAATGAGTGTAACAACAGAGGGTTAATTAAACAAGAAAAAAAAAACCAGGGGAAGTTTTCTTTTTAAACAGGGAACCAACCCGGTAGTCATATGTTGCGTCTGGATTTTCATCACAGGCAATAACCTCTGGAGCCATCCAGTATGGAGTACCAATAAACGTGTTCCGCCGTCCAATAGTGCGGTCCAGCTGGGCACTCACCCCAAAGTCCACTGCAGGAACGTAGGAGTAGGTCCAGAAAAAGCTTACAAAAATTTAACATAATCTGAGATATCATACATATTCTCAAGTCGAAGCTGAGTCAAGGAACATAATATGATGGCATCATGGAAGGAACCATTAAGGTATTGAAATGTGCCACGTGATCGCTCTCCGATGATCATTCTCTCAAGCAGGCCGGCATTGTTGGATAACATTGATGGAACCGACCCAACAATGACTGAGTAAACTTGAAAATAACGCACAAGATATGTGCTGCAACCGAGGTGTAAATACTTTTCAACCTCGGGAATTCAATCGGTGATTGAAAACATTGAATTTGAAACACCAAATTGTGCAATGGATTTGCTAATAAGGTTTGTTGCTGCAGCAGGCTGTTTGTCCCTCCTTTTCCAGATTCCACAACGAATAATAATGAATGAAGGGCTTCACCCACTCTTCTTCTTCTTGTGGATAGCAACTATAATTTTGACGCAGCTGTGCCGCTGATGCTGTACCCCCATACCAGTACACTGGTACTCATTTCGCCAACCTCGGAAGGATAACAGGCTGAGTCAACCCCACCTGGTGTTAATCCAGCGACCAACAGGGCTCAACCTCAGGACCCTAAGATCTCAAGCCAGCCACCCTAGCTATGAAAGCAACACCAGGCTTATGGCTTCACCCATGAGAAGGAGGGTTTGAAAACCAGCACAGTCAATTAAAAGGTCTGTAAAATGACATCGGTCATTGTTGTGTAGAGGAAGGAGCATAATCACAAATGCAAGTGTATGGAAGCCGATGTCTGGCATTTGTATATCTAAACAAAATCTCCCTTGGTGTGTGGGAAAAGTGGCGTTCCTTTTTCTTTATTTTAATCGGGAAGTTATTTTGTGTGAGATTCAATCGGACAGGCCTGTATTCCATGATATAAGTGAACAGATATGTCGAGAACATAGTCATATGTTGCATTTTTAACCACTCAGTGGAGTCATGGTTAGAGAATCCAGTCAGAGTCTGAGAGGTCAGCAGTTCAAACCCTGGCTGAGTCATAACAAACGCTTTAACTAGAAAGGAACTTGGTAGAGAGCATACCTCCGCCAGCAGGCTGAATGGTCTACATTTTTTTTAATCCCACTGATGGCCCGGATTTGCTGATTTGAACCAAAATTTCTCAACAGATATTTAATGATAAATCTTGATTAATATTTTTGAAGCAATCAAAATACAGGAGGGCTATGGATTGGTCTGATCATCATGTCGATGAAACATTCACCACAAGGGTGAGCCACGTCTCAGATGACTTTCCTGATATTGTTGTTCATCATGTGCAGTAATATGCTGCAAAAATGGTGAAGAGCATGGAGGAGGTTTCTCACTGATAAAAAGGTGTCATTTGGCGATTTCTAATTTAGGAAATAAACCATAAGAAATAAACCTCCCCCTGCCTTCCCCCAAAAGAGCTTTGTGTTCCAACCATATGGTGCAATTGACCTACTCACAAGAGTTCAGATTGGAGTGACCTATGGTTTTCTCGTTTAATTATTTTTTGCTTGAAGGCTGGCAGGATAGCTTCAGAGTATATATATATATATATATATATATATATATATATATATATATATATATATATATATATATATATATACATACATATATATATATATATGTATGTATATATATATATATATACAAACATATATATATATATGTATATATATATATATATCTATATATAAATACATATATATATATACACACATATATATATATACACACACACAACCTACAATGGTCTCGCCTAAGTTTGAATCTTAGCCAAACTATAAACTGTCATCCTTGCATTTCGCATGCAGGGCGAGTGTGCTGTATCCCGTGTGAAGCTGGCAGACTCATCTGCTAGCACTAGGGGCATAAAGGAACATTAAAAATCCCCCGGTCTTTTGCAAAGAGTAGGTAAATTTGTGCCGGTAACCAGAACAAATTCCAAATTCCTGCCACGGTAGTGTGTCAGACCTGGCCAGCCGTTTCAGAAAGACTTGGACCAGAATAGTTTCCCCTAGCCGACCCCGCAATGTGAAAATAAAACGGAGACATTGAAAGGGGAGGTGGTGGTTTGTTTTTCCGCTTGAGGATTACTTCTTCAAATTTCTACAAAATTTTAAAATAATATACATTCTTTTTATGCAAGGGGGAAAAAAAACCCCACAAACAACATTTTATAAATTATTATTTTATAGACAACCTAATTTAACAGTGCCTCTTCATTGATTTAAAAAATATGTATAATAATTTCACAAACAAACACAAATGTCATTTCATTTGCTGGTCTGACGATGCGCGATGATATTCTCGTTAATCAAATGTATTGTCCGTGTGGCAGAATAAATTGCAGCGATATATATATATATATATATATATATATATATATATATATATATATATATATATATATATATATATATATATATATATATATATATATATATATATATATATATATATATATATATATATATATATCAAAACAAGTGGAGAGACAATTGAGAAATACAATGAATAGACAAAAGAGCATATTGTACATGCAGGTTAAAATGAAGTGTGTTCACAAAGTGTGCTTACCCAGTTTCACCTCCGCGTTCTCCGTCAGCAGTACATTCTGCCCCTTGATGTCACGATGAATGACCTTGTGCTGGTGCAAGTGTGACAACCCCTTCAAGGGTAAACCAATGAAAGAACACGATTTACATTAGGAATGCAGCCATGGTGATGAGGGAATTGGCAGTAAAACATAAGAATGTAACACATGGTCTTAAAAGAATGTAAAATGTAAATGTAAAATATGAATGTAAAACAAATAAGAATAACATAAGAATAAAATAAAAATAACATAAGAATGTAAAAAAAAACTAGTAAAACATAAGAATGTAACACATGGTCTTCAAGGACCATGCATGCAACCTGGCTGTCCCGTACCCTGAGGATCTCACGGCAGATGTAAGCAATCCACTCCTCCTTCAGTGTGTTCCCCTTGGTGTTTTTAATTAGGTCCGTAACCGAGCCAGCACCACAGAACTCCATCACCAGCTAGAAATACAAGAAGACCAGAAAGATAAGCGAAGAAAGTATACATGTGAATATGATAAAATAAAAAGGGCAGTTACATGCTCCATGGTCATTTTAATAAAAAAAAATCTCCAAGATAAAAATTGCTGCCAAGAGTCTTCAATATTTCCCAAGGTCTTTGCATGAACATGAGATGTCACTGGTAAAAGCATTAAAGAGGAAGTTGTCAAAGTAATATTAAACACAGGAGAAAGCAATTGAGCTGAAGCACAAAGGTCTATCTTCACGTACAGAGGCCATAACTTACAAACTCGGAGCCCAAAGTAATACATCCATTTCATGCGACTCACAAGAAAGGAAGGTCTATGTGGATGGAACATGGAAGAGGAAGAGAAGATAGAAGTGGAAGTGGAAGAGAAGATAGATGTATATTATTTGTATTATTCAATAAATGTACAGTACATGCACAAACACGATTGAAAACTGCATATTCATACGACGAACATTTAATGGCAGAACAGATAAGGTTTGTATACATTTATGATGTAAACTTCTGTAGGATTGTTCATTACCACTGCTACAGAAGGTGGACGGTGGTTATGTTTTCGCCCCTATTTGACTGTCTGTGTGTTTGACTGTGAGCAGGATATCCCAAAAAAGTTATGCATGGATTTGACGAAACTTAGTGCACAGGTTGGGGTTGGATGGGCAACGAGGACGAATCGATTTGATTTCGGTGAAGATCTGGATCCGGATCCTGATATGATAATTTTTAGCTCACCCGAAATGTAGTTCCAGGAGCTTATGGGATTTTGCGTCGTCCATCCGTCAGACCGTCCGTCCGTCCGTCCACAAATACTCTCAACTTCTCTAAAACTACACATACAATTTCAATGAAACTTTACCAGACGTTCATCCATGATTGTACCAAAGCCGTATATGTAACAAAGTTTGTTCATGGCGTAAAAAATAAAATAAAAATATCACGCTCTAAGGGAGTTGCACCCCAAAATAGGTATTTGCTTTCTTCTGCGAAACGACACACATAATTTTGATGAAACTTGACCACAACTTTCATTTCCCGTGATGTACCAAAGTTTGTTCATGCCATTAAAAAAATTCGAGGTCTCAGAGGGTCTATGGGGGGTTGTCCCCCAAAATAGATACATATATATATATATATATATATTTATATAGATATATTTGCTTTCTTCTCAGAAATTACACACACAATTCTGATGAAACTTCACCACAACCTTCATCACCCGTGATGTACTAAAGTTTGTTCACGACATTAGAAAAATCGGGCTCTATGGGGGTGTAAAGGGGTTGCCCCCCAAAATATGTATTTGCTTTCTTCTCTAAAACTACACACACAATTTCGATGAAACTTGACCACAACCTTCATCACCCGTGATGTACTCAAGTTTGTTTACGACAAGAAAAATCCAGGTCTAAAGGGGTGAAAGGGGGGATTGCCCCACAAAATATGTATTTGCTTTCTTCTCAGAAACCACACACACAATTTCGATGAAACTTGACAACAACCTTTATTACCTGTGATGTCCCAAGGTTTGTTCATGGCATAAAAAAAAAAATCCAGAGGTATTTACTTTCTTGTCCATTATACATTTTGTGGGTTATCCAAGCCTACCAGTGGTTCCCTGGTTATCTTATCCAGCCACAACCAGATGAGCGCCCAGGGGTATTGCCCCCATGTTTTAATTTTGCAAGTGATTTTTCGCCATTGAGAGATAGGGCCAAAAACAATATACGGATAGCACAATATCTCAAACAGTTATGGATGGATTCAGACGAAACTTGGTGGATGAGTTGGGTCGGTGACAAGAACAAGCCGATTCGATTGTGGTTTCGGTCAGAATGCAAATCCGGCCCGTCAGTGGGATACAAAACACAAACCGTTCAGCCTGGCGGAGGTATGTGCTCGACTGAGTGCCGTTCTAGTTACCCTCACCAGAGGAGAGGGTATTGCATTTGGATCCGTTTGTCTGTTTGTTTACACAGAACTTTCGTGTTTTTCTTCACAACCGCTTGTCGAATTGAAATGAAATTTTCACCATGGAGAAACTACTCATGTAGAATGCTTTAATGATAATTATGATGTCATAGGTCATGTGGTGTGGCAGCTGGAAAAACTTTGGAGCTCTGTATCTCTGAAACCACACCAAGGAAAAAATTGAAACTTGGCACTTGGCAAGTACTCCTCACGCGGAATAAGTGTGATGACTTATGACATGATACGTCCCTTCGTTATGACGTCATAATTGCATATGTAAAACGGTACCTCCGATCAGTCCGAAAATTTTGAGGGTCATCTCGGGATAAATTGGTCTGCAGAAAAAAATTTTGATGACGTCATCGGCCACGTGATTCGGCAGCCATATTGTTTCTTGTTTGTTTTTTTTAACCTTCAAAAATCACCTTCTCTGAAATGGCTGAACAGATTGAGGCAAAACTTTACACATATGACCGGCTATCCATGAGGAATAAAACGTTCACACATATGACATCATAGGTCACATGGTTTGGCAGCAATATTGGATTTACCTTTAAAAATAGAAAACCTCCTGAACGGCTGGACAGATCGAGGGGAAACTTCATACAAATGTTCCCCAAGCTTTGGGGGTATCAGGGTATTCACGAATAATTGATAAGTTACTGTACATAGTTTGGCAGCCATATTGGATGAAGCAAAAATCTTTAAAAAAAATCATTTCTCTTGAACCACTTCATTGATTAAAGTGAAATTTTCCCAATTATGATGGAAGAGTAATAGGAAATATATATATATATATATTTTTTTTAATTTAAACCTGATCGGACGCATGGTCTGGCAGCCAGAATATACAGTATATATTTTAAATTTGATCTGGGTTCTTTCTTTCTATTTCTTTTTTGAAAAAGGCTCACTTAGCTGCACCTGGATGGGTTTGAGGGTAGAGAAGTAGCATCTGAAATGTGAATCCTATCCAGGTTCCTCCTGATGACTTCATCTTTTCTTTTTGCTTGTTTGGCTTCCTTCTGATTACTCCAATGCAGGACTGTACATATTTGGTCTTCCATTTGATTTGAATTTATTTTAATCCCATTGTAAATTCAATTGAATATTGAGTGCCGCTAAAATTCAATAGAAGCAATCTTGCAACTTATGAGTAAATAACGGTTAAATGAAAAATAAAAACCACACATTGAACCAAATATCATTCATACAAACTGAATACGTTGCACAAGACATACCCAAAGCTGGTCATCATGTCCCGGTAGACTCTTCTTGATGAAAGCTCCATAGTAAGTGGCAATGTTACGGTGATGAGAGTATTTCTTGAGCATGTTTATTTCCAACTTTATCTCTTCCTCTTCATCCTGCGAGAAAGTATGACGTAATCCACAAAGAAAACTTAGACAAAATAATTGTTATTAACATGGGGATTTTCGTATTTGGGTTATGATACCACTGCAGTTATATCTTAAGCCGCTGTCACACCTTGACGATTTAGCCAGCGTATGCCGATTTATGAAAAATTTGTCTAAAACGCTGGCACACGTCGAATACGTTATGGGTACGTTTTGTTTTACGTTAAGAGCACGCTGAAAAACACTGCCATACGTCGTAGTAGGCTAGCTTTAAACGTTGTACTTTTGGGTTGTCCTCAAATTTTTGCATGCCTGAAATTTTACGACGTATGCCAGCGTATGACTCACACGTTCCGCGACGCTGGCCATAAGTTGTAGGCACGTTATGCGATCGTTGACACACGTCGACACACGTTACTTGTAAGTTACTCATAAGTCGAAACACGTCGAGGTAATGTTTAGCGTACCCGAAACTTATTTCTAACCTATGAGTAACGTTTTGTAAGCACGCAACACGAACGTTGTTCACACTTCGCAACACGTTACTTGAAAGTTCCTCATACGTCAAAACACGTCAAAGTAATGTTTAGGGTACCCGTGACTTATTTATAACCTATGAGTAATGTGCTTGGGAATTATTTGGAAAGCATGTCCTAAGCACAAATACGTATGTAGACGTATTTGACGTCTTCAGGACGACCACAGAACTTACTGAACGCGTTTCTAACTTACAGATACCGTATAATGGCGTATTGGCAGCGATTAGGGGAATTGGTATATAAAAAGGGGCTTCGCAGGAGGAACCCGTCTTTTTTTTAGACTTCGTGGTGAGTACATGTCCATGTCATTCCGAGAGATGGAGGATACGGCAAGTCTGAGACGACAATACCTACCTGTCCTCGAACATCAAAATGACCTCATCGAGTTGACACTGCACCAGTTGTGTGCCAATAGAGCCGGGAGAAGAAGACATGGACGGAGGAAAAGGAACTGGGTCAGACCATGGATCGGGAGGCGACGCCATTACGGCATATATGACCAGCTCATGGTGGAACTCCGGAACGAGGACCATGCATCCTTCATCAACTTCCTGCGAATGCCCCCAGCGATGTTCGACGAGCTGCTAGCCAGAGTGGGTCCAATGATAAGCAAGCAGTACACCTTCTACAGGGATCCGCTTGAGCCTGGCATGAGGATGGCACTGAGCCTGCTGCTGTTGGTGCCGTGGCTGCAGTGCTGTGGAAGTGATTTAACTCGTTCAATGAAAACGATTTCAATTGCCGATCACCAGCGTCCAAAAACAATAGGCGAGTGACAAGCATTTATTAAAAGTGAAGTTGCAGCCTATGAATAGAAAACCTCACGTAATCATCGACGATACGCTGCCACGCTCTGCATACGCTGCCACGCTCTGCATACGTTAGACCAAGGGTCGGGAACGTTTTTGACTCAGAGAGCCATTAAAGCAAAATATTTGGAAATCTATTTCAGTGAGAGCCATATAATATATTTTAAGACTGAATTCAACTTAATGTGAGTATAATAAGCCTCTGAATTTATTCTTTTAAATAATGTTGTTATAATACTCACCATTAATGGGACTTCTGGTGCTGCATGGATTTGCTGATGGCTTTGTAGTCTGGTTGGTACTTGGTGAGGTTAAGCTTCATGCAAGCGTTGAGGCTTTCATCCGTTAGACGTGATCGTAGGTTGGACTTGATGTTTTTAAGATGTGAGAATGACTGCTCACATGCATACGTAGATCCAAACAAGGTCAACACAGCAATACTCACACGCTGCAGTGTGAGGTATGTGACAGGAAGCGCGTTCCAAGTTTTGATAATCAGCTCGTCTTCGGGTTGAAGTTTTTTCATTTCTGTCCACATGTGCTTGCTCGCTAACTCTGCTTTCTGTCGTGCGATTCTTTCCAAATCTTCATTCAGTGACTTGAACTTATTCACCCACATGTCTGAGGCCTTCAGGTCAGCCACTTCTGCTTCAAAATCTCTGACGGAGACACCAGGAATGTAACTCAGGTCGGCTGTGTTCAGTGAACACTCGTTTGGATGGGTGATGAACTTAAAAAGACGAGTGTGCTCACGAAATTCTCCAAAGCGTGCTTTGAATGACTGTAGGAGACTGGATGTGAAGCC
This sequence comes from Eptatretus burgeri, assembly GCF_056783735.1. Classification (NCBI taxonomy): domain Eukaryota; kingdom Metazoa; phylum Chordata; class Myxini; order Myxiniformes; family Myxinidae; genus Eptatretus; species Eptatretus burgeri. The sequence continues at coordinate 45,092,135 of NC_140962.1, forward strand.
AGCTAACTGGTGGAGATCAAAGTTTTGAGTGGGCTCACTTGCTGTGCATGCATCTTTAAATTGTCTCAGTTTTTCAAAATGTAGTAAACGACCTGTTTCAAGATCCATGATAAAGAGCTCCAGCTTGTTTTCAAAAGCAAACACGGCTTGTTGAAGGGATAACACTGTATTTCCAATGCCTTGCATTTTCACGTTGAGCTGGTTCACATGTTCAGCCATATCCACGAGATCGTAAAACTTGAGGAGCCACTCAGTTTCGGCTAGCTCAGGATGCTCAATCCCTTTCATTTCAAGGAAAGTCTGGATTTCGTTCAGGCAAGCCGCAAAACGGCTAAGCACCTTCCCTCTTGACAACCAACGTACATTGCTGTGCAAAAGCAGGCCGTGATAGTTATTTCCAACTTCATCCAGCAGTGTTTTAAGCTGGCGACCATTTAAGGCTCGTGCAACAATAAAGTTGATCACACGAATGACCAGCGACATCACTTCGCCAAGCTGCCCATCACACATCTGAGCACAAAGTGCCTCCTGGTGTAGAATGCAATGGAAACTTAGGATGGGTCTATTTTCATGTTCACGGAGAAGCGCCACAAATCCTTTGTTTTTCCCCACCATACACGGAGCACCATCAGTACACACTGAGATAAGTTTATCCATTCGTAGATTTTTTTCTTGAGCGAACTCCATGAAAGACTTGAATAAATACTCACCTCTTGTGGACCCTTTTATTGGCAGAACAGCAAGACTTTCTTCGCGCAGTGTATCACCAGCAGCGTATCTTGCAATCACACTGAACTGCGACAAATGACTTACGTCTGTTGACTCATCCAAAGCCAGGGAAAAGAACGGCACTGTATTTATGTCCTTCACTTGCGTTTCCTCCACTTGGTTTGCCATCATGATAGTACGATCATGAACAGTTCTTGCCGACAGAGGCATGTCTTGTATCCATTTGATTATCTTGTCTTTGTTCGGAAGATCATCAAAAAGTTCATTGGCGACATCCAGCATGAACGTTTTAGCATACTCGCCATCTGTGAATGGTTTTCCGTTCCTCACTATTGCTAAAGATCCAGCAAAGCTGGCGGAATTATAGTCACCTTGCCGGGTCCATACGCGGAGTTGCTGCTGGCTGGCTTTTTTATTTTTGTTTTCCTTGGTCGAGGCTCGTATGAGAGCTAACACACAACTCACAGCAAGGAGGCATGAGACAAGAGAGGCGGGAGTGGAAGGGACAAAACAGTGGGGAACAGACACATTAGGTGAACTGTGGAAGGGAGAGGGATGGGGATGGGACGAGGAACATGGCGAATAGAAGATGGACATTTCAGGGATTTTCAGGAAGGAAAGCAGGGGAATTGAAGGAAGTGGGCTTGGGTGGATTATCGGGGGTAGAAAAGATCGAGGATTTGGAAGGGGGAAGATAAGAGGTGGTGGTGAACAGCTGTTTTGAAAGCCAGGAGGGAAGAATGGGAAAGAATAGAGTGAGGAAGTTTATTCCAAAGGCGGGAAAAAAGAGGAATGAAAGAGTGAAGATGGGCAGTGATTCATGATTTTGGTAGTTTTACCAGAAGGGGGTTGTTGGCGGACCTTGAGCGCCCTGTGGAAATGTGGTGGGGACAAATCGCAGAGAGAGCAGGTGGGGCAACGCTGGAGAGGAGTCGGTAGAAGACAGAAAGACCACCGACCAACCTGCGGTGATTGAGTGAGAGGCCCAAAGACTCAGCTTCATTGCGGGAGATGCCGATGATCTTAAATGCCCTGGTTTCGACAGCATGAAGCCGAGAAAGGTGGGAGGCAGGAGCACCAGCCCAGAGGGGAGAGCAGTACTCCATCAGGCTACGGACAAAAGCTTTGTAAGAGGTCAGGAGCTCAAGAGGGCCGAGGAAGGACTTTGCACGACGGAGGATTCCCAGTCGGCGACTGGCTTTTGAGGCGAGGTTGGAAATGTGACTTTCCCAGGAAAGGTCATGGCAGATAGTGAGACCCTTGCACCCTGCTCAGTAGCTCTTGGCATGCTTTCTTTCTGCTGTCTCCCACAGGGTATTTTGATGCAAAGGTAGCATGGCGCTTGTCGAAGTGCCGCTTTATATTCGACCGTTTCATCGATGCAATTTTGTCATTGCAAATTAGACACACCACAGAACCTGCTCTCTCCACAAAGGCGAATTCTTCGGCCCATTCGTCCTGAAATGTACGATACTCCTCATTTTTTTTTCTTTTCGCCATCTTCTTCGTCGAAGGGTTAGCAAATGTTAAAAGTTAGTTAAAGTTAGCTTTGTTAGCTTTGTTAGCAAAGTTAGCTTTGAGCAAATGAGAGAGAGGGAGATGTTGACCCAAGTGAGTCTGGCTGGCCTGCGCACGGGCTGACATACTCGAGAGGTGCGGCGCGGCCGGCCGACTCTGGGATGCTGTCGCCTCAGCGGTGGCGCGTGATTGGTCGAGATGAATTCCGTGACGCGTCTCGGCGGCGGCACGTCATTGGAGGAACCGAAATCACTACTCGCGTCGGCCGCATGACTGGACGAAACAAAAACCGCTTCAGACAATTCGGAGGTGTTTTTTCTTCTCTCCTTCTGCCAAGTTCAGCCCTGCACGTGAATGAAGCACGACACCATTCAAACTATAGGTAAAGCTTCCGCGAGAAATATTGGGCTTTCCAAGTTTCAAACGCCAATTTTATCTGCGAGCCAGATGCAATCATCAAAAGAGCCATACCTGGCTCGCGAGCCACACGTTCCCGACCCCTGCGTTAGACTATCGTTGGGCATAGGTTGTGGACGCCTAAACCACGCTAATCAATCGTTGGTATAACTTATCTATAAGTTATCGAAGTGTTCTGTGTTCATTACTAGTACATTATGCATTTGTCCAAGTCGTTTTGAATACTTTAAAAACTGAAACAAAAAAATAGTTCATCGTGGGAATGAGAAAAAAAAAAATTAGCCGAAAAGAACATCGAACAATGGTGCAAAGTAGTCTCCTATTTGTGGATGCAATGAGGATCCATCATCACCCACACCCTCCCCATCACGCTCACCTACTACGACTGACATGGACTTACTACTACTACCAATACTAATACTACTATTACTGATACTACTGACATTGACATCGACTCAACATGGAGTCTGGAACACTGATGGGTTCCTCTTGTGAAGCCCATTTGTATATACCAATTCCCCTAAATGCTGCCAAATCGCCATTATACGGTAGATGTAAGTTAGAAACACGTTCAGTAAGTTCTGTGGTCGTCCGGAAGACGTCAATCAAATTCGTCAACATACGACAATGTGCGTTTGAGATACATTACACATAGGTTCAAAGCACGCTACTCATAGGTTCAAAGCACGTTACTCATAGGTTAAAAATTAAGTTTCGGGTATGCTAAACATTACCTCGACGTGTTTCGACTAATGAGTAACTTACAAGTAACGTGTGTCCGACGTGTGACAACGATCGCGGAGCGTGCCGAGAACTTATGCCAGCGTATGCGGAACTTGTGAGCCATACGTCGAGTACGTCGTAAAATTTTCAGCATGCTTGAAATTTCACGACGTACTTGACGTACCACGGAATATGACAGCGTACTTCATCGTTTTTCAGCGTGCTCCTAACGTATACACAACTTACCCATACCGTATTTGACGTGTGCCAGCGTTTTAGACACATTTTTCATTGGTCGGCATACGCTGGCTAAATCATCAAGGTGTGACTGCGATGTTGACACTTCCAATTTTCAGGCGGTTATGATTTAAATCGGCGTGCGGCAGGTTTTTAACAGAGAACGCCACGAGTTCGTCGGCGATACATGCAGCGCGCTATGCCTAAGTTAAACTATCATTGGGCATAGGTTGTGAACGCCGAGAACAGGCTAAGCATTCGTTGGTTTAAGTTATCTATAAGACAACGAAACGTTCTGTGCCCGTTACTAATATATTATGCATACGACCAACATGTTATGAATATGACCAAAACTTAAAAAAAACATCAAAACTTCAGCGTACGCCAACGTTCTACATACATTTTTATACGTTGCCATTGCTGGCTAAAACGTCAAGGTGTGACAGCGTCTTTAAGCATTGAATAATTTGTGCTTCCGGGCATTTTAGCAATGTTGCATTTAGGTTTCAAATATTTGTAATACCGGTTCATTAAAGTTCATAATTATTTGGTGAAGTGTAATTTTGGAGTATGCGCTAGAGTGAAATATAAATTACACATACATCCAGTGAAATAAATTATTTGGATCATGTCACATGACCAGAAACAGACCACAGACCGGGAATGATCATGCTGATTGGTTATGAGGTCGTAAAGGTGACAGAGATGTTTCTTAAGGCAGAGATTGAAAGGGTGGAAAACAAACAAAGTTAAAGTATTGACCGGGAGTCTTGAGAGTGGAGAAACAAACGCTGTGCAGGATGCAAGCCCAAAACATACATGTTGTTGGGCCGACGCAGCATTGCTTTGTTTACAATTCTAGGGCGTGTGTGACTGAGATGAACCAGAGACTGCTCTTGTGCAACCGTGGAGTTGAGTGAACTTGGAACGAGCCAGAAGAGGATCATCCATGTCAAGAAAGGATTGAGCAGGTGCAACACAGATGAAAATTGACAATTTTAGAAACAGTTTTAGAAATGTGGCCCATGTTGACTTTTGGCCTATGTTGACCTATTGGCCGATATTGACCTCAAAAATAATAGGTGGTTGAATCCAGTGACCTGAGATGTAAATCCTTTTCAAATTTCAAGTCAATTGGATGAAAATAGGGTTTTAGAAAATACTGCAGTGGTCGTACAATATTTAACTATTCATGCTGTTTTTCAGGAACATGCTGAACCTATTCAAGGAAAGCGCGATCTAAACAGAAAGTGGATGTCCAACAGGTCATGGATTATTAAGGTCAACCCTTTGTCTTTCCATGTAATTTATTTTTTAGTAAGTCATTATGAGTAGCCTAATTGTGTTCAAAAGTGATTGTAAATTAATTATATTCTTCGAGAAGCCTCGACATGAAGTTTGCAACCTTTGCATTTGATGAGCAGCCTCGGTGCTGAAACGGCTCCAGTGAATTCAGTGACGAGGTGCGATGCGAGTTTTCTGTACTCTTTAAGTTGCAGGAGCCACAGAAGTAGTTTGCAAGCAGTGCCATGAAGGATATTTGAGATGACTCTCTTGACACTACTGGATCTGTTCAAGCATATTTTGTAATCCCCTCCTTTCCTGTGACTGGCAATCAACATAATATAACAAGGTCCTCATTCCATACATATCATCATCAGCAGTAATTTAATCATCTATGCTTCTCATTCAATGGATAGTTCAACTGTGCGTTCATTACATCCCGTTGAAGAAGAATAAAACTCCAGCTGCCTCACTGGAATTCAAATATTGGCCAAGTTGCTCGAGTTTGTGGCAGAGTATTTTACAAGAGCTGGCTGCATCCAGCTTGGAGATGAGAGTCAAGTATTAAGGTTAGAATTTGAGGATAATCTTTTTGTAATCCCATGAAATTAAATCAGGCAAATCTCTATGTGTGTATACATCTGAATATCACAGAAAAAAAGGGCTGGGCCAATCTCCACTAAATTTTGCATACATGTTGGTATTACCCAGGGTCAGGTCATGTCGACAACATTGTGCATGGTGGTGGATAGCCTAATAAAGGCTATTTCTACTCACTGTGACGTTTTCCTTTGACATTGTGACCTATTTATTAATTAGTCTTCTCCATGTTCTCATAATAAGGGCTTATTGGAAATTTAATAACATAAGCTCAAATGGCAACTGGACACGCACGCACGCACACATTTCATGTATAATTGCCAGCTGAATTTCTGTGGTAGCAAAAACTACCTAACTTGATTATTACACATTGTCCATAACATATGCACAAGAAACTTAATAAACTCATTGATGTTCTAGAACTTTTACCTTGTTATATTGTTTTCAATATTGTGTAGAAATAAAATCTTCAATAATTATATCAGGTTGTCATGATTGTATAATAGCTGAGACCAACTCAGAAGTCATACATTTTTGGAAGGTGTGCAAGACCTGTCCTCCAAATAAGCTTGGTAATCAGATGTCAAAAACCAAAAGATGCAATTCATATGCACTTAACCACACCAGGCTTTTGTTTTGTCATGGCTGGAGCTATAATCAAATGCCAACACCAAACGATTAGAACTAAGTAAAGGGAGTACATCGAGTGTATGCAGTTGCTGTTGCAGAGGCTCTCAAAATGTCACGGCTCCTTTAGAATGCCAACAACAAACAATTAGATCTAAGGGAATACATCGTATGTGTGAGTGAATGTTTCAGAAGCTCTCATAATGTCTTATTATAATGTTGTGGGAATGCCTTCCAGGGGGTAACTTTGCATAGTATAGTGATAGTTATTTCCCATTTTGCATGTTTTAGTGTAAGCGTGAGGTAATCTAATAGTAAAATAAACTATGCATCTTTTTATGTGTAGAAAGCTGTTGTCAACCTTCCCCACATGTTTGTGTCAAAACCTGCTTTCCCTTCATACATTTTTTTTTAATGTCTTACTTTTGTAATCTGTACTAAATATGCTTTTAAGCATTCTGACAAGCCATTAGGTGTGAGTTCAAGTGGGAAGACCACCATGACAGTGAAGCATGCCAAAAGCGCTGTGACAGGTTGGGAGGGGTATTGGAGGGAGGGGGCTGCTAGACGCATGAACTGCGCCCCGAACCAACAGTGGTTGAGCCTGTAGGGGCTAAGTGCATTGGGAAATCGGGTGGGGAAGACTCGTTTCAAAGGCATGACGAGGCTCCACCGGAAGGATTTGCAAAGGGAGCTGAGCTACGGAGCCTGCACAAAGTGCATCAACGGGGTTTCTTACAGAACAGGCCTTTACAGCACAGTCGGCAGCCAGGCTGTCACCCAAGAAGCCGTGCACACTCTTCCAGCTCGAGCAAGCTCCAGTCACAGACTGCGATGGTTCCCTGACAAGCTGCGTCCAGTTGGCACAGTAGTGGTATTTCCTGTCCTGTGTAAACTATCTGTTGTCTATCTCCTGAGGAATGTATGAGGCCTTAAGATTAGACACATAAGGTTCCCATTTGTTGAGTCATGGGTGCATATGGTTTGGGGAGGACTTCATTATTATTGTTACACTGCATTGCTTCTTTTGTATCCCGACTTTGTGTGTTCAATACATTATAAAATCACTTAGTCTCCGGGTTCATTCAAGTGTCTTGATCACGAGTTCGGTTATACATGTCTGTTAAAGAACAGATTGCGTTTGGGTGATGAGCACCCAAGAAGAGACAGTGTCAGCATCCGGCGATTTGCTCGGTAGCCAATAGTGTTATGGAGGCATTGTACTATCTGTCTGAGGCATTGACTCGCTCGGTTGTTCCATTGGAGGTAGTTATTATGGCACGCAAGCCCATGATCCAGCTCAAATGACAGAATCAATAGGCCATCACGACCACTTTGATGTGGTGCGTTGGGATTCGGACCAGGCAACTGGACAAACCCGATGGCTGTGACAATATAGCAAGAATCACCTCCTTTGCAATTAAAAGGTGATCAAGTTATCTGTTATGGATGTTTCAGATAATAAAAGGAAAGATAAAATAAGTGCAGAATCATTTTTCATCAGAATGGCAGTAGTATATATTGTTATGGATTTCAGAATCTGATCCGACGAATGCATACAAACATTTAGGTACTCAGACAGTTATTTCCCAAAATGCATGTCCAGGATAGACGCATCCCAATGTCTGGTGGGATTCTAACTTTGATCCGTTGGAGAAGGGTATAGAACATATTCCCTTTCTTATGGAATGGCCTTTTTCTCTTTACGACACATTCATGCACGCGAGATAGTCGTTAGCCCAACGGAGGCTCGTCGACCCCCTTTCCATCAGGACACATGGGCTTACAGTTGGATGATTTATTTACACTTTGGACTTACAGCACATTTGATTAAGCACACAGCGGGCTTTTCCTGAGCAGTTATTCTGATAGTCAAATGCGGCTGTGGATCATTTACCTCACCCACATAATTTCATTGACGTTTGACACCCACCTCTTTCACCGACGTTGACATCAACCTTTTTCCATCGACGTTCGACATCCACCTCTTTCACCGAAGTTGACGTCCAACTTTTTTCATCTATGTCATACAATTTCTGCCATTCGTTTGACATTTGACGCCCCGTTTGGCAGCTCCATGGATGCTGGCTGGCTCTTGTTTGTGTCGGGCTGAACGAGGAAGGAATGATTGTGAGGTTGACGGTTGGTTACAGGCAATAATGCGCCAATAGGCAAGGTGGATTTGGCTGAAGTCTGCTTGAGGCTCCGCCCAGACTGGTCGCCTATAAAAAGGACGGGAGGACTGTTTTTCCTGAGAGTTTTGTGACAACTGGGTGCCGGTTTTTTCAGCTCCAGTCAGTTGTTCCAGTGAGTCGGTTGGTGAGTTGGTGACAGCCTTATAGCCTTTCAGCTCTGACCACTGGTGACAGTTGGTGAGAGCCTTACAGCCTTACAGCTCTGACCACTGGTGACAGTTGGCGAGTTAGTGACAGCCTTACAGCCTTTCAGCTCTGACCACTGGTGACAGTTGGTGAGTTAGTGACAGCCTTACAGCCTTTCAGCTCTGACCACTGGTGACATTTGGTGAGTTGGTGAGCTGCCCTTGATGGTGGGTGACGGTTGGACCATTCCTGCTGGTTCTGCTCGGGACCTGCTCTTGGCGTGCCTGATTCTTGGCGTCCCTGGTCCTGGGGGTGACGACGTGACATTGATTGGTGTTCGAGGCTGTTTGCGAGTGGATGTATGGCGAGGCAGGGCGCTGGCAATGGACCAAGGCACGCTCACACATTTCCAGACATTTTATTTGACGCACGCCGACTTCTACCTCGGTAAGCAGAGACCGGTTTCTTCCCCCCCCCCCCCGAATGATCTGCTGGGTACCCTTGTCACATGTTTTATCGTTAAGTAAGGCATAGTGATAAGCATCTGCTCTTTCTCTGTTCTTCTATCAATGCCTGTTTAAGCCTTTATTTGCTTGATAATTTTGATTGATGTTAATTTACCTATTTTTACCACAAAGAAATAAAAGGTTCTTCAGTTTATTTATTTTTTTCCTTATTAATAAATTCCTTGTTGAGGTTTCAACCTGTCCGTGCTTGTCCTTTCCTTCCATTGATCCAGCATTGTCCGAACCTAGATAGACTGGGAGGTAATTACCAAACAAATTGACCTGTCATAGTCGGCACGCACCAGCGGTAAACGCTCGGCCGCCCGAACGAAGATCTAATCAAGACAAGATTGGTGCATCGCCGATGGCACGCTCCCCATTCAGGAAGCCACGTGACCTCTAGTTAAATGGAAAATTAGATGGTGGACACTGGAACTTGTGGTTAACTGGTTTGGCATTTGTGGTTGTAAAGAAACCCACCGTACCACAAAGTTAATTGTGAGCGGTGGCCCCAGGTCCGGCTCTTCCGAGGAGAAACGGGGATTAACCCCCTCATAATACACTCGGTACCCATGGCCGTAACAATATTGTTGCGGGTCTGGCTTCAGGGGTAAAATGGGAATAGATTTGAATAGTTATTTCCAGAGTACGTGATCAGCATTGGCGTACGTAATAAGTGTATTGTTACGGCTGTGGAAATTCACAAACCACCATTCAGGTCCCGTAGGTGAGATATCTCTTAAGTACATGTGTAGTTAGCCCAAATCCGTTGTCTAGAGGGAATTTATGTGATCCATCCGGGCTGCGACGCTTTGAGTAAGTCGTTTTTCTTTCCCTTTCTTTTATTTAAAACGGACGAAAACTGCCAACGATGCTGGTGTGTTTTTCGCGCCATTCTTCTCCGCGATTGGTGTGAGGGAGGAGAAGGGGGAGGGGCAGCTCGCCGCCGATTGGTGGATGACCAGCGTGAGGCGGTCGGGGTGAGGGAACGCCCCTCTTCGAGAACCCTCTCGAAGGAGGGTGGAGCCGAAAACGGGGGCGGAGTGAAGGGCGGAGCCCGGGGAATAAAAAGTCGGACACGGAAGGAGCGCTGTTGTTGCTCTTGCTCTCTTCCTGTCTTCCGGCTCGCTCGTCCTCTTCTCTTCCTGGTGGCCGCTGGCCTGGTCTTTTGTGGGGCGGTCCCGAGACCCCGCTGGCGGGACGGAGCGTCTGCGATTCCCCACACCGCGACCTCGAGCGACAGCGTTTCCCCCCTCCCCCCCCCCCCCCCGCTTCTATCCACGTTGGGATAGCGCCAGAAACTCCGTCCGTGGCGTCGAGCGGCCAACACGTGCCGGCGCGAGGCACGCCAGAGAGGACACGCCTACCACACCAGGGCACGGAGTCGCGGCCAGGCGCGACCACGTGGACGGACGTAGGAGAGGGACTCGACGGCCCAAAGGGAAGTCACCATTTATTTTCGGGGTTTTTGTGTGAATGTGTGTTGGCGCCGTGTCTTGTAAAGTATAACTGTTTAAGTGTTTCCGTGTGTCGGTCTTATTCGGTTGTAGCTCTGCATTGTTGCTTTTGTTTGGGTTGATATATGTGCATTTTGACTGTTTGGCTGTATATGTGTGCTCTCCGTGTGTCGTGTAAATAAAGTGCTTGCATGTTGAACTGTACCCGTTTCGCTTCGTCTCCTTCCTTTTAATTGACCCTCCATCCTGGTTCACGTAAAGGGTTCGTAGTGGGCTTAATACGCCCGATAATTAATCGGAACCGTCGAGGCCGACGATAACACCGCTCGGTTATCACTGTAGCATGGAACGGACCGCTTAAGCGGTTCGTGTCCGGAGTCGGCCTACGGCGAGGTACGATCGCCCGGTCGACCATCCGCGCAGGTACTTAGGTCGATCGAATTTGGCGAGCAACCCTATCCTGCGCGGGTGGGCAATTGGCACGGTCATGGTGGGGTTAAACCCCCACCCGTGACTAGCTCCCGGCATTGTTCCGAGAGGGTCATGACAGAATTGTCCGTTCCGGTGGGCGAGGCGGCCGCCATTCGAGTCGAGCGGCCGATCGCACGCCGGCGGGCGCGAATTCGCAACACTGGTGTCCGGGAGTGGGATTCGAATCCCTCCCGCCTCCAAGCTAAATTCATGGGGAATTGGCTCAGAGGTGAGAGGAGCGACCCCCGATTCCCTCCAAATTACGAGTAGGCCAAATTGACCCGTTACGAGAAATAGGATGGAGTCTCAAGGCGAGTGGGAGCTGGGGGTAATAGGAATGTATATGTGTAGAAATGTAGGATCCATGGCCCAGGATGGAGACCCCGAGCAGGACATTGGTGTGCAGAAACAAGAACTCCCCCAACCAAACCCAGAGCCCGAAATGGGTGCGGCAACGGCCGCGGTATATGACACCTCCCCTTCCCTCCTCCGTAACCCTCCCCCGATCCCTGCCGAAACGGCTCACCCGAGTGCATCCGACATGGCCCAGCTATTCGCCATGTTGGCAGAAATACAAACAACTGCACGACAGTTGAGAAATGAAATGAGAGGCATGAACGAAAAAATGGATACGAATGCCCAACAGATGGAAAACAAAATGGATGGAGACACAAACAGAATGAAAGAGATGCGGGGTGAGATGCGGCAAATGGGCCAATGTCTGCAGGCGGGCATAATGGCAACGCCACGTGTAGGGACGAACGAGCTGAAGGGGAGTGCACCGGCGGGTGAAGACAAAATAATTCGGGGGACGTGTTGGGCGAGAAGTGTGAAGGTGACTGAGAGAGCAACAGTGATGGTGACCGAGAGGGAAAAACTAATTGGGGTGACAGAGACGTGCACGAGGGAGATAATAAGGGAAGAGACGGAAATAATAGAGACACGGGAGATAGAGGGTGAATTGGACGGGATTGAAGACGAGCACACACACACACAGAGTTAGTGGAGGATAATGGGGGTGAGCTGGCGGACCGTGTAGGGACCCGGTGCAAGCAGCTGGATAGCCTCCTCCAGGAACGAGGGGAGGGAGTATGCCCCCTTGAGGCGACTCACGACCAGGTGAGTTTGGTTGTGCCAGGCGGGTTTGAGGGGACGGGTGCTGGGAACAGGTGCACGCCGAGCTTGGGGGGTATAGAGACCCCGGAATCCCTTGTGGGGACACGAATCCCCAGTGTGGTTGTCCCGGTGTGTGTGGTGCAAGGTGTGAGTGCGCCCCGTGTGTGGAAGCGACCCCGTGTGTGAGTGGTGTGGTGGCAAGTGTGCCGAGGTGCGTGCTTCCCAGCATGCCGTGTGTGGATGAGGCACCGCGTGTGAGAGTCACCGCATGTGTGAGTGAAAGGGTCCATGTGAGAGAGACAGTCTGTTAGAGAGCGGTATGTGAGGGAGATGTCAGTCGGCATGCGTGAGCATGCAGCCGCGTATCCCGGGGTGAGTGGAATGTCGAGATGTGTGAGCGTCGTAACACGCAGGTGTGAGTGGTTGGAATGGCGATGACAACAATTGAGGGACAAGGGCCGAATAGCGGCCGTAGCTATTTTGGGCACCGCGCCGGGTTCACCCAGCGGCGAGCGCGAGGTCCGTGCTGTGCAACGCACGAGGCGCCCACGTGCTCGCTTGCGGGAGTGAAGCCCGGTCCGGAAAAGCCAGCGGTGAATGTTGCCGATCCCGCGACGGACAAAGTTTAGGCAGGTAAACGGATTTGGACCGGACGGGTTCTCCACGCGGGAGTGTGTGTTAAGCTCCAACGGGCAGAGCACATGTGTTCGCGTGGGGAACCCCTCGAGACGTGGGGCTTGTGTTTTTTTTTTTTCTGCACCGGGTGACGTCATGGCTGCGTGTATGGTTGGAATCCGGCAGGAGGGTGAATCTCTGCGGGATGGTGCCGTCCAAGAGGGACGAGGGACGCGAACAGCTGCCATAACGTCACGCCACAGGCGCGCGGCTGTGAATTGCCGAGCTGGTGCACAGGTTGCGAGTTGCCGCGCTGGTGCTGCGCGAGGGGAAAAGAAAAATCAAGCCTCGCTTTCGGGTGAACAGGATTCCCAGGCAAGGGGTGGAAGACCCCCTGGCCTGGGCACAGGATGGAACTAGTTAGGGGGAAGGGTTAGCTTAGTTAGACCGGTTTCATGGGGCAGGGGTAAGTCCTCATGGGGCCCGTGGAATGGATTAGGTAGAGGGATTTAGATGAGCTTTAGTTGGGAAAATGATTTTTAATGAAATTATTTTGAAGGACAGTGACAGACTGTGGATGTGTAGTGGGGACGTAGCTTAGCTACGTAGTGTTAAAAGGAACGTGCTGTAGTGTAAGGGACGACGTGGGAGCACAAGTGAGTTAGGGGAGGTAGTTAGAAGGATGGCAGAGTTCAGCGGTGTGTGTGTTGAAGAGTTGGTGAGTTGAGTGGAAACATGTACTTGGTGAGTGAGTGAGGCCAGCAGGTCTGTGTGAGTGGAGCGAATGTGGAATGCATGGTGCGATGAGTGATTGGGGGGGAGGAGTGACTCCCGCCCAAGGGACCCCAGGGTCAGTGTAAAGTGAGTTAGCTGGGTTAGTTAAATTGACAAAATGGAAGTCGTCTTGCTGTTGGTGTGAATGTAGGCTCGATACCCATTTGGACGGGTGCAGGAGCCCTGTTGACGGGCTGGGAGCGTGGCTGCAAAAGGTGAGTATCGCTGAGTGGGTACCCTGGGCATCGGGCTAGTCGGCCGCGGTAGGCCAAGGGCCCATGGGGGGGCCGGGATAGCGTAGTGGGCACGGGTGCGCCCGCATGATGCGGGGGCCCGGGGCGCCGTTAGCCACGTGGGCAGTGTTGTGGGCACGGGTGACCCTCGGAAAGGGGCCCGGGAAGCCAGCCTGCCACGTGTGCGTTTCAGGGGAGGTGCCATGGGGGGCACTCCCCAGTGTTTAGGGAGCTGGTAGGCTCGGAGGCAGTGTAGTGCCCGGGGGTGCCATCGTCGGAGAATCGGAAGAGGGTCGTGCCTGCCAAGGGGAGCCACGCGTTCCAGCCATGAGACCGTGTGAGGGCACGGAAAGAAAATTGGGGGGCGAGGCCCAAAATTGTAAGGACACCAACACGAGCGACGGGAATCTGGGTTTTTAGAACCAATAGTTTAAGCAAGAGACGCTTGTTGAAAGCCCCGGGGTAGTTTAACAGTTAAATAGTTAGGGTAGATTAGGAAGTGTACCCCTCCGCACCATCCATCCCCTCGCTCTCGTTGTGGGCCGCTGGACCCACTTTGTGTTATAGATCGCTGAAGTCTGGGGAGGCCATCCTGAGGCTTCGTTGGGCCTCGGCACAGGACGCTAGTTCTCCCTTATTCCCCTCCGGGAAGGGAACGTAGGGGTTGGGAGTAGGCTAGGTGACAGGATAGGTTAGCCGAACAAGGACGATAAAGGGGGTTAGGGGACGATTTATAGTGGGGAAGTAAAAATAAAAAAACAAAAACAACCAAAAATAAGTTGGGGCTAAATTGGGTTTTTTATAAATTAAGGGGGTGGGTATGGACAGGGACAGGCAAAGGCGATAGGTGGGAGGGAGACCGTAAGGTAGGTCCGAGCCCGCCTTCTGAGTGGCCAGCACCACCGCACTCCCTCCACCAACCTCCATCTCAAGGCGAAAGGCAGGCCAGCTTCATCTGCTGGCTGTTTTACTTCAAGGCCTGTGCCGGCCGGGTCGTCTGCTGGTGTTTTGCTTCGAGGCCTGTACCGGCCGGATCGTCTGCAGCTGCTGTATTTGCCTGCTGCTGTTGCCATGCCATGCCCATGACCCATGTTCACCAGCCCCTGTTCAATTTTGCTTTGCCCCCCCCTGTTCATTGCCATGTGCGCCAGGATCCGCAAGGCAACAGTTTGCAAGCTGCAAGAACTGCCCTGTTGGCAGCTACAACACGGGCCTGCAGTGGCGGCCCGTGCACCGTGTTTGCGTCCATTCATCCATCCATCCATTGTGTTCATTGCGTGTGCCACTTGAGCTGGCACGGAGACTGCGTTTGTGCAGCCCATGCACCGTTGTGGTTCACTGGGTTCATTTCAAAAGGGAAGGCCTTGGACTGCGTGTGAGCAGCTGGCCACGTTCCCTGTCACCTGCATTGTTTGAGCCAGAGACTGCATGCGAGCAGCCTGGCTCCCTGCTAACTGCTTTCTTTTTGCAGAGTTCATTGATCCTGGGCCATGGTTTAGTGTAAAATTTCTAAGTTAAGGTTAAGATGTACTGTACATATGAGTGCGCCCCCGGCATGTCTGTCTTAGCGCCGGCAATTTTATTTAAGTCGTCCGTGTGAGTGGGTTTGTTTAGTTAGTTACTCAGCCCTCAGGTTATTTATTTTGGGGACACGAATACCATGAATGTCGCACTCAGGGATCCGTAGGTAAAACGTACTAGGGGAGAACTACACATGATGGCACACGAAAATTTGACGACTCGGGACGAGTCTGTAAAAAGGGGAGGGGGTAGTGTTGTGGTTGAGGAAATTCGCAAACCACCATTCAGGTCCCGTAGGTGAGATATCTCTGTAAGTACATGTGTAGTTAGCCCCAAACCCGTTGTTTAGAGGGAATAAATGTGATTCATTCGGGCTGCAACCCTTTAAGATAGCCATTTTTCTGTTCTATCTTTATTTTGAACCAACCACGTCTCAACCGCCATCATACAACAACCACCGACCGCAACGCCGCTTCACAACAACAACAACGCCAACAGCCACGACCTTTACCGTCACGACTCGCTCTCGCAACAATCGCATCACCGCCATTCAAGCGTCACCGTGGCCAGGGACCGCCACTTTAGACCCTCCACCACCTTCACCTCTCCTTCTGCGGCCATTCCCGCGCTGCTTGTGAACACCGAGCGTCAGGCTGTCCTGGCCTCGTGCGGGACGCGCGCTGAGCCGCGGGTGCAAAAAGCGGCCTTTCCGAGGAAAAGTCGGATCAGGAATGATACACGCCCACTTCTGTTCCGTCCTATCAGCGAGCGCGGCGCGATTTGGCCCCGCCTCCAGGCGCGTCGGAGTAGAATCGATATATGCAAATTCGAGGATCAGGGGAGGTTCACGCCCACTTTTCCTCCGTCCAATGGGCAAGCGTGGCTCCGCCCCCGAGCCCATCCTGATCTGGAAATTTGCATATGGATTCTCCTGCCGTACTATAAAGCGCCGAGCGCGGGGCGAATTCAGTCAGTTTCTGTTTCGGGCTCGGGCGAGTTGGAGAGGTGTGGCGGCGGCGAAGTGTGGCAGCAGCAGTCAAGACGGGTCTGGAGGAGAGTCGGTCTGTCGGGGTTTGGAGTCTGTCGGGGAGCTGCAGAGAGGGGAAGCCGGGAACGCGGTCGAGGTCGCAGTGGAGTCGCTCGTCGCGGGACCCAAGCAAGCCAGCTATCCTCTTTCCCCAGAGCATCAACAACCCCCCTGTTTCCCCCCGCGCTGAGATAGTGCGAAAAGGGGGCCCCGTTCCCACCCCATTCCAAGCAGTGCCAACGAAACCCGCGGAGGAGCGCGGAGTCGGGGCACCGCCGCGACATTTTGCGGCTCATCACAAGACAGGTAGGCTCCACGCGGTCTCGGCCCACAGGCCCGTCTGCCCCCTTGTCGTTGAGGGTGGCCCTTTTTCTTTTGCTTTTGAGTATATGTGTTGTCGGCGCCATCTGTAAAGTAAAACTGTGTAAGTGTTGCCGTGTGCTCGCGTAGTCGGTAGTAGATCTGCATTGTTGTGTTCCTTTTGTTACATTTGCTTTTGGTGCATAATTGTTGTAATTGTATATGTGTACTTTCCGTTTGCCGCGGAATAAATGTGGCTTATGTTGAACTGTTTTTCCCGTTTCGCTTCGTCTTTTCTTTAATTGAATCTCCATCTTACTTCACGTAAAGGTTTGGTAGTGGGCGAAATACGCCCGATAATTAATCGGAACCGTCGAGGTTGACGATAACACCGCTCGGTTATCCCGATAGTACGGAACGGGTCGCTTAAAGTGGCCCGTGTCCGAAGTCGACTTGCGGCGAGGTGCGATCGCCCGGTCTACCCTCCGTGTGGGTACTTAGGTAGGTCGAATTTGGCGAACAACCCTATCCCACGCGGGGGGCCGATTGGCACGATCGTGGTGAGGCCGAAAGGCCCACCCGTGACTAGTTCCCGGCGTTAGTCCGAGAGGGTCACGACGGAATTGTCCGTCCGGTGGGCGACGTGCCGCGATTCGAGTTACGTGGCCGCTCGCACGCCGGCAGGCGCGAATTCGCAACAATATATATATATATATATATATATATATATATATATATATATACATATATATATATATATATATATATATATATATATATATGTATATATATATATATATATATAAAGATAAATATATATATATATATATTTATATATATATATATATATATATATATATATATATATATATATATATATATATATATATATATATATATATATATATATATATATATATATATATATATATATATATATGTATATATATATATATATATATGTATATATATATATATATATATATATATATATATATATATATATATATATATATATATATATATATATATATATATATATATATATATATATATATATATATATATATATATATATATATATATATATATATATACATATATATATATATATATATATATATATATATATATATATATATATATATATATATATATATATATACATATATATATATATATATATATATATATATATATATATATATATATATATATATATATATATATATATATATATATATATATATATATATATTGCACCATTATGATGTACCTCTGCCTGCCCCACTGTGCTCTCCACTCCTACTAACACACACACACACACACACACACACACACACACACACACACACACACACACACACACACACACACACACACACACACACACACAACCTCACAAGGAGTCTATAAACGAAAACAGTGGATAAATATACAGTGTTGATGTACTACAGGTGTGATGGGCCAAATGGCCACTTCCTGTGTTAAAGTTCCTTGTGCATTATTATTTCACGAATTTTAATGTCAAAAGAGTACAGAAGCAAGGGAAGAAAAAAAAAAACAACTGAGCAAAAGCTGTCACAATGCAAAGTATATTCACAAACACCCACACTTAAGCTACAATATAAAACTCCTCCACATTCAGATGGCATTCAAACAGTAGTATTATTGAAAAAGTAAGAGTAAAATCTTTCCATAGATTTCTGTAACCCCAAGCCTTACCTCAGTAACATCCATGACTTTAATAGCAGCAAGCTGGCCTGTCCGTACATGACGACCCTATGCACAAAACAAAAACAAGAAAAGGAAAAGGGTTGAAATTACTCTTTTAAATGGAAGCACTGAAAAAGGTTGACTGCTCTCTGTGCAGCTGAAACAGCAAAAAGCAGCACTGAACTATAGGATAAGAAATGATAAATTTCAGCTCTTCTCTAAACCTATATACAGTACCTCGATTAAGAAATAAAATAAAATACTTGAAATGGGGGGGGGGGACAGAGACATTAGATCTGTGGAAGGTAAAGGGATGGGGTGGGGTACACAGGGTAAACAAGATGGACACTACAGGGATTTTCAGGTCCTTACACTAGTGACTTTCAAGAAGGAAAGAAGGGAATTTGAAGGAGGTGGGTTTGGGGTGGATTAATAGGGGTAGAAAAGATCAAGGTTTTGGATGGGTGAAGATAAGAGGTGGTGGTGAATGGCTGTTTTGAAGACTTAGAGGGAGGAGTGGGATTGAAGAGAGTGTGGGAGTTTGTTCCAGAGACGGGGAAAAAAGAGGAATGAAAGAGTGAAGGTGAGCAGTAATTCTTGATTCTGTCAGTTACACCAGAAGAGTTTTTTTTTGGTGGACCTTGGGCACCCTGCGAAAATATAGGGGGGGACAGAGCACAGACAGAGTGTGGGGGTGAGGGGGGGCAAGACCGGAGAGGAGACGGTAGAAGTCAGAAAGACCACAAACCTGCCTGCGGTGAGGGATTGAGCGACCCAAAGACTCAGCCTCATCGCGGGAGATACAAATGATCCTAAATGACTTGGTTTCCAAAGCATGAAGCCGAGAAAGGTGAGAGGTGGGAGCACCAGCCCAGAGAGGAGAGTAGTAATCGTTATGGCATTTCATCTGGGATGGCATCAAGGCATTACATCTATTGCTAGGCTAGACCTCTACTGACATACATGTTATCCCGGCGTCCAGCACTCAACCCGTCCCGTGCTTACCTATTTCTTTTAAGTTTTTTATTTGTTTACCATGGGTGCATGGGGGATGAAATGTGCATCGACCATGATGGTGGGTGATGGGGGTGAGGGAGGGATAAGTGTTGTGTTTGACTATGGTGTTTGTCACTCTGAGGGCAACAAGTTTGTGAGCTGCCCTGGGTATAAGCTTTTTGAAATGTGCGCTTTGACATCTTGATAAAAGCTCTCCTGCACGGTGTACAAGTTGCAATTCAGATGTGGTGATTGAACCTGTGCAAGCAGTTCCCTCCCCTCCAACCTTGGCAATGGCTAAATATCCTCAACGGAAGACCCTGTTGATGCAGGAGAACTGGAAACTGAGATGCGACAAAGTTTTCTCACCAATCGCATAAAAGGTGAGAGAGAATGGTGTTAAGTATAATCTAGTGTTTTACTGCGACTTTCGTGTTATGATAAAATGAGTGACTTCATGTCGATATTCTAATCAAATATATAAAAATACGTCTCAAATTCTTCAGTTTACGATACCGCACACCACTTTTTCCATTATTGAACGTGCCGATTTATCGTCAATTTCAAAAATGTAGTATCGTGTTGATGATATGTTTTCAATATCGTATCGAGCTGATAATATTGAGATATCGCTCATCCCAAACGAGCACAAGCTTTGTGCATTTTCATCTCTCGATGGTAAAGAATCACTTAGTTTTTTTAAATTCTCGTATCCAGATCCAGATCCGGATCCAGATCCGGATCCGGATCTTCACCAAAATCTAATCAGTTCGTCCTTGCAAAACACCCAACCAGTCCAAGGTTCGTCCAAATTCGTCCGCAACTTTTTGAGATATCCTGCACACAAACAGAAAAAAACAGACAGGGGTGAAAACATAACCTCCTTTGGTGGCGGAAGTAATAACATTGTTTATGAATTTTAAGAACACATTCGAACTACTTCTACTACGGCCCTGATTATTCCAACCTTTTTGTCGGGTCAGGTAAAGTTTTTGGCCCGGGTCTTTCATGAAACGCATTCAATTTGAGCAGGAATTTGTAATTTGTTCAAGTTGCAGACGATAACTCACCCACTCTTCAACAGAGACACCATGGGATGTTTAACAATCACCAGATAATGCAAGCAAAGGGGACACCCAACTTAACCTCCATCTGACAGTCGACACACTTTGTAATGCAATTCCCTCCACGTGAAGCACCACCCTGACAGTTTATCATTGTGTCAGGAATAGGACACAGACTAGACATGTCAAACATAAGTGCACTAACTCTGTACCATTCCGTTGGACAATTGAATCTGCTCTTAAGGCAGGTTTTAGAAAAATAAAAAGAGTATCCAAAATGCTTTTGTTCATTACTTTTATCGATCTTGAAAAGGCTTGTGACTTAGTTTGGAGAGGTCTACGGATAGCAGAAGAAGACGATGAAATCCATAAAAGAATAGTAAAAAAACTGAAAAAGTTATACAAAGGAGTATTATTAGTCTTAGGTATGAGGGAAAGGTATGGGAGTGCTTTGAAACAAACACAAGAGCAAGACTAGACCGGCACTCGGTAGAGTGCATACCTCTGCCAGGCTGAACGGTTCCAGATCCGGATTCGGATCTTGAAAATTAAATAGATTTTTCCTTGACAAACACCCAACCCGTCCACCAAGTTTTGTCCGAATCAGTCAAAAACTTTTTGAGATATCATGCTATGTATCGGTTTTAGCCCTATCTCAATGGTGAAGAATCACTTGAAAAATTCTCGGATCTGGATTCGGATCGTCACCAAAATCTATTAATTCGTTCTCGTCACACCCAACCTGTCCACCATGTTTCGTCCGAATCCGTCCATAACTTCTTGATATATCCTGTTCACAGACAGACAGAGGTGAAAACATAACCTCCATTCACCTTCAAGGATGTGTTGTTATCTCACATCAAGTCAAACAAACAAGAACACAAACAGACACTTCTTGAATTGTACAATGATGAATCATCCCCATTGAACCCTACAAAAAGAGAGGAGAAAACAAACAAACTAGATTCCTTTGAAGTGTACTTGTTAAGAAACATGTTAAAGTAAAATAATATGATTTATATATTTATTTTTTTCATGAAGATATCAGAGAAAGACAAATGTCAGCGGGTATGAGAGCAAATATGTAAATCTAGAATGAAATGGCTTGGATATAATCGAAAGATTGGATAAGGAAAAATAAGTGAAAAGAAGATACTAAAGTAGGATCAACGGTGAAAGGCCAGTGGACAGAACAAGAAAACAAGAACTAGATAGGGAAAGATCTAATGGAAGCTGGAATTACAATAGAAGAAGCACACAACATATCAGCCAAGACGGGAAAGGGCGGAGGCCTGTGGTTCGGGCCAATTACGCTCCGATGCAGCGGAAAGATGTCGTATAAAGATCTGTAACACAAGTGTATCTGCCATATTGCTTTGGCACCTCCTTTTATTTCATAAATTACCAGCAATTTGAAGCACTGACAATAACTTCAATAGCATGTCATTTATCAAGTGAAACAATGAATATTTAAGTATGCATACTGTTTGCTTAATTACATGTATTTCAAATTTGTGCGTTTTCTTTTCTTTCCGGTGATGTTGAAATGAAGTCAACAGATTAAATGTGGACCTGTTACTCTCACATCGCAGACAGGATGGTAGCCTGTCTCTGTCCCACAAGATTTCTGCAGTATGCATATGGTATGCCAGTAACACATTTATGGTGAAACTCCCAAAATCCAAGCTCACTGTTCACCTGCACTCATTTGTTCCCCATTTATCTCATCTGTGGAAAAAACTCCCTCAATCTGTTGAATCTCATTCTTCCCTCCAGGACTTCAAGATGTCTGTTTACCATCTCAGGTCATCCTCCATCCATAGTCTTGATCTTTTGTACCCCCGTTGAACCTCCCCACGCCCATCCTTTCCTTTGTCGGTCTTCATGTTTTCTTCTCTTTTCCTCACCTTTCTTTTCATTTTTTTTTGCTGTGGTTTTCACTTATTTTAACTGTGTTTGAGATCCAGCTTGTTCACACCCCACCCCATCTCCCAGTGTCCTCACTCCCATGCCCGCCATGTTATCCCCCCACACCTACCCTTGCTCTCATTCTTCCCCACACCTCCAAGTGTCCATCTGCTGTCACCATCTACCCTGCTGTTGGTGGTTTCCGTTCCGTGTTCTCGCTCTTCCCAGAGTCTAGATTTCGTACGCACAAAACATTTCACACCAGGATGATGAGAAATCCACAGCTTTTATTTTTTAAATTAAAGAAAAATAGGTTCTAGTTGTGAGTGAAAGGATTACCGACGACCGAGTATACCAATAACCCAAAGTCTCACCATCTACTGCCCCGCTCCCCAGCCCCCTTCCACTACCTCGTCTTTCCAATCTTCCCTCCCTATACAATGCATTTATAATGCCTGGCATACAATGAATGCAAAGTCCCGGATAAAGACAACCTGGTGGTCGAAACAATGGACCTGAGCTTTACCCAAAGCAGGAGTCATAAATGGTGATGCCTCCACTGTCGAGCACCTGGTTTCGGTATTTTGATTCGTTTTTCATCTACTAAATTAAATCTCCATGAAGAAACTACATAAATGGTAGCTGTTCTCTGCTGAATTACAAACCTGGGTGGCAAACACATGGGTAATGTGCTTTATGCTTTACACATACAGTCACAGATTATGCCTTGCTTCAGCTGCTCGGATTAACATAAGAGAGTAACGCACTTCATTTCAACAGCACAATAAAATGTACAATCGCCACAGATGGCAATACACCATAATAATCCTGTTTTGTATTCCTATTTGGCCACATAGCTCATGATGAAGGGATCCAAATTTCAAATTTTAATTCACTGTTTTGTTGCCCAACGTCCTTGCAAATCATAGAAAAGTACAATGACGTGTCCCAATGTCTTTCTCCAAATGGGTTACAATCTAAAGCTCTTCAATGAGCTTCAGATCATTGTTTTCAAAAATAATAACAATCACTATAATTCCTTTTTCCACAGGGGTGAGCTGATTCCGGCACCCTGACCAAATTCCTGCTTGAACCAACAAGGGGCACCGCACCAGTTGCACTGCCACACCCCTGTGAGAAGCGATGCTAACTGGCAGCGATGAGACGACGATCCTTTCTCATTTTTGCCAGTTCCTTCAACCCATGTGAGTGCCTAAATAACACTGTATCCCTGGGATCTCGTCAATCATGACTAATACTGTCACGTCCACGCCGATTAAGACCAACGCTGGACGGATAGACCAAAACTGGCTCTTATTCCCTTGCACTGCGTTCGAACAATGGCGGCTTTGCACGTGTGTGAATCGGAAGAAGCACGCAAGGCTATGAACTCTTTTAAAACCAACAGGTTTATTTCCCAAATCAAACAGATAAAAAGAACCAGGGGATGGTGGAATCATGACGGAGGAGTATGATGGCGGGTTGGGGGAAGGGAAGAAGGTGGAACACAGAATCGATAAAGAACTAATTATGTACAATTCCCATAAAACCTATGGTGCCACACACCAGATTTATTCACAGACAGGGATAGAGGACATGAACTGGATAATCCTTAGCTGCTAGTGAATGAGCAGGCGATGAGGAGACGAGCACGAGATGACGAAACACACAGCAGGAAAACAAATGGGGCAAGGCAGGAATGATGACGCAGGGCCACTGCAAGAGTAGGAACAGGAGAAGGCAGCAAGGCAGGCAGCACGGACAGAGCAACCGTTTTCTCTGCAGCACACAATCTCCTTATCCCTAATCCTTTTCTCCTTGTGCCTGGTGCCCAACCCTCTTCTACTCTCCTTGGCCATGAGTCACGACCCTTCTTCCTTCTCCTTGCTCCTCTTCAACCCCAACTTCCGTCTACTTGCTCTCGCGAGACATGCCCAAAAAATCCACCCTCTCGAGGCAGACAACTCCACCCCTCCAGAGGCATCCATAACTGTGCACTTCGGGAGGCGACGAAACACTCTTCTCCTCATTGTCTGGACCTTGCAGCTCCTCTTGTAATATCCTTCCGAATGAGGTTGACAAGGAGTTATATGCACAATTTCCCGAACCATCATCCCGAACCAATTATCACCACACACTATCCCCTGTATGGTATACATTCAAACAAGACAATTCTTAAGCTAACATTTCCCTACTTAATTACATCGAGATGGGTTAACTACTCGTACACGGACCATATTACTCGATACATTTCTAGCTGTAATAAGGCAATGTCTAACCTCTCCAACCCCCCACAAATGTAACAGTACTTCACTAGATCATTGGAATCTCCCGCACTGAAGCTGAGTCTATAATTTTGCCATCACAGAAAAGTCGATGGTCTCTCTGTCTTCTACCACCTCCTTTCTGGTCTTGCACCCTCTGCTCTTTTCTTGCTTTGTCACCCCCCCCCCCCCACCCTCAGGTTTCTGCAGGGCTCACATGGCCCACCATTAACTCACTTTAGGTGAAACGACCTAAATCCAGGATCACTGCTCATCCACACCCATTTGTTCCTCTTTTTTCCCACCTCTTCAATCTCATTCTTCCTTCCAGGTCTTCAAGACCACTGTTCACCACCATATCAGATCTTCCCCTATCTAAAACCATGATCTTTTCAACCCTCGTTAACCCCACCAAAATCCCTGTTCATTCAAATTTTCCAGTTTTCCCTCCTTGGAATTTCCTTCTCCATCCATTTCGTCCACCACATGCATGTGTTTTGCTTCCTGGTTTTTGTCTGTTACGTCCTGATTTGTTCACTGCCGTCGCTCTTCCACAAGCATCGACGATGAACACAAAAAGGGGGAAAGAAAAAAAAAGGTCAAGGCTAAAACAAATGTGAGTGCTGAACAGGTCAAGCACATATGAATCCTGCCTTGCTCTCCAAACTGCCTGCCTATGGAATCCAAGGCCAAGTCCACTCTTTGTTTACTAACTTCATCCATTCATGAAGTCAACGTGTGGCTCTCAACGGAACCCTTTCATCTCCTCTCCCTGTCGAGGATGAAGTACCCCAAGGCAGTGTTCTATGCCCCATATTTTTCCTAATCTTCATCAATGATCTCACTGTCACTCTGGAAAATCTTCTTATCTCTTTGCTGATGACTCCACTCTCTGCGATGACATCTCTCATCCTTCTGACAGACAGTCAGCAGGCTCTTCCCTCTCCTCAGAATGTGACAAAAATCACAAACTAGTCAAACACAATTTTGCTTTTGTATCCGTATTGTCCACCGTTTGCATTCTCCCTTACCCCTCATCATTACCTGCATCCTTTGTTTATCCGTCTCCTCTACTTTCTCCCTCCACCCTGCTGTTGGTTTTCGCCCTTTCTCCTGCTGTTCCCTTTATGTTGTGTCCTGAGTTGTTCTGTGTCATCGCTCTTCGAAGAGCCTAGACGATGTAAAAAAAAAAAAAGCCCTGGCATTCGAGTCATTTTTCAGGAGTGCATCTCCTGCGAATGTCAGGATCCGACAGTACGAGAGCAAAATATCATGGCATTTTACATCATCTCGACCGATCAAATTTCCTACTGGCAAACCCCACCTATGTCCTTTTTTCCTCAAGACTGCATGGAGTAAGATGTTCCATGCACTCCCTGGTTTATTCTTTCTTCTCGCACATAAAACTTGCTCTCCATCCTCAATTGTGGTACCCAGATCGTTCGGTTTGCCATTATGTCTCAATCCCTTTTGTCATCATAAGCTCCAACACCTGCTTTTTCTCAATGTAAAGGAATACACTGCAGCCTCAAATACCCTTTTCCACATATACGACCAAAGACACGAAACAGCGAGACAATTTGCTTCATTACAGCCAAAAAGCTTCTGAACCAAACTTTCTATGTAAATTCAAGCAATTGCATTTATAAAGCTGCTGTTTGAAACTGAAAAATAATGTGGACAAACGCTGATTAGATGTATTTACTGTGAAATCCTCTTCAAATTTCAAGTCAATGGCATGAAAATTGAGGATTTTAGACACACCACCTTGGTTGTTGACCTTGGACCTATGTTAACCTTTTGACCTTAAAAACAATAGGCTTCTTCCTTATGAAAACTCGACCATGTGGTGAAGTTTCGTGAAGATCGGTTTAAAATTGTGACCTGTAGGCGATAGATAGAGACAGACAGACAGAGACAGAATAACAAAATCGACTGACCAATATATCTTCGATTTTGCAAGTAACAAACAAGAAAACAGACTATAAACTGAGAACTCCCTTCTTTTGGTGCCCGGCAATGACGTCATGCATCACCTGGATATGGAATTGGGAAGGAGCGGTGTACAATAATTTGACGTGAATGCATCAATGGATGTTGAATGTCAATCCACGGTCACGTTTGATCTAAATTAAAGGTCACATGAAAAATTAGAGAGAGAGAGGGAGAGAGAGAGAGAACGAGAGAGAGAGAGAACGAGAGAGAGAGAGAACGAGAGAGAGAGAGAACGAGAGAGAGAGAGAACGAGAGAGAGAGAGAACGAGAGAGAGAGAGAACGAGAGAGAGAGAGAACGAGAGAGAGAGAGAGAGAACGAGAGAGAGAGAGAACGAGAGAGAGAGAGAACGAGAGAGAGAGAGAACGAGAGAGAGAGAGAACGAGAGAGAGAGAGAGAACGAGAGAGAGAGAGAACGAGAGAGAGAGAGAGAACGAGAGAGAGAGAGAACGAGAGAGAGAGAGAACGAGAGAGAGAACGAGAGAGAGAGAGAACGAGAGAGAGAGAACGAGAGAACGAGAGAACGAGAGAACGAGAGAACGAGAGAACGAGAGAACGAGAGAACGAGAGAACGAGAGAACGAGAGAAAGAGAGAAAGAGAGAAAGAGAGAAAGAGAGAAAGAGAGAAAGAGAGATAAGTAAAAGAGAGACAACATGAGATGTTTCTCACTCTAGTAATGGTCTGAAAAATGATTTTCACAGGCCACATGGCCTTTGACCTGGTCAATCTAAAATTGAATCAATTCATCCTCGTATTCAGTCCATAGTTATGACAAGTTTGGTCAAAATCCCTGAATAATTCACAAATTATGGCGACAATGGAAATCTGCTTCTTTCAGATGAAGGTCACATGACCTTTGACCTTTAACCCCAAAATCGAATCAGTTCATCTTTGCAGCATAATACACCTTGATACCAGGCTTAGTAAAAAATCCCTTCAGCGATTCACAAGTTATCGTGGCAACAAAATCATCATGTTTCAGATCCGTCCGTCCGTCCGTGCATCAACGTAATCCCTCCGGCAACTGAGGCATGACGATAGATATCAGACATCATAATGTGACATTCCAAGCTTTAAGGTTCTAGCGTGATCTGTGGATAATTTTAAACTGTCCACAGGGTCAGCTGAAGTCTCCCGCAAATTACCCCCTTCCCCGACCCAAACCCGCCAGCTGAGACACTCCATTTCAGCGTTGAAAACAGAGCTTTTCTTTCAGTGAAAATTTAAAAAGTTGACTTTTGCAGGCAGTGCACGTGGTGCCTTCCTGGAAATGCAGCAATTAGTGGTGTCATGTGATCGATTTGATGAGCCCAAAGAAGGCTCAATGGAGGGTTGA
The DNA here is from genome assembly GCF_056783735.1 of Eptatretus burgeri. Lineage (NCBI taxonomy): Eukaryota > Metazoa > Chordata > Myxini > Myxiniformes > Myxinidae > Eptatretus > Eptatretus burgeri. Next base: position 45,119,890 of record NC_140962.1, read on the forward strand.
TGAGTTGGAGCATTTATAGGTTGGAGTTTATGAGTTGGCGATTCGGCAGATAGGCTGCAGGTGAAAAAAAAAATCAATCTTACGCACTGGAATATTGGTATGAGAAAATGTTTTGCACGGTGGTCATGTTTTCACCCCTCCTGTCCGTGTGTCTGTTCCTCAAAAAGTTGTGGGAAGCATTAGGACAAAATTCGGTGGACAGGTTCGGTGTGCGACAAGGATGAATTGATTATATTGTGGTGAAGATCCGAATCCGATCCGGATAGAAGGATTTTTTTTTTTAATTGCAGTGATTCTTCATCATTGAGAGATGGGGCCAAGAACCCTAACAGCTCGCAAGTATGTGAGAAGCACGTGAGAGTGGTGGGGTGAGTTGTAAGGGGTCACATCCCCTCCCTTCCCCCAACAAAAACAGACTTGAAATGAATGCGTAAAGGGATTAATCAGGCTCAGTTGTGTGCAAGACAGAAAACTATGTTGACATGTACGCACGCACTTGTTCTTTTGCCACATATTTCGTTAAACACTGCAAATCAAATAACTTTGAATGTGAAGTGCATATCTATTTCGGAATACTCAAAAAAAATTTTTTTTTAAACGTTCACTGTACGTTTCAATTGGGCCATGCTACTCAAATTCTGTACCATCAAAGCATTTCCTAATAATATGTCACAGATCGATCCAAATACTTGTCTTCCCCGTGAAATAATTGGCTCATAATGCACCAGAATGCATATTTTAATGGTTATTTGTAAATTATTCCCAGTGGAGCATGTCCCGGACCCCACCAGCATGCTCGGGAAACTGAGTTCCCCAGGGTCGGGATGTCCGCCGATCACCTCCCTATATTTGGCCCTTCTAAATTCGAACCTCTGCAGTGCATCGCGCGTGAAAAATACTGGTCCGTTGGAAGGGTGTACACACACTAGTTAGGATGTCAAGTTCGCTTGATCTACTCGCATCGGTTAGATCGGTTTTTGTAACCAGTGACCCATGAGCATTAAGTTGTCCTCTTTTTACGCATGCCAGGAGAGGTGGTAGTTCACTGTAGAGCCAAAGGAGAGGAGTCACAATGGATGTGTCGGAGTTCCTTCTGCGGTTCAATAAAAAGGATCTTATATAACACGGAGTTGTTGTTGCTGTCGTGGGGTTGTGGTTGTTGTTGTTTTTTTGTGTTCCTTCCATGTATTTTTAATATTTTTTTTAATCTTTCTTTGAGAATTATTACTCATTCCTGCCTCGCCTGCATGTGAGCCGTCTCGGCATTTTGGTAATCCCATGGGGGGTGGGGGAGTGCCTCAATGAAAACCCCTTGTTTGTAGGGACTGGTGGGATACAGTACAGCAATTCCCGCTCGAGCTATTCATTTGGCCATTCTCGAAGTACATCACTTTGGCGTGGCAAGGCTGCATTTGCAAACACACCATCGACGAGACAACACGTTTCATTTTAAATCCCATTGCAATGTCTATACTTGTGATCTCATAAAATGATTGCATTAAAAAAAAAAGCAAACAATGATGTTAATTAGTTTGTAAAGTTGTCTCTGAATTATCAAAAAAAAAAAAAACATGCAACGTCAAGGTTGCAGAAAAACTTGTCGCTTGATTTGTATTCATGTGTTTATCGATTATTTTGTATACAAGGTCAAGGCTTGCGACAGAGATAGAACATAGAACGGATCAGGATGCAGCAGAACTAAAAGAACTGTAAAGAGAGAAGGGGGCAGGGGGAAACAAATAACAGGGTTGAAGGATAAAATAGAGGGAGACTTGGACAAGTAAGGGATGTAGGGAGGAATAAGATGCTGTTGGACGATGCATGGGGTGGATAAGATGGATACAGAAGGAATCTCCAAGGAGAGAAAACTGGATATTTGGAAGGAGGTGGACCTGGTTAACAAGGTTACAGAAAATCATGGTTTTGGAGGGTTATCATTAACATCTGAGATGATGGTGAACAGCTGTCCTGAACACCAGAAGGGAATGATGAGATTGGAAGAGAAAGTGAAAGTTGGCTCCACAGGCGTGAGAAAAAAAAAAAAGAGGAATAAATGAGTGGAAGTGAGTAGTGATCCTGGAATTATCTAAATTGTACTCATTGTTTGAAGTAAGTATTATGCATGGCTTTCCGTGAAAGCATTCTCCTGAGTGATAAATCTCGTGGTGTTAAATTAGGATGAGCAGAAAGTTTTGGTGTCACATTTACTGTGGCGGTGCATGTCCTGAGAGGAGGGTTTTGGGGTCGGGGAGGGAAGGCATGGGAGTGCAGCATGAAGGGATATTATTGCTTGCTAATAAGTACAATTACATTTGAAACTACTGCTTATTACCTCTGCCGTCGACGATGGACGGAGGTTGTTTTCACCCCAGTCTGTCATTTGTTTGTTTGTGTGCAAGATATCTCAAAAAGTTATGGACGGATTCGGGTGAAATTTGGTGGGCAGGTTGGGTGTGTGGCAAGGCCGAATTGATTCGATTTTGGTGAAGATCCGAATCTGGATCAGGATCCGGACAGGGCTATGCACTCTATCAAGTGCCCTCCTCGTTATTACTGTGTTATTATTACTCTGTTGAGAGATCAGTGGCAGACGACATGACGACATGGTGCAGGCACAGAGATAGCACTTGCACGTGTTGATGTGACGTTACCAGGCTGTGGAACAGCTTGGTCGCTCTTTCAGTCGAGCTAATCGCGTGCCTCCTCTACATCACATGGGTGGGTTCTGTGGAATTTATGAGAAAGTTCTCTCAGGAAGGGACAGGGAGGATACATGTTCTTCATGTGTTTATTCTCCATCTCGTAATACACGTGCACACCCTGATCACTACGGCCGACTGGCATTACGGCACAAAATATTTTTCTTGTGCTACACTGGGTCCTATATTGTGAATACTCCCATCATACGATTTAAGAAAGTGGCAGAGAAGGCAGGTGGGATATAAACTTGGTTTAGGAACTGGAAACAAGAGAGCATAGAGGACGTCAATTAGAAACTAGAAGGGCAATCGGTAGGGCGCATACCTCCGCCACGCAATGCCTGATCCACGAGAACATATCGGTCCCAAACCATTTTGGAGATATCATGCTATACAGTATTATATCGTTTTTGGCCCGATCTCTCAATGGTGACGAATCACTTAAAAAAAAAAAATCAAATAATTCTCGTATCCAGATCCGGGTTTGGATCTTCACCAAAATCTAATCAGTTCATCCTTGTCACACACCCAACTTGCCCACCAAATTTCATCGGGGTCCGTCCACAACTCTTTGAGATCTCCTGCATACAAACAAACGGACAAACAAACAGATAGACAATCAGACAGAAAGAGGTGAAAAGATAACCTCCTTCACCTTCGGTGACGGAAGTAAAAAGTAATGTTCCACACAGGTGAGTTCTGGGTCGATTGCTATTTGTAATGAACATACACGATCAATGCAAGGGACTGCAGTGAAGACATTTAAATTTGTGGACGACAAAGTCAATAGCTGGGAAGCACACACAAAGGCTTCATGTTCAAATCAGAGGAGATACTGCTGGCATTGTGCAGACGTCTGGTTTGACCACATGATCAATATGGTAGTCGATAGAGAGAAAGCTGCACGAAAGAGATTTCAGTGTGGACAAACAAAATTGCTTTATGAATAGCAGGAAGCTTTAATTACAAGGAAAGATAAGAAAAAGACAGACCTTTCTGGATCGGACAAGACGTTTCCTGGTAATTACAGATTTATTGGGGATATCAAAAGGAATTGTTTGAATTACATGCAAATACATACTTTGAAGAAAGAAAGTAAGACAAGATGACATGACTTGAAGATAGGAAAGAGCAACAAGCAAGAGATTAAACAAAGGATGATTTGTGCACAGGGTATCGTAAGTTTGCCAGATAAGGTTATACAAGTAATACTGACCAGTACAAAAGAGAAAATTGGACAAGCATAGGTTTCCAATCACACATGCGCACAACCGCGTCACAACTTTATGCACACACAGGAGCAGACAGCTAATAATAGGCAAGCATGTTGACAAACGAGCTATCAAACCATGCCTTGGAATAAGAACATCATGTTACATGGAGTTCTCACATCCACAATTCTCATAACTTTGCTCTGCTGAGATCTCGCAATATCTGTCTCTATATAGGAAACTCTTTGGTGTATGCTCCTCCAAACCTTCCCTCTCTTCAAATGGCACCAGGGCCGACTTTGCTCATGAGAACGTCGAATTCCTCAACTGCGTTTCCTTCCAAATCTTGTGTCACCAACCCCTCACTCTCTGTGCCCACCCTTCCCAGTCATACCCAACTGCTCCTGGTGTTTTGCACCTGAGAATGTGGAGAGGTTTCTCGCAACCCTCAAGTCTGATTCTGTAACTGGGCCAGACGGCATCAGCGCACGTGTCCTAAAAACCTCCTCTGCTGAACTTGCACATCTTCTCTCTGCCCTTTTCACCCTGTCATCTGCACTCCGTCATCTTCCATCTGCTTGGAAGTCCACCAACATCAGCTGCCTTACGTAAAAATGGCCGTGCAAAAAAAGGATTGCCTTTACATACAGACCTATCAGCTTACTTCCAATGACCAGTAAAGGTCATGGAATGGAATCCATCATCGCAGTTGACGTCAAATCATTCCTTTTCTCCAAAGGCCTCATCTCAGACCATTACTTCAGATTCATACCCGGTCACTCTACCCTGGACATGCTGCTTCCACTCTCCAGACTCGACCTAGTGATACAAATTCGAAGTAATCTTCATCAATGATGTCCGAGGATGAAAGATCCTCTTTATTGCTCTGCTGACGACTCCACCCACTGCCGTGATATCTATAATCCTTCAGATAGGTAGGCAGCAGTCTTTCTCTCTCTGCAGACCTCGACAAAAATCACAAGATGGTTAAACACTTGAAAGAGGTCTTTCAACCAAGACAAATCTCACACTCTCACCTTGCCTTTCTGAAAAGACTATCTGGCAAACCCTCCAATGTACTTAATTAACAATCCTCTTGAAGATATTCAGTCACACAAACGTTTGGTCACCATGATCTTTCATGGACAAACCACATATCTGAGTTGGCTTCCAATGCCAGTTTCCGACTGGGCATTCTCTATCATGCAAAGTCTTTCCTTGGCACACATGAACTTTGATCCACCTGAAAGGCTGCAGCTTCATGGAGTACTGCTCACCTCTGTCTCACACTTTGCTCACACTGAGGTCGTGGAAACCAAGGCTTTAAAAATCAATGGAATCTCCCACGATGAAGCCGAGTCTCTGGGCTTCTCACCTTAACATCACAGACAGGACGGTGGTCTCTCTGTCTTCTACCTACCTTCATATCCATGTGGTCTTGCACCTTCTAGCACCCTTGCACTCTCTGCAATTAATTGTCAGGTCAGGCCAGATTAGATCTGTGACTTGCTGCAGGTACCAACCCCATGCCTTGGCAGAAGAAACCTGTACCAGCCTGTTTTGTGGTCGGGTTGTCGGTGACTAATCCATCTCCCCCACCAGGTTTCTGGGTGAGGAGGGTGTTTGGATATGGACACCCAGCAGCATTAAAAACAAAACCTGTCAAAGAGTGGAGGAGCTCCTTGTGAGCCAACGGCCATCCATATCTAGTGCCAAACTGTGTTTGCGGATGTCCTGCAGTTGGGTTACTTTTTCTAGTTGGATGGTGGCAGGATTTTCACTCCGGCCACCGTAAAACCCTTCACTCCCCAAAACAGAAGAAAAACACAAAGACGGACAACCCACTCCGTGGGAGTTCCTCTTGTGCAGCTGCCCTTTGCAGGGCAACTCACTGGATGATGGGATTGGAGTAAAGCCTTTGGGACCCCCATTCTTTAATGATGGAGGAAAAACCACAGGGTAACCTTCCCGGGTTGGATTGCAGTGGTGTGTGTCAGGGTGGTGCTGATGTGTAATCCAACAGATGGCAGTCTCCTTGGGTTAAACTGAGGCAGTCCCTTCAGGTAGGTGTCTGGAATGTCCTTTCCCGAACAGAGGATGATCACCTGTCTCTGTTCTCATCTGAGATTGGACATCGGTATTGGAGCACTCTCTGAGGTTCGGAGACCGGATAGTAGCGAGATCATGGCAGGTGATGCCACCTACTATTGGTCTGGTCGCTCTGATGGTTACCATGCCAATGGAGTTGCTGAAGCCGTGTCCAATAAGCCGACTCCAATGATAATTGAGGTAACACCGGTCAACAAGCGTATGAGACCAAGGATTCGTCACTCCTTGGGTGTCATTTCCCTGGTCTCTGTAGATGCTCCAACTGAGGCGAGTGATCTCACCGTGAAGGACGCATTTTCTATGCCATGCTCGAGTCTGTGGTTGATCAGTGCCCCAGGCAAGATACTCTTCTCGTCTTGGAGGATTTCAATGCATCGACTGGAACTGATTTGGATGGTTATGAGACATGTGTTGGTCCCTATTGGTCTGGAACTGTGAACCTGAATAGCATCAAGTTCCTTGACTTTGCACTCATCTACAGGCTCATCGCTGGACTTGGTATTCCAACGCTGGTGCTGTGGCAAAGGAGATTGACGATGTGATGGTCACTTTAAGATGTTCCAGAATTGCAGGGTTTACCGGAGTGCTCAGTTCATCAATACGGACCACAGGCTTATGGTAGCAACTCCGAAGTTGCAGCTCAAATCTGAGAGAATTGTACCAATCCAGCCAAGGCTGGATGTTGGCAACCTCAAGGATGAGAGGGTAGCTGAGGAGTTTGTGAACAGGGTATGTGGGGATTTGAGAAGTCTGGGTGGTTTGGGGAATCATGAAGAGTTGTGGAGTGCCTTCAAGACTACCGTCCTTGATGTTGCCGGTGGATGTCTTGGAACTCACCATTGAGCGAAGAAGAATTTTGCGCAAATGGCAGAGCTGAGCTGTTCAGGGAGTTGAGGCGTAAAACTGTACGTGTGCTGAGGGAGAACAAGGAGGCCTGTGTGTGAGGAACCTGTGAGGGGGTAGAGCATCACCTGTGGTCAAGTGATTCTCGTCCTGCTTACAGGGGAATTCACGCATTGCGTTCCTCCAAGCCCATCCCTCGGTGTACTACAGTTGGAGAGGAGGGTGTTGGGGCCTTGACAGATGAGTCCGAAGTGAAGGCCCGCTGGGCCGGTTACTTTGAGCAGCTGTACCAGGCTGATCCACAAGCTGTTGAGTTGAATGTCGGGGGTGTTGCTATCGCTATTGCTGAACCTCCAATCAACTGTGCTCCACCTTCATTTAGGCAAACACAGGCTGAGGTGAATCGGTTGATATGAGGTAAAGCTCCTGGGATCATTGGCATCCATGCTGAACTTCTCAAGGCTGGTGGAAATGCTACACTGGTGTCATTGCATGCAATTCTGTGCTTTGCCTGAAACACAGGCAGCAACCCAACTGACTAGAAGAGGGGCCTTGCTGTCCCTTTCAGGAAAGGGAAGAGTGATCGCCAGGATTACAACAACTAGCGAGGGGCGACGCTGCTCTCAGTGCCGGGCAAGGTCTTTGCTCGGATAATTCTTGATAGAGTTCACCACCATCTGCTTGAGCACCAGCACCCAAAGCAGTCAGGCTTTACACCAAAGAGGTCAAAGATAGACCGTATACTTGCCCTTCGGGTCCTCACCGAACACAGGTGAGATTTTCAGCATGGGCTGCTTACAACCTGTGTTGATCTCTGTGAAGCGTTTGATTCAGTGAATCAGGATGCCATCTGAAAGATTCTTGGTCTTCATAGAGTACCACCAAAACTGATCAATCTGATGTCTGAACTATATTATGGCACTAAGAGTGCTGTGACATGTGGTGATGCCATCTCCGACTTATTTCCAGTTGTTACTGGAGTTTTTCAGGGATATGTACTGCCCCCCACACTTTTCAGCGCTTGTATGGACTATATTCTGGGGAGTATGTCGGAGAGGTCAAGCTGCGGTGCATTGTTTGGAAATGTCAAGATCTCTGACCTTGATTTCACAGAATCTGGACATGCTTTTGGGGGCCCTCGAGGTGCTGAATGAGGAGTCTTAGCTGCTGGGATTATGGGTTTCCTGCATCAAAACTAAGATTCAGGTTTCCAATGACATCTTGGATGCTGCTATCTTATCTGTACCAGTTTGTGTTGAGGATGTTGAGGACACAGAGAGATTCACTTTCCTTGGCAGTGATACTCATGTCTATGCTGGTTGTGAGCCAGATGTCAATAGATGTCTGCGTTGGGCCTGGGGAGTCATGGATTCACTGGATCATGGGGTGTGGCGCTGTCAGTACCTGTGCAGGAGGACGAAAGCCTGAGTCTTCAGGTCCTTGGTGCTTCCAGTCTTGCTCTACGGATGTGAGATTTGGACTCTGACCAGGGATCTGAGAAGGAGACTTCATTCCTTTGGTACCAGGTCCCTTCAGAGAATCCTTGGCGATCGCTGGTCAGACTTTGTGTCCAATGAGCGGTTGCTGAGAGAGACTCAAATGAGATTTGTTAGCTGCATAGTTTGTGAGCATCAGCTGCGGCTGTATGGACATGTGGCTCATTTTCCTGACACTGATCATGTTCACCAGATTCTCTCAGCGGGGGAGCCTCGTGAATGGAGGAGGCCAATGGGCCGACGACGTGCCTCGTGGTTGCAACAGGTTGATCGGCATCTCAAGGAGATGGGGGTGGGCCAGGCATTTGCCTGGGAGATGGCCAGCCAAAGGCTCCTAGAGTACCAGTGGAAAGTGGACGTAGCGACGTGTTGCTCCGGCGCATGTTCCCGTACCTGACCTGACCTGACCTAACCCTTTGCCCTTTCCGTGTTTTGTAAACTCCACTCTCTCCCCTCTCCACCTCGGTTTCTTTGGGGCATATAAGTTCTGCCAGCAACCCCCTTCTGGTGAAACTCCCAAAATCCAGACTCACTGCTCACTTGCACTCATTCATTCCCCTCCCCCTCCCCCACTTGTGGTACCAGCCTCCTCAGTGTCTTCAATCTCGGTCTTCACTGCAGCACGCCAAGACAGCTGTTCACCACCATCTCAGGTCATTCCCCATCTTCAACTGTGATCTTTTCTACCCCCATTAACCCAAGTCAACCTCTTTCTGGATTTCTCCCTGCTTCCTCACCCTCCTATTCCTTTTTGTTTGTTTTTGTTTTCTCTTCATTTTTGTTCAATTTCTGCTTCTTCTCTAGTTTTTCCTTCTATTTCTGTAATTGAGAGTTTGTGGCTGTATCCAGCTTGTCTTCCCCCTGTGTCCTGTCCTTGCTCTCATTCTTCCCCATGTCCTTTATTTCTCCAAGTCTCCCTCTATTTTATCCCTCTACACTGATGTTGGTGTGTTTTCCCCTAACGCCCCCCCACCCCACCCCTCTTTCCTTTGTTCTTTCTGGTCTGTTATGTCCTGATTTGTTCTGTGTTCTAGCTCCTCCATGAACCTCAACTTTACCAAAAAAAAATGTCCATTTCAAAGGTCCCATCACCAGGGCCCGATGGAGGTCCTTGTAGGGTGTGGGCCCTTGGCACTTCTGTGTTGTTGGCCCTTTGGTGGATGCATTTTTATGGGTGTATAGATTTCTATGGGTAGGTGAGTGATTAAAATTTTCTTGAATACCGTGATAAGGCGTATAATAAAGTGCACAAAAACGACCACAAAAATGACAAATGATTAAAGCATTAGAGAGAGGTGTTTCATAGCAGGATAATAGCTGACCAAGTGTTCATTCCTGGAGAATGAGCCAGTGCTCAAGGGAAAGTTGTTGTTGATGATGTTGATGCCCAGCCTCAACAGGTGGGGGCACAGAAATGCTCAAAAGCCAAATACCTGACAAGCTGATCAGCAACTTTCTGAATATGTTTACATTGCTCTAAGGATGTATTTTGCCATCTTGGGAACGAATTGTGAAGGGGAGCGTTCTTTTTCGAAGCTAAAGCTGGTTTAATAAGCTCGAATGAGCTAAGATCCTCGTCCTCTTTATGATGACGTCATAAAAACGAATATGACGTCATTGTGATGTATCAGGTTTGCGATAAATTATTTGTGCTAATGCCCGGCTTGATTCCCGCAAACAAAATTCAAATAGTTTGCCTAGTTTCGGAGATAATGGTATAGGCGATTTCCATTAGTGGCGATATCATGACGTCAACTTTTTTTCGAGGAAGAATTTCCAAAATCGGAGAAGGTTATTGCCTGTGTGTGGGCTTTCTGCATATACATGGCAAGTTTCACGAAGATCCGATGAAAACTCTGGGTTGTGAAACAAAAAATATCAAAAAATAGGAATGACGTCATAAAAATTGATGTCATAGTGATGTATCATGTGTGCAGTAATTCATCTTTGCTAATGCCCTGTTAGATTCCCGCAAACAGAATTCAAAAAGCTTGCCTAGTTTTGGAGATAATTTTTTTCGGCGATTTCCATTAGCGGAGACATTTTGACGTCATAACTTTTTTTCTAGGAGAAATTTTCAAAATCGGAGATGGTTACTGTCTGCACAGTGTATTTTTACATATATACGCCAAGTTTCAGGAAGTTTCGATGAAAACTGTAGGCTGTGAAACAAAAAAGTCCACAAGAACAACAACGTGAGTAAGACATCCTCCACGAGGATCTAAAAAAAAAAAAAAAACGTCTCCGATCAATCATTAGACAACAACGCTCGTCTTCCCTTGCACACTGTCTATTGAGAATGACATTGTGCAAAAAGCACCATTGGAAGTGCTGATTTTGCAATGAAAAAAAAACCTCTAAAAATTCACCTCTGGTGTTAATTTCTTACACCTTGTGCAAAAAAAAAACAGAAACCATTGACATTGACATGACTGCCTCTGTATGTAATGATACACTGTGCCTATCATTGATATATATATATATATATATATATATATATATATATATATATATATATATATATATATATATATATATATATATATATATATATATATATATATATATATAGTTACGAATCTGGCAGCCATTTGCACACAAATAAACAGCAGTCCCCGCAGTTCAGTTATTTCGATAAGTATGTGTTTTCGTTAGGGTCCCGTCCTTCTGTCTAATGGGTTAATTTCATGTGTGCGCTGCGGGTTTCTTTATAGTCAGGTTTTTTTGCATTAAATCTCCCCTTCGCTCCATCATCGCCATTACGCACATGTTCAGGGCCACGGGCATAGGCGGGGTGAGGTCGACTCCGCCCAGCGAGATGGATGTGCCTCGCAACCAATAAGGGATAGGAGTACCTCAGAAACCCTCGACCAATCTGGAGACCAGTTAACTCAGGGCTGCCCCGCCCAGCCAGATGGGATGTTTGCCACCGTCCAATCAGGAGGCGAGTGGCGAGGGGAAGAAATCCCTCAGACCTCGCAAAAGGGAAGAGTAGAGTGGTCGTCAAGAAAAGAGTAGAGCAGTCATCGTGGCCATTGCTCTTGGTGTGCGTCGTTGGAGTCATCGTTGCGATTGCTCTTGGTGTGCGTCGTGAGAGTCGTCGTCGTCAGCGGTTGTGGTCTGCGGTCTTTTGTGGGGCTCCTCGTGGTGGTGGTGGTCGAGCAGCCAGGATCGTGGGCTCGGTGGATTCCGGGACGTGGGTTCGAGTCCCACCGTGGTGGGTTGGAGTCCGGTGTGACCGCACAAGGCGGACAGGTACCTGGCCAGACCTTGACTCCCCAGCTGACCTATCCTCCTCGGCTGGAGGGTCCAATAAAGACCCGACGGGGTCCATTTCTTTTGGGTGTGTGTGTGTGTCCATGGGCCCCGTCCTTAAGTAGAAATTGCTAAGTGTTTGTTTGTATATAAATTGCATTTCTCATATTCGGTTTTAACTCTGCTCTTTGTGCTCCCCTGCCCCATTATAAATAAACCCCCAATTGTTCAATGTACTAGCTCATTGTCGTGCTTTCTATTATTGACGCAGCACGGTTCGTGCTTGAGAACCAGTAAGCCGATTGGGCTGTAAGTTGTCGTATGGACCGACGGACTTTGGTAATTCCGCCCGGTTACACCGGACCGAGGTCGCGAGAGCGACCCGGTTCGACAGAGTCCGTCGAGGGTGTGTGTGACTTCCCCGTTAATTTGACGACGTGGGTACTTAGGTGTAATGAAATTTGGCTATTAACCCTACCCCACACCGTCAGAGAATTGGCGATCACGGTCCTTAAGTGACCCGTGGCCTTCGGAGTTGTCTGAAGGTTACGACCAGCAATTCCGGGTGTTCGGTGGGAGACGGCTCTACTGCTCCACCTGGTGGCCGTTCCCCGCCACCGACCCCCGACCCACAACAATATATATATATATATATATATATATATATATATATATATATATATATATATATATATATATATATATATATATATATATATATACATGCATATGTTTATATATATATACATGCATATGTTTATATATATATACATGCATATGTATATATGTCTACATATATACATGCATGTGTATATATGTCTACATATATACATGCATATGTATATATGTCTACATATATACATGCATATGTATATATGTCTACATATATACATGCATATGTATATATGTCTACATATATACATAAAGTACTCAACGAACAGGGACGCAGACTCTGAAGTGGGAACGTTAGGTTTAATCCGGACATGGGCACAGCACAGCACAGCACCGCACCCTTACACTGGCGGGGCATGAGACTCCCCTTAACCACACCCCGGTGTACCGATGTATGTATGCATTAGTGAAAACTACTGATACATCACGATGTATATATATATATATATATATATATATATATATATATATATATATATATATATATATATATATATATATATATATTATATTCAAGAAGAGGTCATTGTTGCAGTTTTTATCATAGAAATAAAAAAAGATGGTCAAAAATTTTTTTGTAGGCCCTTTATTTTTCATATTCCTGAGGCACAGTGCCTACTGTGCCTATTGGACAATACAGCCTTGCTCATCACACTCACGTTCACTGCAATACAACATCTTCTACTCATGAAGCAAGCCCCCACACTCAGGCTGGAGAGAAAAGAAAAAAAAACCCACAAGCCCTGATGACAGGGCCAGCAGCCACATTTAAATGCTGCAGGAAACAATGCATCTGCAAAACGAGTAATATGGAACATACAGGTCTGAAAAAGCATGGAAAGTGTGTGGTGTAGGTGGAGAATTAAGTGAGAGTTAAACGCACACAAACAGCCAAAAGCAACCCGATACATGTGACGACTCACAGTCGATGGAAAACTGTCACTTCGCAAATTGGGCAAGTTCAAACAAGCTCTGTAAACAGTTTTGCCACAGCATGTAATAATTCCATCAGGAAAATACTTTCGTCTATTTTAATTCTTTACTGAGTAAGCTATATGTAGAAAATTTACCAACATGCAAACAATTTAATCGAGGATTGCACCACTGATGCGTACATAAAATTAAATGGGAAGATAATTAATGACCATTATATTGGGTTTTTTTTTCCTGAGCAATGAATACATTTTGTGCTTTTGTAAAGTGGCCCTTTTTTCCCAACACAAGATCTAGGCTATTGGAAGAGTGAGATGACAAGAGGGTAAAAAGACAACAAAAACACAGTGGGTGGTGGGGACACATTTGGACTCCATGAGCAAGGGAACTAATGTACAGGAAAAATGAGGGGAGGAAACAGTAACCTGCAAGTAAAGGGGTTAGGATTAGGTCTAAAAAACAAAAATGTTGAGTTTCCGGTAACCCGACCTACCCCAATAATTCCTGCCGACCCCAATTTTTTTTTTTTGCGAGGGTCAACTTCCGGACAGCCATTTTATGTCCGCTGTGCATGGCATTACTCTATGCCATTGTTAACTACTGTGGTCTCAACAGAGAAAATCAGTGGCTGTTTATTTCAGTTTCTTTTAAACTCCACTACCTAAGGTGAAGGAGGTTATGTTTTCACTCCTTTCTGTCTGTTTGTTTGTTTGTCTGTGTACAGGATATTAAAAAAAAGTTGTGGATGGATTCGGATGAAATTTTGTGGACAGGTTCGGTGTGTGACAAGGACAAACTGATTCGATTTTGGTGAAGATCTGGATCCAGATCAGACTACTAGATTTTTTAAGTGATTCTTCACAATTGATAGATAGGGCCAAAAACGATATATAGCACGATGTCTCAAAAATGTAATGGGCCTGATATGTTCTCGTGGATCAGGCATTACGGGGCGGAGGTATACGCTCTACCGAGTGCCCTTCTAGTTCAATTTTGTACCTGATGCTTCATCATTGATAAATGGGGCCAAAAATTATATATAGCATGATATCTCAAAAAGTTATGCATGGATTTGGACGAAACACGATGGACAGGTTGGGTGTGTGACAATGATGAATCGATTTGATTATGGTGAAGATCCAGACCCGGATATGAGAACAAACTACATATATATATATATATTATATATATATATATATATATATATATATATATATATATATATATATATATATATATATATATTATATATATCATGGCATTTCAAAAAGTTGTGGACGAGTTATGACAAAACTAGGTGGATGAGTTGAGTAAGTAACAAGAACAAGCGGATTCGATTTTGACCTATCAGTGGAAAACAAAACGTAAACTGTTCAGCCTGGCGGAGGTATTGGCTCAACCGAGTGCCGTTCTAGTTTTGAAGAGTATACACTTCATGGATGCCCCCAAAGGCTGTATTCTTGGATTTATGTCAACTGGAAAGAGTCGAATATCTGAATGTACAAGATTTTCAGGGACGATGAATGTGAAATTAGTATTCTTCAATTCCTTCACATGTTCTGTTGAGCCATGTTAATGATATGCTGTCTTTATCACTGCACAGACCAGCTTCACTGTTTAAAGGAAACCTTGCAGAGATACTAAATTGGTGTCATTTCATCCTCTGACTTGTGTGCACAATACTGTTTTACCCCTAATTTGGTATCTCACGATGTTACGATGGATATGTTAAAGTTCATAGATTCTATATCTTTTCAACTATCAACATACTGGTGAGAAAGATGTAGAATCTGAAATACTGTCCTGCTTCCATTTAAACACGTTCAAAAAAAAAATCCCTTCCTACCTACCCCATTCGATGAGCAGCATGTCACCAGAAACCCAACATTTTTTTGGGGGGGGGGGGGCCTTACGCAAGATTAATGCCAATTGATAAGATCATGGGAAGGTAGGAGGGGTGGTGACATAAGATAAACACAATAAAATGAACATTTGAAAGTCAGAATTAAAAAGTAACTGCTGCATAATTGAAAATCCGTTAAAACACTTCCCGGAAATATTTTATTTCATT
The DNA here is from genome assembly GCF_056783735.1 of Eptatretus burgeri. Classification (NCBI taxonomy): domain Eukaryota; kingdom Metazoa; phylum Chordata; class Myxini; order Myxiniformes; family Myxinidae; genus Eptatretus; species Eptatretus burgeri. The sequence continues at coordinate 45,135,179 of NC_140962.1, forward strand.
TCAATGTCATCGGCAAAGACTTCAACGTCACATGAAAAAGAGTGGCCCTTTCACCATCCCCTCTCTTTTCCAATCCATTCTCTTCCCCTTCTTCTGAACTGAACTCTCTCCCTTTTCTCTCCACTCCTTCTGGATTAAACTGTTTTTCTCCTAACACCCCATATTTTGTGTCCCTGATGGAGAAGCTTGTATATATATATATATATATATGTATATATATATATATATATATATATATATATATATATATATATATATATATATATATATATATATATATATATATATATATATACACACACATACATATATACATGTGGTGCAATGCCATTAGGAGCTATCAGTGAACTTTTTAATGAAAGAAAGGACAAGGGAAAAGAAAAATACAACACAGGAATTCAAGCGTGGGCTCATAGCCTCCTGAGTTAAGTTCTCAGATCGAAAAGCCAAGCAAACAAAGTTTGTTTGTTAGCTTAACGTTGAGTAACTTGAGAATAGTACAAAGCCACTCAAAGCGTGAGTGACTAATTTACAGGTAAATGCACACGAGTATTTCTAAGAAAACACACCACGTTTGCACATAATTCAAGGAATGACATCTTCTCCAGCGAAGAGATAAAGTTCATGGATTTATATGCATTGTTTAATTTGAAAAAGGTTGCCATAATACAGCTTGCCTTACATGTGGATTTTTTTGGTGTTTACTCCTTGTGGTTTATGTGCCAAGCTTGGTCTATACTTGTGGAAGTGCCTTGTTTGCCAAATGAGATAACCATGATTCTCAGGTCAGGTCAGGTATGGGAGCATGCGCCAGAGCAGCACGTCGCTGCGTCCACTTTCTGCCGGCACTCCAGGAGCCTCCGTCTGGCCATCCCCCAGGCAGATGCCAGGCCCATCCCCATCTCCTTGAGATGATGGTCAACCTGCTGCAACCACGAGGCACGTGGTCAGCCCATTGGCCTCCTCCACTCAGGAGACTCCCTCACTGAGAATCTGGTGAGCAGGATCAGCGTCAAGACACCGAGCCACATGTCCATACAGCCGCAGCTGACGCTCACGGACTATGCAGGTAGCAAATCTCATTTGAGTCTTTCTCAGCAACCGCTCATTGGACACAAAGTCCGACCAGCGGCAACCAAGGATTCTCCGAAGAGACCTGGTACCAAAGAAACTCAGTGTCTGTCTCAGATCCCTGGTCAGAGTCCAAGTCTCACATCCATAGAGCAAGACTGGAAGCACCAAGGACCTGAAGACATGGATTTTCGTCCTGCAGCACAGGTACCGGCAGCGCCACACCCCATTATCTATGAATCCATGACTCCCCAGGCCCGACCCAGACGTCTATTGACCTCTGACTCACAGCCAGCAGAGACATGAATATCACTGCCAAGATAAGTGAATCTCTCCACAACCTCAACATGCTCACCACAAACAGGCACAGACAGGACAGCAACATCCAAGATGTCATTGAAAGCCTGGATCTTCGTTTTGACCCAGGAAACCTGTAATCCCAGCTGCTCCGACTCCTCATTCAGCACCTCGAGGGCCCCCGAAAGGATATCTAAAGTCTCCGTAAAGATGACTACATCATCTGTGAAATCAAGGTCAGAGATCTTGACATTCCTAAACGATGCACCGCAGCTTGATCTCTCCAACATCCTCCCGAGAATCCAGTCCATACAAGTGCTGAAAAGTGTGGGGGCCAGTACACACCCCTGACGAACTCCAGTAACAACTGGAAATAAGTCAGACATGGTACCACCACATCTCACAGCACTCTCAGTACCAGAGTAGAGTTCAGACATCAGATTGATCACTTTTGGTGGCACCCCGCGAAGACCGAGAATCCTCCAGAGGGCATCCCAATTCACTGAATCGAACGCTTTACAGAGATCAACATAGGCTGCAAGCAGCCCCTGCCGAAACTCTCGTCTGCGTTCGATGAGGACCCGAAGAGCAAGGATACGGTCAATCGTTGACCTCTTTGGTGTAAAGCTTGACTGCTCTGGACGCTGGTGCTCAAGCAGATGGTGGCGAGCCCTATCAAGAATTATCCAAGCAAAGACCTTGCCCGGCACTGAGAGCAGCGTCACCCCTCGGTAGTTGTTGCAGTCTTGGCGATCACCCTTCCCTTTCCAGTGAGGAACTAGGCCCCTCTTCCAGTCAGGTGGGATGATGCCTGTGTTCCAGGCAGAGCACAGAACTGCATGCAATGACACGAGTGCGGCATTTCCACCAGTCTTGAGAAATTCAGCATGGATTTCACAGATCCCTGGAGCTTTACCCCGTTTCAACAGGTTCACCGCAGCCTGTGTTTCCACAAGCGAAGGTGGACCACAGTTGATTGGAGGGTCAGCAACAGGGATTGTAACACCCCTGACGTCCAACTCGACAGCTGGTGGATCAGCCTGGTACAACCGCTCAAAGTAACTGGCCCAGCGGGCCTTCACTTTGGACTCCTCTGCCAAGAGCCTACCACTCTCTCCTCTAACTGCAGTACACCGAGGGGTGGGCTTGGATGAACACAATGTGCAAATTCCCTTGTAAGAAGGACGAGAATCACTTGACTTCAGGTGATGCTCTACCCCTCACAGATTCCTAGCACATAGGCCTCGTTGTCCACCCTTAGCGCACGTACAGTTTTACGCCTCAGCTCCCTGAACAGCTCAGCTCTGCCATTCCGCCTGGCCCTGCGACTCTGGTCAATGGAATCCAGTGTCCCATGAGAGACAAAATTCTTCTTTGCCCTCCGGTGAGTTCCAAGATATCCACCGGCAACATCAAGGATGGTGGTCTTGAAGGCACTCCACAACTCTTCAGGACCTCCCAAATCACGCAGACCCCCCAAAATCTCCACTTAGCTTGTTCGCAAACTCCTCAGCTACCCTCTCATCCTTGAGCTTGCCATCATCCAGCCTAGGCTGGGATGGTACCATTATCCTGGATTTAAGGTGCAACTTCAGAGTTGCTACAACAAGCCGGTGGTCAGTATTGAGGAACTAAGCATTCTCGTAAACCCTGCAGTTCTGGATCATCCTCCAGCGACCATCAAGGAGGACATGGTCAACCTCCTTTGCCACACCGCCAGCGTTGGAATACCAAGTCCAGCAATGAGCTTGTGGGCACTGAAACCATGAACCGGTCACCCTAAGTCCATGACTTCTTGCAAAGTCAAGGAACTTAGTGCTATTCTGGTTCATAGTTCCTGACCCATGAGGACCAACACACGTCTCATAACCATCCCTATCAGTTCCAGTCCATGCATTGAAATCCCCCAAGACGAGGAGTGAATCTCGTCTGGGGCACTGATCAACCACAGACTCGAGTGTGGTGTAGAATGCATCCTTCACGGTGAGATCACTCGCCTCAGTCCGAGCATAAACAGAGACCAGGGAAATGACACCTAAGGAGTGACGAATCCTTAGTCTCACAATACGCTCGTTGACCGGTGTTACCTCAATTATCATTGGAGTCAGCTTATTGGACACAGCTACAGCAACTCTTTGGGAATGGTAGCCATCAGAGCGACCAGACAAATAGTAGGTGTAACCACCCACCATGATCTCGCCGCAATCCAGTCTCCGAACCTCAGAGAGAGCTGCAATACCGATGTCCAAACGCTTGATCTCAGATGATAACAGAGACAGGTGATCATCCTCTCTTAGGGATAGGACATTCCAGGCACCCACCCGAAGGGACCGCCTCAGGTTAACCCAAGGAGACCGCCGTCTGGTGGACGACACTTCAGCACCACTCCGACACACTCTCCCGCAATCTGACCCGGGAATGTTACCCTGTGGTTTCCCTCCTATCATCAAATATTGGGGGTCCCGAAGGCTTTACCTCAATCCCGTCATCCGGTGAGCTACCCTGTGAAGGGAAGCTGCGCAGGAGGTACTCTCACAGAGTGGGTTTTCAGATTTCTTTGCGTTTTTGTGTTTTGTGGAATGAAGCGTTTTATGGTGGCCGGAGTGCAAATCCTGCCACCAACCTAATAAGAAGTAACCCAACTGCAGAAGGACGTCCGCAGACACAGTTGGGTACTAGATATAGATGATGGCCGTGATTCTCACTCTCCTGCTATGTACCCTCGCTTAGAAGTTAGAACTGTAAATCCGAGCAAGAGTTTTCAGTAAGACATAAAACAGGAAGAAAAAAAAATCAATACTTTTCATTTTATAACAACAATGGAAAAGGGGAAGTTGACTTGAAGACCAAGCACACACTACACATACTACTCGTATACCAAAAACACCAAATACAACACCTGGATTTTCACATAACAGACAGAATGAAGCACAAAAATGGTGGGATTAAAAATAAAATAAAAAGCTATGTGTGCTCGTGTGCCAACGAACATTGCAGTTTACAATGCTGCATTTACTTTACTACTCCATCAGGAGTCTGATTAAAGGGAAACTTCAACCTGAATACGAAAGCAAGTGAAAAATGTAGCTTATCTGGGTCCCGGCCTAATGTTATAACCCAAATTTGGTGGCATTCCAACTGGTGGGCCTGGAGAAGAAGATTTTTGAAGGAATTTACGGATTTTCCCAAAAATTTACGAAGACTGCCATTTTGACACACTACCGGTCGTGTGATCGGCATGACTTCCACAATTTAGCATCCTAACCATGGCCTAATGTTGTAACCCAAATTTGGTAGTATTCTGACTGGTGTGTTTGGAGAAGAAGATTTTTGAAGGAGTTTACGCGATTTTCCCAAAAATTGACCAAGTCGGCCATTTTGACACATGATCGGCATGACCTCCGCAATTTAACATCCTGGTGGGTCTGGAGGAGAAGATTTTTGAAGGAATTTACCAAGTCGTCCATTTTGACCGACTCGAAAGAGCTTTGCAATCCCCGTGACTAGTTATGAGTGGAGCGTTGCTGCCAAATTTCAGCCAGATCGGCCCAGCGGTTTGGCCGGAGAAGTTGAAATAGGAGACGTACAGACGGCGTACGATGACAACACCTTATCTGGAATTCCAATTCCAGATAAGCTAATGAGACAAAAAAAAATAAACCATGCACATCAGCGGAAGGAAATAACTTGTATGTTAAATGTAGATAATACACAAACACAATCTCGAGGGCTCATAGAACACCCTACCACACTCAGTCTTGAGAAAAAAAGGACGTGGTCAGGGTCTGCGAGCAGCAAATTTGATTGGTCAAGATGATGTAAAATGCCGTAATGTTTTGTCCAAGTACTGCTAAAGGAAAGGTTTTTGAAAGTGCCAATAAGGCGATTTGTGTTCTGCAGTGTTCACGTATATCATTCAATTAAAGTAAAATGAAGATTTTAAATTTTGTAGAAAAAAAAAATTATGCAGAACTTTACCACCATTGGTGGAGCGTCTTTTACATCACCTTATCTAGCACGTTACCTTAGTTATTCGTGCCTGTTTGTGTCCTTTATGATGTTGCGAAAAGAAAAAAAATTCCTGCTTGGAATGATTTTCAATTTTGTTTGACTGCCAGATAGGCAAAGAGACTAAAAGACATTACTCTCTGCACTTTCAAAATTGAGACTACTTCAGTGCCAAAGTAGTGCTAAACTACAAGGTTTTTCTTCAGAATTTAGTTCAAAATCTAACATTCAACTGAAATCAAATTGTTCCTCAATCATAAACTGACATTTGTGGACAGACAGATTAAGTAAAACAATTGCTTGACCCAGCTAGGCTATTCACTTCACGCACGGGGTAATGACACACACACACACACACACACACACACACACACACACACACACACACACACACACACACACACACACACACACACACACACACACACACACACACACACACACACACACACACACACACACACACACATTGAGACATGGTTGGTCTCCGTTCAATCTCCAGAAACCCACCCAAGTGTGAAGATAGCGGTCAACAACAACAACTTTCACGCACACACATTAGCACACATGTGCAATGTGCATGCGCACACATGCACACGCATGCAGACAAACACACAAAGGTGGATACTTCAATACCTGGGAGGGCTCCATTCTACCTTCTGAAACAAGCTTGCATATGAAGATAAGAACCAAAACACACACACACACACACACACACACACACACACACACACACACACACACACACACACACACACACACACACACACGAAACTTGGGATCGAGAATGAGAATTATGAATTATAAGTGGAGTGCAATCTCTATGGAAACTAAATAAGTGATTTAATTAATACGGCCGACATTTTGGGGTCCAAAGTGGTTTTCCACGTGCATGTGCAGAGTGCTTTCACAGCTATAACTACGTTCTAATCGTATTTACTTTATAGATGAACTCGCATTCTAATTTCATTAACCACTTACAAAGCTTTCTTCCGCAGTCTGACAGAGTAATGCTCTCCCCTCTGGGGTGATGCTCCTGCCTCACACCTAGCCCGACTTCACGCTGTGAAAATCAAGGCTTTTAGGATCATTGGTATCTCCCGTGATGAGGCTGAGTCTTTGGGTCTCTCACTCTCTCACCGCAGGCAGTTCGGTGGTCTTTCTGTCTTCTACCATCTCCTCTCTGGCTTTGCCCCCCCCCCCGCTCTGTCTGTGATCTGTCCCCACTACATTTATGCAGGGCACTCAAGGTCCGCCAAAGACCCCCTTCTGGTGAAACGGTCAAAATCAAGAATGACTGCTCACCTTCACTCTTTCATTCCTCATTTTTCCCCACCTCTGGAACAATCTCTGACACGATCTTCAATCCCACTCTTTCCTCCAGGTCTGTTCACCACCATCTCATATATTCCCCCATCCAAAACATTTATCTTTACTACCCCCTTTAATCCACCCCAAACCCAATTCCTTCAAATTCCCTCCTTCAATTCTCGTTTACTCCATGAACCTCGCCCCATCCTTTATAGACACAGGAGCCTTGCGGTGTTGGCTTAACGGTTAAGGTGGCTGGCTTGGGACCTAAGGGTCCTGAGGTCAAGCCTCTGTCAACCATTGAATTAGCACCAGGTGTGGTTGAATCAAGCTGTCATCCTTCGGAGGTCGCAAAATGAGTACCAGTGTCCTGGGGTAATAACCATTCGGGGTAACCTAAAACAGATTGATTCGATTTTCGGGGAAGATCCGAATACGGATCTGGATACGATAATTATTTAATTTTAAAGTGATTCTTCACCATTGAGAGATAGGGTCGTGGCGGAGGTATGCGCTCCACTGAGTGCCCTTTTAGTTTAAAATTAGTTTTCATAAACTTGTTCCCTTGCTTGAAAGTCGATGAGTGTTGAAAATGGTGCCAAGGAAACAACTTTCAACAGACTTCCAACTTAAAACAAAGTTTCATTCCAAAAGTCCTCGAACATTGGCAGAAAAAAAATAATAAAAAGGAGAAAAACCTAAAGGGTGATTTCATACTCCAAGGGGAGTAAGACCTTGACCTATAACACGGAGGGGTATGATGTAAATTATGAGTAAATGCGTTCTGATTGGACAAACTTTAGTCGAGTTATGGTGAAAAAGTTAGAATGTTTATAATTAGGTCATGACCTTAAAAATTAGGTCAAGGTCAAAAAAAATCAACCCCGTGTACTTTCTTTTCGCATTAGTGATACAAAATTTCATTCCGAAAGTCCAAGCTGGCTCCGAGATACAGCTCGGAAATTTCCGAAATTCGGATTGCTAGAAAAAAAAATTGTAAATGGTGGTCTCGTACTCCTCAGGGTCTGAAAAACTCTGTGCTAACATTAAAAATTGGGGGCGTCAATTGTATAAACAAACCCTTCAACAGCAATAAGCCTTCCCCGATCCTATAGGGGGAAGGCTTCACGAGAACCTTTCATATTAAATGTGTATCTTGCTTTTCTAGAGGTAAATATTCCCAACAATATTTAGAGCAAGAAAATTATAAAGACCTGTACTTGACTGTCATCTGTCACGTAAATGCACTGAACATCGCTTATCGAGGTTGCACTTTATAATTCAACAACTTCTTCATTGTTTGTTTGTTTTTTGTAGCAATTGAGGCTTTTGAAAGGAAGAGAACCTGTACATCATTAAGTGACAGTTCTAAGTACTCCATTCATAGTATTTCAGCTCCAACTGAAGAAGGCATTTTTACCATAAATGGAGAACAACTCAGTGTAAACCACAAATATGTGTGTTGTATTTCTGTCGTATTTTTCTCTTTTTCCTCGCTATTCCTTTCTTATAAACATTTATAAATACACAAACATGTATGCACACATGTAGAGGCGTACATAAAATAAATAATGAAGAAATGAAATAAATAAACAAATTAATATTTGAAACAAAATGGCCACAATTTGGGATGGTGTAATGTATCATATAATATATATATATATATATATATATATATATATATATATATATATACATACATATATATATATATATATATATATATATCATATAATATAATATAATATAATATAATATATATATATATATATATATATATATACATATATATATATACATATATATGAGCCTGGTGTTGGCGCAGTCGTTAGGGCAGCGGCTTGGGATTCAAAAGGTCCTGAGTTCAAGCCCCGTTGAGCCACTGAATTAATACACCAGGGGGTTGACTCAGCCTGTCATCCTTCCGAGGTCGGTGAAGCGAGTACCAGTGTACTGGGCCAGTGTATACCCTGGTTAAAATAGGTGTACTAGATCCCTGTGTCGCAAGAGGCGACCAGGGTTGCGTCAGGAAGGGCATCCGGCGTAAAAACTGTGCCAAATCACTATGCGGATCATAATAGATGATCCGCTGTGGCGACCCCTAATGGGAGCAGCCGAAAGAAGAAGAAGAAGATATATATATATATATACACACATATATATATATATATATATATATATATATATATATATACACACATATATATATATATATATATATATATATATATATATATATATATATATATATATATATATATATATATATATATATATATATATATATATATATATATATATATATACACACATATATATATATATATATATATATATATATATATATATATATATATATATATATATATATATATATATATATATATATGTGTGTATATATATATATATATATATATACACACATATATATATATATATATATATATATATATATATATATATATATATATATATCTCCGTCTCGGCCTGCATGTATGCGTCCGTCTGTCCGTCAATGCTGGTGCTTCTCGTGATATGGTAATTGTGCTCAGCATTTATAACAAATCATGTATATTATCATTGATAATGCACAGTAAACAAACTACTTGACAAGTCATAGACTTGCTATGGAAGCATAGATCCACTAAAATGGCATAAATAACTTCTGCCATTATTCATTGTAATCATCTTTAATTGGCATCACCTTATGAGAACAGGAATGGTTGAAAACACAAGCCTTCCAAGCTCGTGGGTACAGTGTGAAAGTGAAACCAAGACTGAATGTCTCATCAAAATAAATTTGTCAATTGTGCCAAAAGAAACGGATCGTTCACACAAATTGCTCTATGAGCCAAAGTGTCTGCAAAAAATATGGCCATTGCATAGGAAGAGAGTTTCCATTTTGTCGTGTAACAGAAACTAAACGACGAAATAGATTTCCCTGTATTATTACTTCTCATCACGGGTTACAAAGAAAGTAGATCTCTGTTCTGAATCACAGTCATGTCATCCAGGTCTGTTAACCACCATCTCATATATTCCCGCATCCAAAACATTTATCTTTACTACCCCCTTTAATCCACCCCAAACCCAATTCCTTCAAATTCCCTCCTTCAATTCTCGTTTATCTTCAATTCAATTTTCTTATTTATCTCTCCAAACATCCTCTATGGCAGGAAACATACAAACAAACGTGTCTGGATACATGTGGCCACGTCATTTGTCCCGTGAGAGAGCTGGCCTATTTACAGTGTAGTTTCTGTGTGTGAAATGTACCACTACATTTGGGCATTTCCTGAAATGCAATGGAGTTCATTCGTTGATGTACAGGTGTACATGTGCAGGTGTACAGCGCAGTACAGCTTGATGTCGTAAAAGAGCTACAATGGGTTACTGACTGCACAGCTGTTTTGTGAGATAATATTGCTATTTTCAAGTAATAAACCCATTTGTTCTTAGTGGCTTAGCACCAGAGCATTGCTCCACTGCTGTGCTGATCCCCGGGGGAGTGCATCCTGACAAGAATATCCAACTGTTCTCCAATGGGACTTGGAATGCAAAGGCCTAAATCCTGCATTACAAATTCACCTTGTTACAAAAAGAAATCCACACTTAAACCACCGTCATTTTTCATGCTCCGAAATATTTGACTGATGAAACTAAAAATGCGTTCACCCCTCAAGGAAAAGAAACCAACATCATTTCACATGTTGGTATAAATGGAGGTAATAACTTTGGACGATAATCCTTTTCATTTAAAAGGCTAAATAATGTCTGCCGTAAAATTTTGGCAAATCAATCAATTCTGAAAAATAAAAACGAATTTAAAATGCCGAAGTTGAAAGGATGACAGCATGAGCATTGTCACCTGATTTTTAAAAAAGGAAAACAACAAAAGTGTGAATCATCACAAAACGTTGGCATATCCCAAATTAGCAAGTGCCTTATTTCAGATAAAACTTCTTCTGCTTCTTCTTCGATGGCCATAATTACTCCCATGTTATTGCGGGATTTGCCAAAGAAGGTTGGCCCAGGTCTTTCATGAACTGGTTGGACAGGCCTGACGTTTGGCATCCTTGTGTTTCACTTTCTGCCCAAACTACTGAGTCAGTTTTTAGCTGGGTAGGGATTCAAACCCAGTCGAGACGGCTTAGAGGAGAGTGTGCTCATTTAAGATTAAGCACTCAAAGAAAAAAACATAATCAAAATTCAAAGCATTTATCCGTCGTGTGTGTTGTGTCAAAGTCAATGGCAGGATTTTCAATGGGATTTAGCCAGGCCATGGAACAGCTTGAGCCTGTAATGCTGACTTATCATACGACTGCAGGATGTTTAATACTGCAAAAGGTGCAAGTTTGTTCTCATTTCCAACACAAAGCAACTCGCGATTTGATCACAAGGCCAAAAGACTGCATCGTGCAATAATCCACGCAATGGTTCCGTATTATTTCAGTGAATGAGATCCATCTTGATCCTATAAAAATACATCTTTCAAAAGCCCAAAACATATTCCAACTAGAAGGGCACTCGGAACAGCGCATGCTTCCGCCACGCAATGCCTGATCCACGAGAATATATCGGGGCCCAATACATTTTTGAAATATCATGCTGTATCTCGTCTTTTGGCCCTATCTCTCAATGGTGAAGAATCCTTTTAAAAATTATATAATTCTCGTATCCAGATCTGCATTCGGATCTTCACCAAAATCAAATCAATTTGTCCTCGTCACACACCCAACCTGCAGCTAAGTTTCATCTGAATGCATTCACAACGGTTTGAGATATCCTGCACACAAACAGACAAACAGCAAGACAAGCCGGTAGGTGGCGATGGGTCGCCAAGCATGGAAACTATAAGATATAGAGCAAAATGGATGTCATATAGCAGATAGGGAATCACCTTAAGATTATGCATATCAAATCTCATCCAGTTCCACTACTGACAACTACTCGGTATCCATTTGAATGAAAAGTACCGAAAATGCGGTTTGAAATTGGAAATCCCCAAAGTTCGAGGGGGTGCTGTGGGTGAACAAAGATCTAAATTGAAAATCCGGCTCGATCGTTTGTGCAGAATGTATTCCAGATGATTAGTGTGAATTTTCATGACCATCCGACCATAACCCTAGGAGGAGTAGCATTTGGCGTGAAGGCACCTCCAGCTCTCGCATATTATTGATTTTTGCATTAATTGACCTTTGACCCCTGACCTAAGTGAAATCGGTCAATATGTACTGAGGCAAAGTTGTAGTACTCATTGAGTACCATGAACCTGCAAAGTTTCATTCCTATCGATGCACTCACCTGGTCGCTAGGGGGCCTTCAATTTTCATCAATTTTCGTGCATACCCTAATTATAGGGGGTGCTGCGGGTAAAGTATTCCATATATCACAAAACCCGGAATATATTTGATAGAGCATCACCTGTAGATCATTCATGCCAAATTTCATAACCCTATGTGGGATAATGGCTTTCGGAATTGATTTTGCATGAACGGTACCGATTTTGAAGGTTTATCGGTTGTTGCTAGGGAACCAAAGCATCCCTAGCAACCATCACAGTTTCCAAAGCACTAGGTCATAAGATGTACCGACCACCCGAGTTTGGTCAAAATCAGCTCACGTTTACTACCAATTATGCTGATGACAAACAAACAAACATCCAAACAAAGACAGAATTACTGACAATAAGGGTCACCTATTTCGGCGACCCAACAGACAAACAAGACGACGACGTCGTGCAGAGCACGACACTTGCAAAATCCATAAAACAAATTTGACCTCAAAAATAATTGGTGGTTAACGTCAATGACCAAATATGCAACTCCTCTTCAAATCTCAAGTCAATCGGATGAAAATTGAGGATTTTAGAAATCTCACCAAAGTCGTTCACCTTTCGCTGATGTTGACCTCAAAAATAATCAGTGATTGAATTCAGTAAAGCTGATATGAAAATCCTCTTCAAATTTCTTGTCAATGGGATGAAAATTGAGGATTTTAGATATTTGACAAATTTGTTGACCTTTGGCCTATGTTGACCTTTTGACATCAAAAACAATAGAATTCTTGCTTATGACGAACTCTACCATGTGGTGAATTTTCATGAAGATCGGTTTAAAATTGTCACCTGCAGGCGATTGACACAAATAGACAGACAGAATAACAAAATCGACTAACCAATATACTTGAATACTTGAATCTTCGACCAATACACTTGAATCTTCGATTTTGCAAGTAAAAAACAGACAGAGAGGGGTGAAAACATAACCTCCTTCACCTTCGGTGGCGGAGGTAAATATAACAAATATCAACATATCAAATTATTTTTGATGAAAAGTCCAAATATTGGGTATTTACAGACTGTGCTCGAGACTTCCGGCCGTTCTGTTAGTCATTAAATAACGTGTTTATTTCACATACCAGCAAAATATTTCACATATTTCACTTCCGGTTCCGGTTTTGAGCGGCAAGAGGTCTCCTTCGGGGCTCCCTGCTGACATTCTCAAAGTTAAGTTCCGGTTGTTATTTGTCCCGTTTTAACTGTTTAATTTTCTCACCTACATGTTAATGTGTGTTCCTAGTTCGGTTTTGTTTCAAAAATCGTGCTATTTTGTGAGTATTTATGTCGACGTTCTTACCTGGTGTTTGAGGCCTAGTCCTAGGCTTGAGGCCTACCGGTTCCACTTGGTGTTCGATCGTTTTTTTGTTTGTTTGTTTGTTTTTTCTCCCCATTACCTTCAATTTCTATCCTCCCCATTACCTTCAATTTTCATCCTCCCCACTTTCCAAACATCCCCCATTCTCCCAACTAATCTCTTTCTTATCTCAAAAAAAAAAAAAAAAAAAAAAAAAAAAAAAAAACCCAACAACAACAACAACAACAACAACAACACGCTCACCTTCTCCCGATTCTGCTACTTCTTCTTCCTCTTAACTTCCTCCTCGTCTTCCTCGATTTCTTTTTTTTTTTTACATTTCCATGACCTAATCTGTTGAAGTCTCTCATACATTAATATTAACAACAAAAACGATCTTATGATGCTTCATCTTCCTCTCTCTCACATGTGGTACTCTTTACTGTTTACAATGCACTACTCTTCTGCTATTTCAACAGACTGCTTTCATTTTCGACCTCTCCTTCATTCCTTGCCTAAAAAATCCAACTATTACAGCGCTTCTTCTCTCCATGCTCTGAATTCGCCTTCATTGCATCCATCAAGAATTGTGTTAAATCGCATCTCTGACCTAAAACTTTTAAAAACCACAGTTTGCCATGGATGCTCGCTTTCCATCAACCATTCTTTTTTCCAACTTCAGTGCCAACTCACCCCCCTCACCCCTCACTCTCACTCTCAAAGCAACCATCCCACTCTTCTCCCTCCAAGCCTCCCTCTCACCTCTTTCAAAAATTCCCCCCTCACCTTTCTCCCACCTTTCATCCCCCTCACTCTTCCTTCTCTAAGTTGCCCCCCCTCTCATCCACCAACCTGCCTCCCTCCACTGCCCTCTCACCTCCATCTCTTCACTCCACCTCCTCAAATACTCAACTGCCATCTTCCTTGTCTCTTGTCCCCCCTCTCTCCCAGCACCACAGAGCCTTTTCTCCTCCTCATTCGGCCCCCTCCCTCGCTATTCTGCAATACCCCACACTCCTTCAGCAACCCTCCTTACCTCCCCCCTCGTCCCTCGTCCTACCCTCCCCCGCCCCCTCCACCTCCTGCACCCAAATCCTCCTCCCCTACCTCTTCATTAAAAGTGTGGACCTCAAATATCCGGGGCCTTCGCTCAAACCTTTCAGATCTTTCCATGCAGGTTGCCACTGACAAACCAGACATTATCTGCCTAACAGAAACTTTCCTCTCCCAAAGACGTGTCTGACTCCCAAGTATCTCTCCCTGGTTACTCCCTCTTACGGTATGACAGACCTGAGCCTCGTCCTGGTGGAGGTGTTGCTCTCTTCATCAAAGACTCTATTCCTCACTCTCCCTGCACTGCTCTCACTCCCCACACCCCCAGGAATACCTCTGGCTTCGGCTTCCCCTCCACTCCCACCTCATGTTTATATGTGTACTGTACCGTCCACCGAACAGTGATGACTCCATCTACACCTCACTCTCCGAAAACATGGACCATCTTCTATCTTCTCATCCAAACTCTCTCTTCCTCTTATGTGGCGACTTCAATTGTCATCACGCCAGTTGGCTAGGTGTGGGTACCTCTCTCACCTGCCATGGGACATCAGCAAAAGCTTTCTGTGACTCATTGGGACTGACTCAATCGGTCCAACTTCCCGACCCGGATCTCAACCAATGGTACTCCATCTCTTCTGGATCTGATTTTGACAAATTTCCCTGACAATATCTGCTGCTCTTCCTTCGCTCCAATTGGTTCTTCTGACCACGTCCTTGTTAAAGTGGACATCTCTCTGGCTGTTATCAGAGAACCACCTCACCGCCGTCGAGTCTGGCATTTCACTCAAGCCGACTGGCAGGGTCAAGCCATCAAACTTACAGACTGGTCTCCTATCACTACTTTCTCAAACATCAACTCATCCTGGGAATTCTTTCAAAGAAACTTGCTCTCCCTCATGCACAGATTTATCCCCTCTCGTGTTCAGTTGTCTTACCCTTCCTCCCGCCCTTGGTTTACTGAAGCTTGTGGCGAGGCAGTTGTCCTGAAACAACTTGCCTTTGCCTCATGGAAAGCAAACCCAACTGAGGAGCAATCTCAGTTCTTTCCACAAAGCTCGGAACAAGTGTGTAGCTACCCTCAGGAGAGCCAGAAAGCAACATCTTTCTCATCTCAAGTCTGAACTCTCAAACCTCTCTCCCTCCTCAAAATCCTGGTGGCGTTTAATCAAATCTGTTTCTGGTGTATGTTCCCCCTCCATCCCTCCCTTACCTCAAATGGCCGCACTGCTGATTCCACCGTGATAAAGCTGAATGTCTAAACTCGGTGTTTGCAGCTAAATCTTGTGTCCCAAACCCATCACTATCTCTACCCACTTTACCCAGTCGCACCCAACTGTCCCTGGACTCTGTATCCTTTTCTCCTGACAAGGTGGAGAGCTTGCTTTCAAACCTCGAGTCAGAATCTGGAACGGTCCAGGCGGCATCAGCCCACGTGTCCTCAAAGCCTGCTCTTCTGCTCTTGCTCACCCTCTCTCTGTTCTATTCACCCTCTCATTTTCCCAAGGTCATCTGCCATCTGCTTGGAAATCTGCTAACATCACTGCCCTGCATAAAAAAGGTGCAAAAACAGATCCCTGTAACTATAGACCAATCAGCCTTCTCCCAATCATCAGCAAGGTTATGGAATCCATCATCGCTTCAGACATGAAATCCTTCCTCTTCTCCAATGGCTTGATTTCCAATCATCAATTTGGTTTCAGACCAGGTCACTCTACCCTAGATATGCTGCTACTGCTCTCCCATCAATGGATGGAGGTCCTCAATGCCAGACAGGAAATCCGAGCCGTATCCCTGGACATATCACGTGCTTTTGACACAGTCTGGCACCCTGCCCTACTCACCAAACTCTCTTCCCATGGTATTCAAGGCCATCTCCACTCATGGCTCGCAGAACTTCCTCTCCTGTCGCAGTCAACGTGTGGCCCTAAATGGAGTTCTTTCATCCCCTCTTCCTGTGCAGGCTGGAGTTCCTCAAGGTAGCGTTCTGGGCCCTGTTCTTTTTCTGGTTTTCATCAATGATCTCTCGGACTCTCTGGAAAATCCTCTATTTCTCTTTGCCGATGACTCCACCCTCTGCCGTACCATCTGTCATCCCTCAGACCGGCAAGCAGCAGCTTCTTCGCTCACTGCAGATCTGGATAAAATCACAAACTGGTCCAACACGTGGAACATGTCTTTCAATCCAGACAAATCTCACACTCTCACTATGTCTCTTCGAAAGGACAGTTTACAAAACTCCCATAACCACTTTCTAAACAAAAATCTGGAAGAAGTCTTTTCTTTCAAGCTTCTGGGTCTCACTATCTGCCATGATCTTTCCTGGGAAAGTCACATTTCCAACCTTGCCTCAAAAGCCAGTCGCCGACTGAGAATCCTCCGTCGTGCAAAGTCCTTCCTCGGCCCTCTTGAGCTCCTGACCACTTACAAAGCTTTTGTCCGTAGCCTGATGGAGTACTGCTCTCCCCTCTGGGCTGGTGCTCCTGCCTCCCACCTTTCTCGACTTCACGCTGTCGAAACCAGGGCTTTTAAGATCATTGGCATCTCCCGCAATGAAGCTGAGTCTTTGGGCCTCTCACTCAATCACCGCAGGTTGGTCGGTGGTCTTTCTGTCTTCTACCGACTCCTCTCCAGCCTTGCCCCCCCTGCTCTCTCTGTGATTTGTCCCAACCACATTTCCACAGGGCGCTCAAGGTCCGCCAACAACCCCCTTCTGGTAAAACTACCAAAATCACGAATCACTGCTCATCTTCACTCTTTCATTCCTCTTTTTTTCCCGCCTTTGGAATAAACTTCCTCACTCTATTCTTTCCCATTCTTCCCTCCAGGCTTTCAAAACAGCTGTTCACCACCACCTCTTATCTTCCCCCATCCAAATCCTCGATCTTTTCTACCCGCGATAATCCACCCAAGCCCACTTCCTTCAATTCTCCTGCTTTCCTTCCTGAAAGTCCCTTTAATGTCCATCTTCCCCTCCCCATGTTCCCCGTCCCATCCCCATCCCTCCCCCTTCCACAGTTCACCTGTGTCTGTTCCCCAATGTTTTGTCCCTTCCACTCCCGCCCCTCTTGTCTCATGCCTCCTTGCTGTGAGTTGTGTGTTAGCTCTCATACGAGCCTCGACCAAGGTATACAAAAAAAAAAAAAAAAAAAAAAAAAAAAAAAAGAACCCGTCCTCACAGATGGGTTATTTCCCCCACTAATATGTTTTAAAACTTGTAATACTGGCTTCCACCAGGTGGTGCCATAAGATACACATTTAGATTGAGAATGGGGGTCCTCACCCCACCCTAAACCCCTGGGAACTATTATTTATTATTTTTTAAACCACCTAACACCAACCTGCACACCCCACGGAGCACAACCACCTGTTTTTGAACTCATTCTGTTCGGTGTTTATAAACGCACAGAAGTTAAACACACAAATAAACAGACACTTATCAAACTATAACGGCACTCGGAAGAGCGCATACCTCCGCCAGGCTGAACAGTTTATGTTTTATATCCCACTGATATGACAGATCAGGATCTGGAGCTCAACCAAAATCTAATTGGCTCGTTCTCGTCACCTAACCAACCAACTCATCCACCTCGTTTTGTCATAATCCATGTACAACTTTTGGAGATATCGTGCTATATAACATTTTTAGCCCATCTCTCAATGGTGAATAATCACTGAAAAAATTGGAGTAGTCGGATCCGGATCCGGATCTTCATCTTCACAAAATATAATCATTTCTTCCTTGTCACACACCCAACATGTCCACAAAACTTTGTACAATTCTGTCCATAATTTATTTAGATATCCTTTTTGAGAAACGTAATCAGTGATTAATTGGTTCCCGAACAAAAATTAAACCCTTTTTTTGTTTCACATAAAAACGTTATTAAAATATGTACTTTTAAAATCAAAAAAATGAATAAAATGTAGTTAATCAAAATGTGTAGCAAAAGGGACGACGAGGGATAATGAACTAGTTAGATGGGTTTATGGTGAAGGAGATGGATACTGAGCTTGTTGGAGGGTTTTACGGTGAAGAAGAGGTATAACAAGCTAGTTACAGTGGCTTATGGTGAAGGAAAGGGATAACGAGTTAGTTGGAGGGTTTTATGGTGAAGGAAAGGGATAACGAGTTAGTTGGAAGGTTTTATGGTGAAGGAAAGGGATAACGAGTTAGTTGGAGGGTTTTATGGTGAAGGAAAGGGATAACGAGTAAGTTGGAGGGTTTTATGGTGAAGGAAAGGGATAACGAGTAAGTTGGAGGGTTTTATGGTGAAGGAAAGGGATAACGAGTAAGTTGGAGGGTTTTATGGTGAAGGAAAGGGCTAACGAGTTAGTTTGAGTGGTTTATGGTGAAGGAAAGGGACAACGAGTTAGTTGGAGGGTTATATTGTGAAGGAAAGGGATACCGAGCTCATTGGAGGGTTTTATGGTGAAGGAAAGGGATACCAAGCTAGTTGGAGGGTTTTATGGTGAAGGAAAGGGATAATGAGTTAGAGTGGTTTATGGTGAAGAAGAGGGATAACAAGCTAGTTAGAGTGGTTTATGGTGAAGGAGAGGGATAAAGAGTTAGAGGGGTTATGGTGAATGAGAGGGATAACGAGTTAGTTAGAGTAGTTTATGGTGAAGGAGAGGGATAACAAATTAGAGTGGTTTATGGTGAAGGAGAGGGATAAAGAGTTAGTTAGAGTGGTTTATGGTGAAGGAGAGGGATCACAAGTTAGTTAGAGTGGTTTATGGTGAAGGAGAGGGATAACGAAATAGTTAGAGTGGTTTATAGTGAAGGAGAGGGATAACGAGCTAGTGAGAGTGGTTTATGGTGAAGGAGAGGGATAACGAGCTTGTTAGAGTGGTTTATGGTGAAGGAGAGGGATAACAAGTTAGAGTGGTTTATGGTGAAGAAGAGGGATAACAAGTTAGAGTGGTTTATGGTGAAGGAGAGGGATAACGAGTTAGTTGGAGGGTTTTATGGTGAAGGAAAGGGATAACAAGTTAGTTGGAGGGTTTTATGGTGAAGGAAAGGGATAACGAGTTACTTGGAGGGTTTTATGGTGAAGGAAAGGGATAACGAGTTACTTGGAGGGTTTTATGGTGAAGGAAAGGGCTAACGATTTAGTTAGAGTGGTTTATGGTGAAGGAAAGGGACAACGAGTTAGTTGGAGGGTTTTATTGTGAAGGAAAGGGATAACGAGTCAGTTGGAGGGTTTTATGGTGAAGGAAAGGGATAACGAGTCAGTTGGAGGGTTTTATGGTGAAGGAAAGGGATATCGAGCTAGTTGGAGGGTTTTATGGTGAAGGAAAGGGATAATGAGTTACTTAGAGTGGTTTCTGGTGAAGGAGAGGGATAACGAGTTAGTTGGAGTGGTTTATGGTGAAGAAGAGGGATAACGAGCTAGTTAGAGTGGTTTATGGTGAAGGAGAGGGATAACGAGTTAGTTGGAGTGGTTTATGGTGAAGGAGAGGGATAACGAGTTAGAGTGGTTTATGGTGAAGGAGAGGGATAACGAGTTAGTTAGAGTGGTTTATGGTGAAGGAGAGGGATAACGAGTTAGTTGGAGTGGTTTATGGTGAAGGAGAGGGATAACGAGTTAGAGTGGTTTATGATGAAGGAGGGGGATAACGAGTTAGTTAGAGTGGTTTACGGTGAAGGAGAGGGATAACGAGTTAGGTAAGAGTGGTTTATGGTGGAGAGGGATAACGAGTTTGTTAGAGTGGTTTATGGTGAAGGAGAGGGATAACAAGTTGGAGTGGTTTATGGTGAAGGAGAGGGATAACGAGTTAGAGTGGTTTATGATGAAGGAGAGGGATAACGAGTTAGAGTGGTTTATGGTGAAGGAGAGGGATAACACGTTAGTTTGAGTGGTTTATGGTGAAGGAAAGGGATACTGAGTTAGTTAGAGGGCTTTATGGTGAAGGAGAGGGATAACTAGTTAGTGGTTTATGGTGAAGGAGAGGGATAACGAGTTGGGTAGAGTGGTTTATGATGAGGGAGAGGGATAACGAGTTAGTTAGAGTGGTTTATGGTGAAAGAAAGGGATACCGAATTAGTTAGAGGGCTTTATGGTGAAGGAGAGGGATAACGAGTTAGTTTGAGTGGTTTATGGTGAAGGAGAGGGATAACGAGTTAGTTAGAGTGGTTTATGGTGAAGGAGAGCGAGCATTGCTATCTCTTGTGACAGACAGACAGGGGTGAAAACATGTGTCCACCTTCATGGAGGTAATGAATCTTTGAACGTGCAATAATGTATTGTGACGTCCACGGGACTTGAACAGTCCCGCCAACGTAGAATGAGCCGAAACGATGGAGGTGGTTTATTTATTTATAACCCAAACATGGCGGTTCTAATCGCTCTACCGCAAACGGGACGAGGAAGGTGGCACGAGTCGCTTTTCACTGAGTTGATGATGTTTATTTGTTTTTATTATTAACCAGAAATAACAAACTCGGCAAGAAGAGGGATCCGGGGCGATTCGACGGGATGGTGCGGGATCGGGCGTGGGGAAAACACAGACAATTCCAATGAATATACAAATCTCAAACCCTCTAAGGCGTCAGGTACCCGCGCACGCGCACGCGCACGCACGCACGCACGCACGCACGCACGCACGCACGCACGCACGCACGCACGCACACACACACACACACACACACACACACACACACACACACACACACACACACACACACACACACACACACACACACACACACACAACGTAGCTATTTCTGGTGGTCAGGCTGGACCGTGGTGTGGACGCAACTGTCCCTGGATTGGCGTCGGACGAGCTGGCCTTGCTCTCGTCAGGGGGGGCAGGAGAAACTGTGGTGCTGTCGACCTCCTGGTCCTGGCCCAAGTCTGCTCACAGCCGCCAGGGAACCAGTTCTGGTGCCAAGTTACGAGCAGGAGAGGGAGGCAGGTCCGCCCGCCGTTCGACCCCGTACTCCGAGTCAGCAGAACCCCAGAGCCAACCAAGGTGAGGCACGAGGCTCAGCAAGGCTCCAAGACACGATGAAAAAACAGGATCGAATCTGCGCAACAACAAGCACGCTTCCAGCACAACAACCTCCACCCCAAAAAAACACGATCTTTTTGTCCCGATCTTCTTCCTCTTCCTTTTCGACCCCGAACAGAACCTTTTTATCCTCCCGTCCTCGTCACTTCCAATCGAGCCGTTTATTGGCCCACCGCTGTCGCCTTCCGCCAATCGTGATCACGGGGCGGAGCCATCCGCAGCACTGTCCTGTGACGTCACGGCCAGCCTCCAGGGACTACTAAAAGGGGTTTACGCAGACACACTTACCCTATCCCGTGTCCCTATCTAATTACGTGACAATTATCATTTCCCCCTTGAAGAAATGAACATTTACTAGACAACTTATCACCACTGAATTGCTACTTATTACATCGAGATCCTGGTAAACTCGAACAGCATGGCATACCTAATTAAACATCCTAATTACCCTTTGAATGCATACCCCCCCCCTCAAACGTAACAGTATCAATCAATGAACGAGCATTGTAGCCCGAGAAGATGAGGGATTTGTTTAACATGAAGGTGAGGTGATGACTTAAAGGCATACCAAATGTGCTGTCTTTTTGGTCAATTACACTACAATTGGAAAGTTTTGCATAAAATAATTATTTGTCTTGATGTGAAAATACATTTCTCCACAAATGAATCCAGTTTTCACTTGATGAAGGTTCCGAGGATGAAGAGCTGAAAAATACAACAAAGGACTCCAAGATCATCTCGTCACTGCAAGACAGCTGGGTCATGCAGAGTTGATCAAAGATAAAATACCAAAAGCATTCACAAAGAGAAATCAATATCACTTCAACCCGACAACACCAACCGAAGTTAATATCACCGCACGCCCCCTCCCCCTCAACCACCACCATCACTCCAAATTCACACCTCACCCAATTACAAACACCCACCATTGAATTTATTTATTTTTTTACTGGAGGAGAACTCCAACATTACATAGAGGTGAAAATATTTAGGCCATTCAGTACAGTTCGTGCAGACATATTTCTCCAACCACCAAAAATATACCATACTTCAAGGTTGTATGCATTCATACATTTTAGAACAAGCAGTAACTGGTTGAACTTTGCTTTTTTAAAATTTTGTTACTTAATTAGGATGTCATTCATAATCATAATCAATTCATAATCAGTCATTAACAACTACAAACCTCACAAAAGATTCATTTTTGCCATACAACTTATTGTGCTCAAACTCAATTCGTGAAAAGTGGCCAAGTGTAACCTTCACAAAGTCCTGCAGTTTTGAACTGCCCTGCTGCGGCTGAAATTGAAATTTCCTAAACCACTTGCATGAAAAATATTTCAAGCACTTGCCTTGATTACGACTGTCAATTATTTTCAACTAATTTTTGGTTCGAACGTTTGGTGATTGGCAATGCCAAGAACCAAGAATATGGCCACAAAATAACGAGTCAATAAATATCTTTCACAAGACAAACCAAAATGCTGTCTATTCATTGCGCATGAACACAGGGCACTCCGTTAGCAATGCCGACGCCACTCAGCCTATACATGGAAAGCACCAAGCATGGTAAATGGCAGTGCTCCAGAATTGCATTCTGACAGCAACAGCACCTTCAGAGTGAGTGAGTGAGTGAGTGAGTGCGTGCGTGAGTGCATGAGTGCGTGTTTTTTCACTTCCATGTTCTCAGAGGTGAATCAGGGATAACATTAACAGAAGCAATTACTGGATTTTGCATTTCATCACAGAAAGTGAGATCTAATTCACAAGCATTGTAATATATGCCCCCCCCCAAATTTTTTATTTGAAAATAAAAGCTAAAAATAGAATGCAATGGAAGTTTCAGCATAAACATCCCTCTTCAAGTAGCTAAAGGGATTATTAAAATGAGAAAAGAAGAGTCAGCAAAACTTCTGAAATCCATCAAGCTTATTCCAGAGGCAATGAGAGGGGGAGCACTCGGTAGAGTGCAAAACCTCCGCCGCCAATACTGCTGGGTCACTCAAGTGAACCTTATATCTTATTCATTAAATATGACGTCAACAGTGCTGACAGAGTTATAGTTCTTTTCTCCAACATTTTTTTTTTTGGGGGGGGGGGGGTTGGAAATCACTTAAAACATGTAGAAATGCAAAAAAAAAAATTTTTTTTCTCAAACAATTTTTTTGGGGGAGGGGGTTGGAAATCACTTAAAATATGTAGAAATGCAAAAAAAAAATTTTTTTCTCTAAATTCTTTTTGGGGGGGGTAACAATTTTTTTGGGGGGTTGGAAATCACTTAAAACATGTAGAAATGCAAAAAAAAAAAATTTCTCTTTTTTGGGGGTGGGGGTAAATTTTTTTGGGGGTTGGAAATCACTTTACACATGTAGAAATGCAAAAAAAAAAATTCTATAACAATTTTTTTGGGGGGGGTAATTTTGGGGGGGGGGTAAAAAAAATTTGGGGGGGCTGGAAATCACTTAAAACATGTAGAAATGCAAAAAAAAAAAAAAATTTTCTCTAACAAATTTTTTTGGGGGGGGGGACCAAGTCCAAAATTTAATGGCATGATCCTTGGACCATACCTAACCCCCCCACCAAGTTTCGTCGAAATCCGTCGAGGAGTTTCTTCCGCAATACTGTTCACAAACAAACAAACAAACACAAACAGAAAGGGGTGAAAACAGTAACCTCCATCCATCTTCGAAGATGGCGGAGGTTAATTAGGTATGTTTGTCAAGGTAGTTCAAGGTTAACCTACAGTTTTTGTTCTGTATAATGTGGGGAGCAGGAGGTGGGGGGGGGGGTAGGAGAGATCACCGAAACTGCATCAAACGTTAGAGGCAACATCTGGCAACTCCTGTGTGAAATGACGTCATAGGTGTGCAAAAAAGCATCTCAATGACGGAAGTGAAAAAAGCATCAATTGCTGAGAGCCGCACGGAGTAACGTAGTGTCTGAAAAATAAAAGTCAAACCTACAAGAAAGCATACAGTTGAGTGACGCATCTGCCTCTCAGGCAGAGCTGTGTTCGAGTGGTGCAAAACGTTAAAATGGGTGAGCATCAGTAAAATGATGATGAGCATGCTCTGAATGGGCAGCAAAGTGTTGTGACGATCAGAAAAAATTATTTGTGATAAACAGATGACTTTGGGCAATCACCACGAGAATGTACATGATATTGCAGCAGAACTGTATCAACAAGCAAGGAGCATAAAGCATCATCGATTTACACTTTAAGTTTGATGGAGCCAACGCTAGGGACTGGGGGGGGGGGGCTGTGTTAAGTAAATAAATGTATCTTTTCTTCTTTTTTGAGTGAAGTAGAGATTGATTGTTGATGAAAACCACAGTTGAGGAGAAACAGTAGATGAGAAATTATAACGTAGAAATCATACCAATATGAGAACCATGGACTGTCCAAGTCAACTGCCGTCAAACGTGCACTGGTACGTTACAAACAAGACAAAACAGAAGGAAGAAACATTAGATTTTATATTTATTTCCATGCTTAGCCTCTGGAAGAGGTTTGGTATACTAGATAGCAAGGCTGGCCTCCAAAGTTGCGACAGTTAGGCAACACATGCAAAAGCAACAGGAAAACTGCAAAAACCAAGACAGAAGCAGGACATCAGAGGAAAGCAAATTGTAATAGGGGAACACACAAATATAAACACTGCATGCAAACGATAATCAAAATTTACTTCAAGCTTGGGGCAACACTGGAGTGTACGCAATAGGTTTACCAAGCGGAGATAGAGCTGTTCCCCTCACTCACCCCTACCCCAACCCCACCTCCTCCCGAACGTGCGATTGGGCCCCATGTCTGCCACCTTATTGCAGCAATCCAGGTTTTTCTTCACTCTGAATCCACGTGCAAAGGAAATCCAACTTTATCCCCCATTTGGTTCATGCAACCGAAGGTACAACTCTGGGACATGGTGTTGCAATCAACATCCTCAATAAGTGTGTCGTAAAATGGAGAAAAAAAATATTGGATGATGTCCAAAAAATAAAAAATAAAAAACTGCTGTGAGAAGAAAAGCTCCCTGGGTTTCATGTTCAGTAGTTTTAAGGCCTTTTGCAAAACTCTGACTGCTGATGATTTCAGCATGTGGGCAACTTGCCCCGCTCACCACCTTAGATTGTTTGAATGACAACATATTTCTTTTGCAGTTGATCTAGTGGCTGCTTGAACTGCTGTGATCAGTGGAGGAGATACTGGATTTGCTCGGGCAAACTCAACGCGCACTGCCCTACCGGCTGACGGCTCCATCAAACGATTATTGGTATCGTGCTCGTTTGATCTTGTGGCCCCAAGTTCTGCTTCTATCTACGGCAAAGCTACTCAAGGACTCGTGTTTTCTTTTTAAAGGATGCAGTACTCGTGAAGCTCTGACAGGATGGTGGATTAGACAGTGTGAGGTCAAGTGCTCTACTTCTTGATTTTGACCGACTATCAACTGTCGGATTTGTGTTTTGCAGGCAGCGTGTTGCATCACAAAGCGTGCCGTTCTTGGATGGACGTTAAGCTGGGTGTCCCATCTGCTGGCATTAGTTGGTGGATGGTAAAAATCCCAACAGTCAATCAGGGTCGGAATTTGTCATTTGACCAGGATGCCGGTGAGGTCGCCAAGAGTATGCAAGCCATCACCGGCATCCTGGTCATATTACAAGTTCCAACCCTAACTGCTGGGAAGGCAATGGCAAACCACCCAGTATCACCCTTGCCAAAGAGCCAAGGACCTGCCTTCAGGAAGAGCACTCAATCAATCAATCGTCTCAAGCTCTTTGTCTTTGTTTTCACTCACAATTGTTATCTTTTCCAATGCTCTACTCTCTTGATGGTGTGCGCATCTGGTGTAAATGGTGTGCCTCCATTTCTGTCTTTCACTTTCCTTCTTCCAATTCTTTCACATTTCTGCATTGTCACTACCTATGTGTTTCTTCTATCACTCGCTCTGTGCAGCTCAAACTAGGCACTCATCAGTGTGAACCTTTACTCGCGCATTACACTTGTTTTGCCGTGGTTTCTGTGATATCTTTTAAGGTTTTAAGGTTTTAAGGTTAAATCAACCCTGATTGTATGCGTATTCTGACGCGTTGGAAGAATGAAACTTGAAGGGCACTCTTCAACATCGTGACATAGACAGATTTGTGACATTGACACTCCACCCACATTATTACATCATTATACATACTTGTACAAAGTTATACTTAAATCCCTTCAACCATTCTCAAATATCACATTTTTACCTGGCATGACCTTTGACCTCTTGACCCCACAATCTAATCAGTTTATGTATACATCATCACACATACTTGTACCAAGTTTGACTTGGATCTCTTCGGCCGTTCTTAAGTTATCGCGGTAACGAAAACCCATCACGGACACTGACCTTTGACCTCTTGATGTTGCCATAGAATCAGTTCATTTTTGCATCATACTGCATACTTATACCAAGTTTGGTTAAAAAAAAAATCCCATCACTGGTTCATAAGTTGCATAGTAGCAATGTTTACCTCACATGACCTCTGACCCCAAAATCTAATCAGTTCATCCTTCCATCCTTATACATACTTGTACCAAGTTTGACTTAGATCCGTTCAGCCGTTCTTAAGTTATCATGTTACCGAAAACCTATTACGAACACATGGTCGGACGGACGGGCAGACGGATGGACAAACTGAAAACATAATGCCTCCAGCGACTTCGTCGACAGATGCATAAAAAAAAGTATCATGTGATATAATCTTCCCTTTTGGGGCAGAGAAAGACAGCTTGATTAGAAAAAGGACACCACGGTTCATACACAATGGGCACAGGTTCAGTGCGTCGTGGTCAATGGAAACAAAATGGCTTCAAATAGCAAGTTGTCGCTGCTCCTAATATATCGGGAATCCTGGCTAGATACATCCCCAATGCTGATTTCCGTAAGAATTACACACCCAAAATCCCATTTCATTTACTTACAGTAAACAATGCTAAATTTATGGCACAAAATCCCAATTTTAGGAAAATGCAAATTATTTGGCCCAAACACAAGAACGTAAACTATTTTAAACTTTTTTGCTCATACATGAAGACAGCCAAGAAAATGAAGTCAACAAAATTCAAATCTCAGCTACGCAAAGATTCAGTCCCCACTTTTGAGTTGTTGGGGGTTTTCTCTCTTTGGAACGATTTGGCTTTGGGCGAAGCATAAATGTGAGAGCCGAGGCAGCATGGGGGCTCGTGCATTTGAGAAAAACTTGAGGGCTCATCGCAATTTCACAATAAATCAGGGCGGGGGTAAATTTAGCGGTTTTACAAATACAATGGGTAGAGCGGTTACAGTTTTTTTGCAGGGTGGTGGGGTGGAGTTACAGCCCCACAAACCCCAAAGTGATTCCGTGCCCAATTTCAACTCACACATTGACCTTGTGTTACTTGACAGTCTTCGATCCTGTTTTGATATCTCTGGATCTGCTCTTGAATGGTGTAAATCTTCTCAGATTTCAGATTGTACATCTATTATAAACATTGTCTACGGCAATTAATCGGACGAATTTAATCTATGCGTTGGTGGTAATCAGGGATCTGTTTTTGGCCCACTCTCATTTTCTCTTTCACTACATCTATTTGTGACAATTTTATGGAATTTAATATCACCTTTCACTCTTAAGCTCATACCCAGGACGGTCTACACCTGTCCAATTCACCTGATGATATGCTCTCCTCTGGAACTATAAACTTCCCTCTTTTTGAAATTCAAACATCGAGGTTCATTAACTTTCTCAAATTCAATGCCGCCAAGACTGCCATGCTGGCCCTTGTTCCCTCGGCCATCCTGAGAAAATTATGAATCTCATATTTTGTAACTTGGGAATCAACATGTGACTTCTGCTTTCATGGTTTCAAATACATGTCCCATCCATTCATTCATTCGGACCATACTCTGTGTAGAGCGTTGGTGCTGCCTAAGCAGTCTCCTTAGCTATGCGACACAATCCTGGACGTGTCGCCTCTCTGACACAGGATACGAGCAAGCTGGCACTCATTTTTCCGACCTCGGAAGGATGACAGGCAGAGTTAACCCCACTTGGTGTTAATTCAACAGCTGAGGGGGATTTGAACTCAGGATCCTCGGATCCCAAGCCCACCACCCGAACCATTAAGCCAACACCAGGCATAAATACATGTGTCATTATGGACCCAACTCTCTCCAATATTTTAGCACATTGCTAAAATCTGAAAATCTGTTTTCTTCCAATACTTTATTCTGTTCTGCACAATACTTTATTTCCGAAATATACTCATGATCAAACCAGAGGAGTACTGATACTTGGGTCCAGGCTCTATTAATGTTGCATTTGGATTACTGCAAGTCACTGTTCGCAGGCATTACACCTGCCTCTCCTCACAAGCCCATTCAATTCATTCAGAGTTTGAATGCTAGGCTCACAGTTCAAACTCATATATTTCAACATGCATCACTCCGATCCTCCAAACATTTCACTGGCTTCTAGGACTCCAGTGTATACATTTTAAAATATAGCTGATAATTTCTAAAGCCAAATATAAATTTCATCCTGCCTATATTTTTTTCCTAATTACACCTACAAGAAATCTGAAGTCCAACAACAGCAATCACGAGGTAGATGACGACTTCGGACAATCGAGCATTCTTCCGATACGCTCTTCAACTGTTGATCTCGCCCAGAAACAGATGGGACCTCGTCCCATGCGTTTCCTGAGCAGCCTTCCGTATCGCCTTAGCCTGACGAAAGCGTGACCCAAAATGGTCCCCTTTGCCCCAGGTCGTGTTGTGTTCTCACGGGCCACTGGGCAAAAATAAATTTGAAGCCAGGAGGAAACGGAGGCATTCTCCAAGGGGCCAGTTAGGCTCCGTGGACATGATACCACCTGCACAGCCTCATCAATTTCAGTTTTAAAATCTTTCACAAAATGTTTTAGTTGCTTTTTCATACTTTTTCTTTTGTCTTCCTTTTTATAAAGCCTTATGGGATTTCGCATTGAAATGAAAAGTGCAATAAAATTAATTGAGTGACCAACCGGCCCTTTTCAGGGAATTCAATAATTCAAATCGTGGCTATCTTGCCAGCAACTTTGAAGCATTTGCAATGCTTTTTAACATAAGGTCTCCTCTCACAAGGGAGGAGCAAACTGACACCAGGACTGCATGCAAAGCTTACCAACTTTGGTGTTTCAATTGTTCAGATCAGAAAGCAAAGTGTTCCAAAAGGGTAAGGAAGATGAACTGATGCGATTTAAGGTCATAAGCGTTTTCACACATTTGCATTTACTATTCGTCAAAATGTAGGACATAGCGTTATTTGATTTGTATGTTTTACAAAAGTCACTTTGCCTTACAAAACTGAAACAGTGAGACACATCAGCCTACAGCCTTTAATAAACAAATTCCCAAGGCCATTGTGCCACAAAGCGGAGAATCACGTGCCATGTGGACACGAAGCAGAAAAGGAAGATCCAACAGGTTGGGATGCAGTCACTCAATATTTGCTCAAGTTAAAGATATCACCTGAAGAGAACTATGAAGCCCTGCTATAGGAATGGAACCTTCACAGCATACGTGGATACCAATTGAGAATGCTCAGACCACAAAAAGTTGTAAAATTACCATACAGGTAATTGAAAGAGCTTTGAAGCCAACGATGATTTACCTATTTGTTGATAAGGTTTAAAACAGGATTGTCCAATTTAAAAAGTATTAAAATGATTCATCAATACATTAATGAGATCAGATATGCCAGATGTAGCAGCATATGGGGTGGGGGGCACTACTGGAAGAGAATAAACTAAGAGCGAGTAAGCATCACACGAGAGTTCATGGAACACCTTATCCTGTGCATGGTCAAATATACAATTCAATCGAAATAAAAATAGGCCCAATTTGATTTTAAAGGTCGTATAAAAAAATTTCAAAAAGTTGACCACTCTTGATATGGTCTTATACACAACCTAATTCGGCATGTCCAAGTACCACAAAACTAGAGGTTTTTGGAAGCGATAAGAAGGCGATTTGTGTTCTGCAGTGTTCTAAAAGTATATAATTAAAATTAAAAAAAGAAGATTGTAAAGGTAGTGTTAAAAAAAAAATTAATTCCGCAGGTTTACCGCCATTGATACAGTGGCCAGTTATTAACGTAATAGGTTTACTGAGGTTACGCCACCTCGTTTAACACGTTACATTAGTTCTTCGTGTGTGTTTGTTGTCCTTTATAACCTCTTTAAAAACAAACAAACGTTTCCTGATTGGAACGATTTCCAATTTTTATTGACTGTAGGGAAGGCAGAGTAAGAAAACTCTCTCCTCCTCTCTCTCTCTCTCTCTGCACATGTGCGATCGGGATGAATTCAGAGCCAAAATACTGTGAAACGGCAGGTTTGTTTTCCGATTCACGTTCAAAATATAGCATTCAATTTAAATTGAGTTGTTCCTCGATCATAAAATGATGTTCGTAAACAGACAGACGCACAGAAGTGAACAAATTGCTTAACTCCATTGGTTGTTTTGCCTGTGTGGAGTAATAATTAGCCAGAAGTGTATTATGGCTTTGGTAAAGGCCAATGAATGCAAAAATAAAAATAAATAAAATGAAGTCACAAGAGACCATCAAATAAACCATATACTTCCTAATAAATATAAAAATATCCTTAAGAAAAATATATGTGTGATGTTATCCTACCTCATCGACATGTTAGGGTTTTGCATGCATGCAGATGTGGTACTAACAAGCTCACAATCAGTATATTTGATTTCGCATTAAATGGGCCATTGCCAACCCATAAGGATTATTAGTGAGCATGGCTGAAGTATGCAATTATACAAGTCCAAATAAATGAGAAAATTAGATTTTTCTACGAAAAATGTATATTTTAAAGACTCAGTGGGTTACATTTTTAAATATCAGCTCAGTCAAGATTTCATTAAATAATTATTGATATGGCATTTTGGTTCAGGAACTAGAACAAATTATTATTATGTAACGGGCTTTATTCAAGCAACTTGGAGATCTGCAACTATTTCAAGCAACTATCCTGAGCCATTAAAAAAAGTCCAACTTATATTTCTCTTTCAATTTGTGGTTTAAGATTGCACAGACATGCATACATGGTAAAAGTATTACACATCATTCATATAGTTTGAGGTTGAACTACAAACGGAATCCACAATGTTACAATAAATTAAAAAAAAAAAACGTGTTAAAAATCACAGCCATTTTCCTTGAAATAAGTGACCAAAGCCAAGGTGATGTGGCAAAGGAAAGGTATTGATCTTGTTCGTAGCAGGAGCACAGGAAGAGATAAGAGATGGTTTGACAAGAGTGTCTCTGAATCATCTCAGCAGTTGTTAAAATATGAAACAAACCAGGATAACCGCGCATGCACACATCTTGTTTCCAAAAATA
Organism: Eptatretus burgeri; assembly: GCF_056783735.1. Classification (NCBI taxonomy): domain Eukaryota; kingdom Metazoa; phylum Chordata; class Myxini; order Myxiniformes; family Myxinidae; genus Eptatretus; species Eptatretus burgeri. Next base: position 45,166,984 of record NC_140962.1, read on the forward strand.
AAAGAAAATATTATTAATTTTGAGACAAATGAGCTCCACCAGTGTGAATACAGACTTGACTCCCAGCCCTTTCACTTTACAGTGGATGGAGGAAACAATTTCAACAAAATAACACTATTTCGCCGAGCCTACAACTTCGCTTTCGCTTGGATCGGAAGCGTCACGGTTGAAAAGCCATGCAACTGTGTGATCCTTCACTTATTGAAGACCAATTTTAATGGAACGTGCAGAGCAACATTCATTTATCATACCCATATTTTAAAACAAGAAGCTTTATTGAAAGATGTTGCACCAAGAGGTGCTAGCAGTTTTGCATGCTTTTGTGGTGAATCTGTCACATTACATCGCACGAACTGTACATAGTGGGAAGGATACAAACAGAAAACTACACGTTCCCACCATAGTCAGCCTCACTCTCCTTCATCACAGTAAAAACAAACAGACGCTACACACACCCGAGGATTCAAGCCCGTCTTCAACCACACTTCCACAAACATTTCCAATCAAATCACCCTCACTTGCATATGCCCACTTGTGACCTCTTTTTTCATGTCACAATCTGGGTAGAGCTTGTTATGTTGAGCATTGCCTACTGAGTGATATAGTTCACCCAGGAAGCTCTGATTAACATATGCAGGGGCCATCATCACAAATTTTCCACAAGTCTTGCAAGGTCTGGCACAGTGGCAATTACTTACTCATCCGTGCTGGGGTTAATACCTTCGGTCCTTCATCGTGTGAAGACTTATATGCAGTGCACAAGCAATTCAGCATCAACAAGATGTATTGACAACGTGTCAAAATCATGTCTGTAGTGTGTTTTCTTGCATGCTCTCTCCAAGCTAGAACAGAAAATGCAAGCTATTCGGTACAACAGAAGATAAATTTTACACCAATGTAAAATGAGGGACGATACATATATTCTTATTAAACTGCCATTATCAATAAATTTTCTTATCTCCCCCACCGAAGGTGGATGGAGATTATGTTTTCACCACTGTCTGTTTGTCTGTTTGTTTGTGAACAGGCTATCTCAAAAGGTTGTGGATGGATTTGGACGAAATTTAGTGGCAGTTTGGGTTTGTGACAAGGATGAAATGGTTTTATTTTGGTGAAGATCCGAATCCGAATCTGGATCTGAGAATTTTTAAGTGATTTTTCGCCATTGAGTGATCGGGCTAAAAACGATATATAGCACGATATCTCAAAGAGTTATGGATGGATTTGGACGAAACTTGGTAGATAAGTTGGTTTGGGGACAAGAACAAGCCGATAAAATTTTAGTTCAGGTACAAATTCATATCCGGCCTATCAGTGGGATACAAAACATAAAATGTTCAGCTTGACAGAGATATACACTCAACCAAGTGCTGTTCTCGTTTGTGTTTGGAATTATCATGGTAACCCAAAAAAAAGGACCACTTCACCTGTAGCTTATCTGGGCCCTATCCTAATGTTGCAATCCAAATTTGGTGGCATTCTGACCCGCAGGTCTGGAGAAGAAGATTTTTGAAGGAATTTACGCGATTTTCCAAAAAGTTGACTAAGTCGGCCATTTTGACACACTTCCAGTCATGTGATCGGCATGTCCTCTGCAATTTAACATCCCTACCTTGGCCTAATGCTGCAACCGAAATTTGGAAGCATTCTGACAGGTTGGTAGGTCTGGAGAAGATTTTTGAAGAAATTTACGAAGGCAGCCATTTTGACCTACTTAAAATCATGTGACCGGAATGAGCTTTGCAATTCCTGTTACGAGTCAGGAGAGGAAAGTTGCTGCCAAATTTCAGCCGGATCGGCCCAGCAGTTTGCCCAGAGAAGTCGAAATTGGAGATGGACGGATGGAGGGATGGACGGACGGACTGTACGTGATGACAATACCTTATCTGGCATTTAAATTCCAGATAAGCTAAAAATTAAACTTTATATGTTTAAGCCACTTTCCTCATCTTTTATGTTGTCTTCTCAGCTCTGGTTATGCTTGACATATTGTAAAGCATGCAAGACTACAGTTATGAGACTGCAAATCACATTAAAATAAAATAGATATCGAAGGCCAAGTGTGCCATTGAACAGCATTTAGCCATTAACATCTACCACAGTGCAGTTACTGAATTTGCTTTTGAAAAAGCAACTGGTTATTCAAGTGCTGCATCTTGGAATACGGAGGATGCAATTTTTGCAAACAGACAATTCTAATAAATGACTTGGAAACACCGGTGCTGAGCAAAAATGAGAAGTGGGAGCGAGCAATCAGAAGAATGGTATGGCCAAAAAGACTCCAATGCTGGTCTGTTTGTAACAGAAAATTACAAGAAGCTGAAAAAGCACCAGGTGTAGGTGCGTGGGTTATTATTATCACACATTCGCCAGCATGAATCTTTTGAGGCCCTTATCAGTAAATGCACTCGGTTGGCAGTGAAAAGGGCGTTGTAACTTTCGCCAAGTGGAGCGAGTAGATAACCAATGGCAGTAACATGAAATCTCATTTTGGAAAGTGGATTGCAATTTCCCCAAGTTATACCAATTCAGCATCATTCAGAGGAATTTTGATGGCCTAGGCCCTAGAAGTACGCACACTCACCTCAAAGTTGTTGGGCTTGGTTTTGAATCCTGAACCAGCTATAAACTGTCAGCACGTTGTTTCAAAGGCAGGGCGATTCATCAATTTGTGTGCCGTCTCTTGGATGGACGTTAAACTGGGTGTTCTTGTTGCCAGCAGTTAGTTAGTGGGTGTTAAAGGAAGAGTAGGCGAGCTGTCGTCAGCCCCATGAACAAATCCCAAATTCCTGCCCTAACGAATGCTTGCAAGGCAATGGTACACCATCCAGTAAAATAAAACCTGCCAATAAACTGCTTTGTCAGCACCGACACTGCAATAAAGTATGGTACATGAGAATAAGAATGCTGTAACAGAGGAAATGCTCTGTGTGCTAACTAAAAGTAACATAATAAATACTTTGCCTACCGAAACAAACCCACTAAGTTTGGACTAGTTGTAACTTGCAATGTAAATATCATTAGGCATACAGATTGAAGTGAGGGATTTAGTGAATGCAAGCGCTTACCTTTTCACTTGCACGTGTCAATGTGTATTTTACCCTCAAACAATGCCAGATTGTTCTGTTTTCACATAGCTGTGGCAGCCAAAGAGGAGAATGAGTCATCAAAGGAAACACTTAATCAGGATGGTCATTCATTGCACAAGAATCCTGCTCTCACTTGTGTTGTAAAATCCTGCTCTGCTGAGCCTTTGCTGCTCTCTTCAGCTTGTCCTTCATTATTGGCCACCTCCTGTGTCTGCATGGAAGACACTAACATCACTCCACAAAGGGTGAAAAATGTATCCTCTCAACTATAGACCAGTGAGCTTGCTTCCAATTAGAAGGAAAATCGTAGAATCAATCATCGCAGACTACGATTTCTGCATGTGTGTCGGTTGTTATCTCCATATGCGGGTTTCAGAAGGTGGAATGGAAGAGAGGAGGAGATCTCAAAGTATCCACTTCTGTTTCAATAAGGGGTCACTATTCATGGACCAAGATGTGAAGTTTTCTTATTCTCCAATGGGTAGAATCGTTTTTCCTGTGTCTGATTTCCCTCGAATTTAAAAGGAAATATAAAAAAGGCTGTAGAGGAAAAAAGGGTTTGGTGTAGAAGTTTGTGTGTGCACTTGTGCAAGGGTCCGTTTCTTGCATGTGGAACAGGTGAGCGCCGGGATCCTGCGTGTGGCGCAGGTGAGCGCCGGGGTCTTGCGTGTGGCGCAGGTGAGCGCCGGGGTCTTGCGTGTGGCGCAGGTGAGCGCCGGGGTCTTGCGTGTGGCGCAGGTGAGCGCCGGGGTCTTGCGTGTGGCGCAGGTGAGCGCCGGGTCTTGCGTGTGGCGCAGGTGAGCGCCGGGGTCTTGCGTGTGGCGCAGGTGAGCGCCGGGGTCTTGCGTGTGGCGCAGGTGAGCGCCGGGGTCTTGCGTGTGGCGCAGGTGAGCGCCGGGGTCTTGCGTGTGGCGCAGGTGAGCGCCGGGGTCTTGCGTGTGGCGCAGGTGAGCGCCGGGGTCTTGCGTGTGGCGCAGGTGAGCGCCGGGGTCTTGCGTGTGGCGCAGGTGAGCGCCGGGGTCTTGCGTGTGGCGCAGGTGAGCGCCGGGGTCTTGCGTGTGGCGCAGGTGAGCGCCGGGGTCTTGCGTGTGGCGCAGGTGAGCGCCGGGGTCTTGCGTGTGGCGCAGGTGAGCGCCGGGGTCTTGCGTGTGGCGCAGGTGAGCGCCGGGGTCTTGCGTGTGGCGCAGGTGAGCGCCGGGGTCTTGCGTGTGGCGCAGGTGAGCGCCGGGGTCTTGCGTGTGGCGCAGGTGAGCGCCGGGGTCTTGCGTGTGGCGCAGGTGAGCGCCGGGGTCTTGCGTGTGGCGCAGGTGAGCGCCGGGGTCTTGCGTGTGGCGCAGGTGAGCGCCGGGGTCTTGCGTGTGGCGCAGGTGAGCGCCGGGGTCTTGCGTGTGGCGCAGGTGAGCGCCGGGGTCTTGCGTGTGGCGCAGGTGAGCGCCGGGGTCTTGCGTGTGGCGCAGGTGAGCGCCGCCGGGGTCTTGCGTGTGGCGCAGGTGAGCGCCGGGGTCTTGCGTGTGGCGCAGGTGAGCGCCGGGGTCTTGCGTGTGGCGCAGGTGAGCGCCGGGGTCTTGCGTGTGGCGCAGGTGAGCGCCGGGGTCTTGCGTGTGGCGCAGGTGAGCGCCGGGGTCTTGCGTGTGGCGCAGGTGAGCGCCGGGGTCTTGCGTGTGGCGCAGGTGAGCGCCGGGGTCTTGCGTGTGGCGCAGGTGAGCGCCGGGGTCTTGCGTGTGGCGCAGGTGAGCGCCGGGGTCTTGCGTGTGGCGCAGGTGAGCGCCGGGGTCTTGCGTGTGGCGCAGGTGAGCGCCGGGGTCTTGCGTGTGGCGCAGGTGAGCGCCGGGGTCTTGCGTGTGGCGCAGGTGAGCGCCGGGGTCTTGCGTGTGGCGCAGGTGAGCGCCGGGGTCTTGCGTGTGGCGCAGGTGAGCGCCGGGGTCTTGCGTGTGGCGCAGGTGAGCGCCGGGGTCTTGCGTGTGGCGCAGGTGAGCGCCGGGGTCTTGCGTGTGGCGCAGGTGAGCGCCGGGGTCTTGCGTGTGGCGCAGGTGAGCGCCGGGGTCTTGCGTGTGGCGCAGGTGAGCGCCGGGGTCTTGCGTGTGGCGCAGGTGAGCGCCGGGGTCTTGCGTGTGGCGCAGGTGAGCGCCGGGGTCTTGCGTGTGGCGCAGGTGAGCGCCGGGGTCTTGCGTGTGGCGCAGGTGAGCGCCGGGGTCTTGCGTGTGGCGCAGGTGAGCGCCGGGGTCTTGCGTGTGGCGCAGGTGAGCGCCGGGGTCTTGCGTGTGGCGCAGGTGAGCGCCGGGGTCTTGCGTGTGACGCAGGTGAGCGCCGTGGTCTTGCGTGTGGCGCAGGTGAGCGCCGGGGTCTTGCGTGTGACGCAGGTGAGCGCCGGGGTCTTGCGTGTGACGCAGGTGAGCGCCGGGGTCTTGGGTGTGGCGCAGGTGAGTCAGGATCTTGCGTGTGGTGCAGGTGTGTTGATGTCTTGCATGTGGTGCAGGTGAGTCGGGGTCTTGCATGTGGTGCAGGTGAGTGTTGGGGTCTTGCGTGTGGCGCAGGTGAGTCAGGGTCTTACGTGTGGGGCAGGTGTGTTGGTGTCTTGCGTGTGGTGCAGGTGAGTCAGGGTCTTGCTTGTGGTGCAGGTGAGTCGGGGTCTTGCATGTGGTGCAGGTGTGTTGGTGTCTTGCGTGTGGTGCAGATTGTTCCCTTCAAATGCAGGTTTCAGATCTCCAAATGCAGGTTTTTAGAAAAGCAAGTGAGCATGTGTGTCAGTTGTTATCTCCATATGCGGGTTTCAGAAGGTGGAACGGAGTCCTCCCAGATCTCGAAATATCCACCTCCATTTCAATAAGGGGTCACGATTCATGGACCAATTTATGAAGTTTTCTTATTCTCAAAGTTTTGTTCTGAGACCTCTTTTGAGGACCGTCACTGATATGAGCCCTGGAAAGCTTCCAAATGTAGTTCATTTGTTGTAATATTTGCAGTGATGTTTTATAAGATCTCTGTGAGGTCTTTATCACCCCCATTGCTCCAATTATCACTGCTTCCAATTTTGGCATTCTTCAGCTTCGAGGATCTTTGGAGTTCATTTTTGAGATCTTCGTATTTGGTCATTTCCTTGATTTCTACATCGTTTAGACCAATATGCTGGGTAATGACACCTAAATAAGCAAGATCTTCTTTTCTTTTTTGTACCTCAGTACTATATCTAGACGTACTGCTTTGTTATCTATGTTCATGCTCGATGATTTATTACTTACGAAATCTAAAGATTTCGTAAGTATATTGATGACTTCCGTTTCTGTTTGTTTGTTTGTTTGTTTGTAGGCACGATAACTCGAGAACAGAAGAAGCTACCAATGTCAAATTACACCACGTGATTCAGGAGGGTGATGGAAAGTGCTGATTAGATTTTGGTCGAAATCGGTCAAAGGTCAAGGTCACAGTGAGGTCAAATATTCGATTTTTGATGGTTTGGTACAGATAACTTGAGAACGGAAGAATCTACCAATGTCAAATTACACCACGTGATTCAGGAGGGTGATGGCTCGTGCTGATTAGATTTTGGTCAAAATCGGTCAAAGGTCAAGGTCACAGTGAGGTCAAACATCCAAAACATTCGATTTTTGATGGTTTGGTGCAGAATCATCATAGAAACGTCTGGTTTGCGTCGCTACCTTCTCGAGAAACAGCTTTTATTAGACAAAGTCAGAGGTCAAGTTGACGATTTCGTAAGTACCAGTCTATGACTGCTTGTTTGTTACGAAATCTAAAGGTTTCGTAAGTATATTGATGCCTTCCGTTTCTGTTTGTTTGTTTGTTTGTTTGTTTGTAGGCACGATAACTCGAGAACGGAAGAAGCTACCAATGTCAAATTACACCACGTGATTCAGGAGGGTGATGGCTCGTGCTGCTTAGATTTTGGTCAAAATCGGTCAAAGGTCAAGGTCACGGTGAGGTCAAATATTCGATTTTTGATGGTTTGGTACAGATAACTCGAGAACGGAAGAAGCTACAAATGTCAAATTACACCACGTGATTCAGGAGGGTGATGGCTCGTGCTGATTAGATTTTGGTCAAAATCGGTCAAAGGTCAAGGTCACAGTGAGGTCAAACATCCAAAAAATGATAACTCGAGAACAGAAGAAGCTTCCAATGTCAAATTACACCACGTGATTCAGGAGGTTGGTGGCTAGCGCTGATTAGATTTTGGTCAAAATCGGTCAAAGGTCAAGGTCACAGTGAGGTCAAACATCCAAAACATTCGATTTTTGATGGTTTGGTACAGAATCATCGTAGAAAATTCTGGTTTGCGTCGCTACCTTCTCTGGAGACAGCTTTTATTAGACAAGGTCAGAGGTCAAGTTGACGATTTCGTAAGTACCAGTCTATGACTGCTTGTTTGTTTGTTTGTTTGTTTGTAGGCACGATAACTCGAGAACGGAAGAAGCTACCAATGTCAAATTACAACACGTGATTCAGGAGGGTGATGGCTCGTGCTGATTAGATTTTGGTCAAAATCAGTCAAAGGTCAAGGTCACAGTGAGGTCGAAAATTCAATTTTTGATCGTTTGGTACAGAATCATGGTAGAAACTTCTGGTTTGCGTCGCTACCTTCTCCAGAGACAGCTTTTCTTAGACAAGGTCAGAGGTCAAGTTGACGATTTCGTAAGTACCAGTCTATGACTGCTTGTTTTGGTTCTTGTTTGCATGAATTCTCTGGAACTGGGATATTGAGACTTTTGCAGATGTACCAGTGGATTACTGAGCATGCTTTGTTGTGCCTTTGTGTATTCACTGCTCTGACACGAGTTTTTTACATCCCGATCGGAAGTGATTCGTACTTTCTATTTCGACCTTGCAAAATCTACACTTGTCTGATTGACTCAGTTCTGCTATTATACTCAAGCCGTTTGTGTTGTGTTCTGGGGCTTGGTATTTCTAATGATTCGTTCTCATTCCCAATTAAGCTGACCTCTTCTTAGAAATTCCAAAGAGCCTTCTTTGTCTACTCCCAATCGATCCAACCCTTGTTTGTTTGTTTTTGCACCTTTCTGCTCTTTAATCGTTTTTAATAGGTGTGTGTGTGTGTGTGTGTGTGTGTGTGTGTGTGCGTGTGTGTGTGTGTGTGTGCGCGTCAGTGTGTCAGTGTGTGCGTCAGTCTGTCAGTGTGTACGTCAGTCTGTCAGTGTGTACGTCAGTGTGTCAGTGTGTGCGTCAGTGCGTCAGTCTCCCCCATAACTCCAAAACTATAAAACCTTGCAACCTGAAACTTTCCATGCAAACTAAGAAAACTCCAAGGAAGTGCAAGAGTGAAAATTGTGTGTTTGGGTTAATCAAAACACCTCTTTTGAAGATAATTAACGGCCTTATTTAATTATATCCTTTATCGGGTAATCCTGGGCCACTTCTCTCTCTCTCTCTCTCTCTCTCTCTCTCTCTCTGGGTCTTAAGGCGTTTCCCGGGTAACCTCACTGGGGTCTGAAGCCGCCATGTTTTTTGGCCTGCTCAACCATGCCTTGCCTTGGAACAAGCCGCAACGATTTCTTGATGATAAAGTTTTTTTGTTCACTTTCCTCACTCATATTATCGAATGTGTTGCTAATCATTGACATTTTGAGCGTCTCCGGGAGGTGTATGTTTAACGTGTCGCTAATTGCATGACAAACAAGCTGTTTCTTATCAACCGTTTCGTTTGAGTGCTTGCTTGAGTGCTTAAGCCATTTGGAGAGTGCTCTCCAAGCTGCTTGGTTGTTTGTTTCAGTAAAAGTACCCATGCTTTCAAGGGAACATCGATTAGATAGGCGTATGTTTCCGCCTGTGTTGGGCCCTGCGATGCCGTGCGGTGTCTCATCCGCTGAAAATGTGCAATTTTATTTTTTACAGGATATCGTTTTGTTTTACTTTTTTGTGCGATCTCCTTTTAATTTCATCCACCCCTCACTTTGACATCAACACATATATAAAAACAATAAGGTCCATCCGACTAGGTGTTTGCCATTATCTGGTTGTGAAGGCAGAGAGCATAGATCGACATTTTGTGTTCAATGCCTTCATATATTTTTCAATTGAATTTTGCTAATTTCCCACTTGAATTCCTCTTTCAAAGAACTCTGTTTAAAGGTAAATCTTTGTGTATGTCGTGTTTATATATTTGATGCGTGTGTACGTATATAAACTGCATTACCATAACGTAAGTGTGTGTGTGTGTGTGTGTGTGTGTGTGTGTGTGTGTGTGTGTGTGTGTGTGTGTGTGTGTGTGTGTGTGTGTGTGTGTGTGTGTGTGTGTGTGTGTGTGAGATTGGTATCTACATGTGTGGGTTTCATAATGTCGAATGGAGTCCTCACAGAGCAGGCTCAAAGTATCCACCTTCATTTTGGTAAGGGGTCATGATTCATGGACCAAGCTGTGAAGTTGTATATTCTCAAAGTTTTGTGCCGAGGGCTCTTTTCAGGATCGTTACTGAGCCCATGACGGCTTCCAACTGTAGTTCGTTTGTAGTGATATTTCCAGGGATGGTTTTTAATATCCCTGTGAGGTTTTTCGTCATCATTGGTACAACTTTGGCATTCTTTAGCTTCCTGGATCTTTTCACTTCATGCTTGAGATCTTGGTATTTGGTCATTTCTTGATTTCTACATCGTTAGTCCAAAATCACCAGTATTAACACCTCAATTTGCAATGCCGCCTTCTCTCTTTTTTGTACCCAAGCATGATATCTGGTCGCAATGCTTTGTATTCGATGTTCACACCCGATGGGATCACAAGGTCGTACGTGAGCGGTACTTCAATGTTTTCAATGATTGCTTTTGGTTCATTTTCCCACAAATTTTCTGGAACCGGAATATCAAAGATTTTGCAGATGTGCCAGCGGATTACTTTACAAACTCTGTTGTGCTTTTGGGTGTACAGCTGTTCTGACATGTTTTTTTGTTTGTTTGTTTGTTTTCGTGTTCGGTCATTCAGCATCACATATCATTCTCTTTGCTAACCCCACCTCCATTCTCACCTGTCTTTTTTTTTCTCCTCCCCCCCCCACCCTTCTCTCTCACCATTCTTTATAGTTAGCCTGCAGAAATGGCTTATATCCCCCTCCTCATAAAATGCAACACTCTCCTCCCACACCTCTGTCGCTCTCTCGCTGTGTGTGTGTGTGTGTGTGTGTGTGTGTGTGTGTGTGTGTGTGTGTGTGTGTGTGTGTGTGTGTGTGTGTGTGTGTGTGTGTGTGTGTGTGCGTGTGTGTGTGTGTGTGCGTGCGTGTGTGTGTGCGTGTGTGTGTGCGTGTGTGTGTATCTCGTATCACATCACATCACATCAGCCAAGCGATGGGTTGTATTTGAAAGTAAGAAAAGAAATGGTGGGGAAAGGGGGGGGTGGTTCATTGGAAGTGTGGAAACAATCATTCATTCACACCTGTAATTCAATAAAGTCCCCAGGCAAGAATTCCACTGTTGGAAGATAGAAGTAAATCTTCAGCAACTCCAGTTAACTACAGTCATGCTTAATTAACCATCATCATTTTATGGTGTACAATTTTGTAGTTATTGTAATCAACAGTTGACTGCAGTAAAAATACAAACTATAGCATCACACGACAATCATACCATAATTCGCAATTTCGTGTTTGTCTGACTGTCTGTCTGACTGTGATACATTTCGTCATCACTTATATAATTTCAACGAAACTTGCCAGGTGGACTAAGAGTCACGCGACGTATGCGGTAGGCTGGTAGCGACTTCATTTCTCTCCCCCCCCCCACCCTCAACAAGGGTGATTTCCACCTTGGACAAACTCTGTGTTAAAGTATATAAACTATCACAATGATTGGAAGTAAAAAATATTATAACCACAAACTAGAGTCTTCAGTCAATTCTGTTCAACGTGTGATTTATCTTTTTCAACAGTTGCTAAGGTTGCTTAACAATAAAGTGAAAAAAATTCAGAGGAAACCTGACGTCCTTGAGGCATTCTATGCTTATGGCAACCCCCACAGACTAACGGATCTGAGCCACCTCGACTTGCTAGGCCTCTCGGTAGGCCACCATGATCTTTATCTAATAAAGATGTTTAAATGAGTCTTGCACGTGAATGATGCATCCCATTGGCTGTCAGATGTTTCTCACAAACAATCATGTTATATGTGGACTGTTTATGGATGGTTTACAAAATATCCTGGGGTCTCATATGTGATTTCTCCCGGCCATGGCTTCAAGTATGGCATGCAATATTGCCCATAACACCCTCACAACCCAATTGTGACCTTTATTTGATGCATAACCCCATTCCTAAACCATTGTTTAATACTTGCCCTTGGGAAATTTGGAGAAAATTTGATGTACTTACCAATGGGCAGTGCATAGGTTGAGTTGCGAGTCCGCACCCACTTGAAGTAAAAATTATTATAACCAGCTATCTAGTTCCATAAAGTGGTGGCAAGACTTCTGGTGACATTCCTGATCACATTTCTCCAAACATCCCTATCCTGCACCGCTTCCCAAAGCTCTGGCAGAGGCAGTTTCATTACAGCCTTCATCCCATACATCAGGCACACAAGGTCTGCATCTTCCTCTTCTTCCATCACTTTCCCCCACATGGTAGGCTTCTCCAGACTTTCATTTTCTGCAGCATATGTCCAACCAAAGTATGACACAGCTTCTGTTTTAATATCAGTGCTTCTAATGTACATGATGGACAAATTTCCTCTGCATGATGTCTATCTTGTTTGTTTGCTTGTTTGTTTGTGTGCAACATATTTCAAAAAATAATGGACGGATTCAGATGAAATTTGGTGGGCAGTTTGGGGGTCTGAGGAAACCGAATTGATTTGATTTTGGTGAAGATCCGGATCCGGATACTAGAATTTTTAAAGTGATTCTTCACCATTAAGAAGTAGGGGGTGGGCAAAGGAGGGGAGAGTGAGAAAGGGGGCAGAGTGATGAAGGGGGTGGGGGAGAATCGGTTTGCTCCATCCATCTCTTCTGTCCATCCCTTCCTTCCACCTCATCCATCCATCCATTCCCTCCACCTAACCCTTCGCTTCTCTCCATCCCATTCATTCCTTCCCTCCATTTATCCATTCCTTCCTTCCTTCCAACCGTTAAATATAATGAACGGCAGGCTTGGCACCACACGACACTTCTGGGCACAACACAGGCAGGTGATGCATATGGACAGTTCAGAGGGACAGTGTGGCTTAAGCACTCAAATGAAAGGGTTGATAAGGATCGGCAGGCCTGGCAAGCGATTGGAGATCACTGGTCCATCACATTAAATACCTCCCGGAGATGCCAGAAATGTCAAACTATGTCCAAATTGGACAAATGAACACTGTTTTTTTAGGAGTCGGAACTGCTGTGAAGTTCAATTCTGGAGTTTAAATTTTGAAATTCGGATTAGTTTCAGAGACTCTAGAGGTTATGGCATGTGCAGAAATGAAATAAAGCCACAAACGCTGGCGTCACTGGGTGTTTATAAGCATTGCGATGTATCCAGCAATTATGTATGATGATCAGGCATTTGATAATGAGTGAGGAAAGTGAAGAAAAAAAAATCTTTATCATTAAGAAACCGTTGCGCCTGTTCCAAGTCAATGTGTTGTTGAGCAGGCCAAAAACAATGGCGAATTAAGACCCCAGCAAGGGACAGCGAGATAACCAAGGATGTGCCTTAATAAAAGGATATAATTAAATAAGGCAGTTAATTATCTTCAAAAAAGGAGTTCAAGTTAACCCAAACACCCAATGTTCATTCATGCACTTCCTTGGAGTTCCCTTACTTTGCATGCAAAGTTTCAGGCCACTAGGTTTCATGGTTTTGGAGTTATGGAGGGCAGACGGACACACACATACACACACACACACACACACACACACACACACACGCACACGCACACGCACACGCACGCGCACACGCACACGCAAAGATTGTTAATTCTTCACTTAACCAAAGTTGAATGTTCTATATCCACCCATGGGGTAGATAAAGCACTATTAGCATATATCGTTTGGCTTGAGAGTTTGTTTATCGTTTGACTTGTATGCATTCCTAAACCACTGAACAGAATGAGTTGAAAATTGGTGGTTGAACTGGGGGTGTGTGCCCAGGAATGTTTTAGGTGGTAAAAAAACAAAAACAAAAAACCTAAAGTGAGATGAGTGAAACTATAGTTACACTGTAGTAAGGTGAAGTATACTTTAGTAGAAAATAAGTACAACTAATTTTTTTCCAATTTACCAGTGCAGAACTAATAGCATACAATTGTACCGCATACAACGAGAGTGTAGTACAACTACAAAATATACTGCAGTAATACTATAACATTTCAAATGCAGTACTATATAGTACTTTATAATTACCATATCATAGTACTATTGGAATGGTCTTGCCTGGGGATCAGTGCCAGATGGAGAAAGAATGAGAATAAAATCCAAAAGATCTCTAATGTGAGAAGAATGCAAGTAGGATGGAAAATGCGCAACATAACTGTGCATCACCTTCGAAGAAATTTGCCCCTGTTGAGACCACTCAATACATTTCGGCAGGTTAAACTTTTGTGAAGTTATAAAAGGAAATGTCCCAATTTGTTCTTATCCTAAAGATTTCTATGTTTATATATTAAGGAGAACACCTTGATAAACAGTTATTATAATTTGCTTCACTTTACTTTAAAATTATATGAGAACAAAAGGAGCAGATAAACCTTGAAATACCCTCGTACACAAGGACAGGAGAAATCATTTTCATTGTTCAAGGCTGCACTGTGACATTAGCAACCGGTCACCGCAAGAGAGGAAGTGAAGAGAGACGGGTGAAAATATACAGTGCAAAGGGAGAACAGCCAGCGATTAAATACCCAATGAAAAAAAATATGCAGAGGGACCTGTCATAGGAAGGTGAAACCAAACACCACCTCTGTTACAGCATGTTATCATATTGAACTCCAAAGCCAATGGAGACCACCGAATTACTGTATTTAATCATAAATTGCTACTTTCACTGCAGTCACCCAGGAGGTGGGTACGGTTCACTTCCCAAGTAACCTTAGCAATATGTTATAGGCAGTTGAAGGTGTACGATTGTCATGACTGTCACAATGGATATACCCAGAGGCAGATCTGGGAGATGAACAAGAGTTTGAACCTTTCCACCCTAACCTAATTTAAAAATATTGTAAAACATTTATTCAACCACAACACCTTCATTCAACCACTCCAATCATGTGTTTTAGAGTACTGTATTTTTCCCCATTGATGACAAGACAGGAGATGCCCAATAATGGCTGCCCATGAATTTTATTTCGACAATCTGTAAAGCCATGTGGATAGGTTGATACCGAACCCTCCCCCCCCTTTTCCTCCCCCAAACTCGCTGGATTCATCCCTGATATGTTAACACCATGGGAGCTAATCTCAAGTTTGTTTGTTTTTCCAATACTAGGTCAATACAACTAAAACAACCAAACCTAGGGAAGAAAATCTATTACTTTAATAATTAAATTAAAGAATGTAAATAATAATCAGAATTACCAAATTGTGAGTAATAAAAAGCTGACGTTTTGGTAGAGCTCTGTCTCTGATGTAGGACTGGGCGCTCAAGGTGTGCAAGAGCAAGACCTTTGCCTGCATCTTGATTTCAATTTACAGCAACAAGCAAGATGAACCTTCAGCGTCGTACCGATCATTTTCTATCAATTAAATGTTTAAAAACTTATAAACTCACCATTGCAAACTGTTTATGCTTTTGTTATTAAAGAGTGGGATGACTTCAGTGCATCCAAAGTACATTTTACACAAACTAATAACTATTTATATAAGAGATGTTTTTACAAAGCTCCTTGTAGTATTTAAATCCAAAAATACCAAACACAGTGTACTTCCTCAAATAAGAGCCATCTCATACTTGGACTGCTATTATCGAGTCATTTGCACAAGTCTTTGACGTGAAAGCAATTGCGTCATAGTGACCAAGTGAAAACGAAGTCGAACAATGGTGTCGGTTTAAAATCCTGATCCACACACAGCATTACCACAGTTCACAATCACATGGACGTTGCATTAAATGTTCCCAATCCCTGTCCACGTGAGTGCGTTGCTCAGCCTTCCCATAATAACAGGCATGCAATGTGACTTGGAAGTCTATGATACGGATGAAAGCAAAATGATGATCAAATACACAGAACTCCGAACGAACGTTGGTGGAAAGCAGACAAAATTCACAAGGTCATATTGCTTCTTTTGTAGAATATTGGTAATGACACCACATTCTTATACTGGCAACAGAGGATGCACATTACTCTTCATCAAGAGTAATTTTGCTCCAGTTGGTAGTTTGTACAAATACCAGGGTTGAAAGATTGATCGTTTTGATGATGGCTGTTGGTACTAATGTCCTAAAAAATAAAGTTGCATTGGCTCACTTACACAAATTGCCTGCTGCTGTGTTACATATCAGTATCGACTGATTTGGACGTGCAAATATCGGTTATCGGCATATCAATAGCATTTTCATCGGTGCAACATGAGGTGTTGCAAGTCATATTAAAATAGGCCAATTCTGGGCGAATTAACCAGTCTGCAATTCTAGAAGAATTATCCCATCTATTTAAAGGACAGGTTCTTCACCAGTCTTGAATGAATTACAAAATAAAGAGATTACAGATGGACAACAGGTCATTATGACAGAAAATAACCCTTTCGCCTATTTCATTACAAGGTTGTGGTCACCACCAGGCATCTGTTGACAGAAACAAATTCAGAATATGAATACATATCTTTTAAGCAGAACTTCACGCTAAATTTGAAGATGCAATCTTCATCTTTGAAAGAAAGAAATGTTATTTATAGTAGGGAGGGAAAGAAGCATTAAGTATTAAAAGGTTGTGTACAAATGGTTACGACAACAAAATAAATAAATAAAATAAGTAAAACTACCACATTATTGTAACAAAAAAAAAAAAAAGGAAAAGGATGCTACAGGATATTCAACACCGATTTAAATGTGCACGGTCCGTCGGATGGGATGTTCGGCAGAGGACCCATCTACTAGCATCGATTGTTGGTGGATGATAAAGATCCCACAGTGTCTTTCATAAAAGAGTCGGAGAGTTATCACCCAGCACTCCGGCCTAATTCCCAATTCTTGTCCTAATAGTGGAGCCAGACAAGTGATTTTTGGTAGAATCGTTCAAATGGTGATACAAGCACAACAATTGGCACAAACATTCTATTTGGGTCACTTTTCAAGGAAAAAGTGCAAGCCACTTCAAATTCCAACATGGCACCATTTTTTTTTAAGATGGCCACCAATTGGCTCCAAAAATGCAACTTTTCGTTATGGAAATTGATAGGGTTGTCTGATTGAAGTGATCTTGGTGTCAATTTATACGTTTTAGACCATTTGGTTCACTATAACTAGCCGTGGGTGCATGCAGGACACCTTCTCGCAGTGGACCTCGAGGAATTCTCAGGTCATGTCAGGTATGGGAGCATGCGCCGCAGCAGCGCGTCGCTGCGTCCACTTCTATCGGTACTCCAAGGGCCTCCGTCTAGCCATCCCCCAGGCAGATGCCTGGCCCATCCCCATCTCCTTGAGATGCTGATCAACCTGCTGCAACCACAAGGCACATGGTCGGCCCATTGGCCTCCTCCACTCACAAGGCTCCCTAGCTGAGAGAATCTGGTGAGCAGGATCAGCATCAGGAAAACGAGCCACATGTCCATACAGCCGCAGCTGACGCTCATGGACTATACAGGTAACAAATCTCATTTCAGTCTCTCTCAGCAACCGCTCCATGGACCCAAAGTCCGACCAGTGATTGCCAAGGTTTCTCCGAAGAGAGCTGTTACCAAAGGTACCGACAGCACCACACCCCATGATCCAGTGAATCCATGACTTCCCAGGCCTGACCCAGACTTCTGTTGACCTCTGACTCACAGCCAGCAGAGACATGAATATCACTGTCAATGTAAGTGGATCTCTCCGTGACCTCAACATCCTTGCCACAAACAGGTACAGACAGGATAGCAGCATCCAAGATGTCACTGAAAGCCTGGATCTTAGTTTTGACCCAGGAAACCTGGAATCCCAATGTGGCTCCGACTCCTCATTCAGCACTTCGAGGGCCCCCCTAAAGGATATCTCGAGTCTCCGCAAAGATGACTGCATCATCTTCGAAATTGAGGCCCTGTCAATGTACCAAATGGCCAACAACCTAATGGGCTGTACAACGGTGTCTTTGCCATGAACAAAAGGCATGATTGGATGACTAAAGTGCAATCCGTTCATGAAAAAACAAGTTTCTCCACCATTAAAAATAAAAAATAAAATACCACCCCAAAACTCATCAACCGAGAAACAGTACAGGGTTTCAGCCGAATGCAGCAAATGGTAACTCAAATGGTCTGCTCAATAACCATCTGATATCGGAATCGTGCGAGACAAATCCTACACTCTTCATTCTGTCCACTCTCGTGCAAGTGTCAATTGGGAAAACGTACAATGCTGTACAATGGCGGTAAACACAGAAATGAAAAACTACTTGGCCAGCATACCACATTAAAAAAAACACTCATTCCTGTGCAAGATACACAATAGATCTGGCACGCTAATACAAGTGCATTAATAGAGCCAATTTAATAGATTTGCAAAGTATGTACTACAAGGTAACCCATTAAATGATACACACACAAAGAAACCCATGAGACACTGGAGGATGCCACTTGGCCCATATCTGTACACTTGGAACCCAATCTTAAAGAGACATTTGTGGTTGAAAAGGAGTATGTCGGAGGGAGGAATGTGTAGCCTTGGAGGAAGGGGTAAGTGGGGGGGGGTGGAGGAATTGGGGGATAAAAGGAATAGATACAAGCCAAGACACCACCCTTTATTATAATATATATTTATATATTTTAATTATTATTTGGTAATATGACGTGATCAGTTTGTTTGTTTTTTTTCTTTCCCGGTCAGTACGTAAGCAGCGATAACACCATTCCGCATATCAAAATAATCTTGTGGAAAAGGTATTTGGTGCATTTTCAGACAGGACAATGAAAGACAAGAGAGTTACTATTGGCTGGGACTGTGGTGCAATTCAGAGCCCTGTTTGTGGCAATATGGGCACCCTGCGGAAATACAATTATTCGACGTCACAGAGAAGAGAAAGGCACTATGCTTCGACCGAAGAGCAACCATCAGTGTGCATACCAGGAAAGGTCTGAAGCACTTTGAACTGCAAATAATCAGTCTTTTCAAATCAACCAGAAATGCACATGAGCAGGTTGTTTTTTTGGCCATATTACAGGAGCGAGGCTCTTGGAAGATGAAGAGAAAAAAAATCATGAAAAATAAGTCGACACACAATATTGTTCAGATTTGACAAATGTATTGTGGCTGCAAAGACACATTAAAACTTTTCAATCGCAATTGTTAATGAAATGTCATTTATTGGGCCACCGTGTTTGCATTAAATATTTATCATTACATAAATCACCATTATTGTGAGAACCACAGAATGTAAAGTGCAAAAGAACAAGAAACTATGAAAATTTTGCTGAAAGCCAAAAGCTCAGGAAGTCCAACATTTCATCCTCAGAGCGGCCTTCAGCAGGGATTAACATGAGCCATGTGAGGTCAGATATTAAATACCCTCCCAGAGCGATGGAGCAACACAGGCATGCAATAGATGACAAGACACGGGAAATATAATTCAGATGTCAAAAAAGGTAAAGCAAACTATCTCATCATTGCCTTTGCAATTTGGAAAGGATGATGTCAGGATTTAGGAATGAAGGGTGAGAGTAATAAAAAATAGAGTGAAAGTGATTTATGAGAGAAACAGTGTGTGTGTGTGTGTGTGTGTGTGTGTGTGTGTGTGTGTGTGTGTGTGTGTGTGTGTGTGTGTGTGTGTGTGTGTGTGTGTGTGTGTGTGTATACATAATTGTCAATACCATCAAATGTATATATCTATATTACTTATACATGCACACCATCAAGTGTACAAGCTTTTCCAGATAAAACAATGATTTTATGTTTTAAAGTACAGTGTTAACAAAAGGATTCAAATGTCAATAAAACTTCATAGATTCAACGTAAAATGAAGAACTTGTCTTGCTGGTGAAAGCTAGTGTCGATCTGCATCAGCAGACAGGTAGAAAAACAGACAAAAATCAACAAGACATCAATTAAGGTTTGCTAACCACTGTGGGAAGCAGGGAGAAACTGACGTTTTGGGCTTTAACCCTTCGACGTAGCAAAAGAGAACAAAGGGTTAATATCTGAAACAGCCTTTCCTTGCTTCCCAAGGCGGTTAGCAAACTTCAATCAACATCCTGTTGATTTACACGCCGGTTCAAAATGTCGACCATATCATTTTATTCTGCTTGTGTTTCCAATTCCATAGGTAGATGATAAAATCATGACCATTTAAAATCCATAGCAGCGCTCTAAAAATGCAGCACGCTTTGAAAAGATCGACTGTGGCTTTTCTTGTATCAGAATCCTGTACACTGAGAAACCCTGACATGTTGAGCTGCAAAGATTCCTGCTGTATTGACCTTTTTGGAGATGGTCTAAAAGCTCCCAGGACATCTTCAACTTCCTTCTCAGTGTACATTTTGTTCCGAGGATTACACGATGGAAAAGGCAAGACATATTCAATGGCATCACGATGAATTTTGTACATTGCATGTTAGTTGGTGCTGACTCATTTCTGCCATATTCCTGCCTGAAATAGTACCGAACAACCACGACTGAGTGGGTCTCTTCAAACCATGCTGTAATTTTAACGCGTTGCCTTGCGTTGCAAGCAGTCGATCTATTTTTGGAAAGAGAAATACAAGCAAGAATAGGCAATGCAGGCAGAATAAAGAAATCGAAGGACAATAGATAAAATGCTACATAGTTTTTTTATTTAAATCACTTCTTTTATGCAATTATTTATGTAAAATATGATCATTCATTCTTGTCTGAGACACTCTAACACCATGTATATATGTACATAAGCGTCTGCAACAAATACATGCTTGCATCCATGTACAGATACTGTTACATGCAAGCATGCATAAAAAAATTTTATTTTGCACAAATAGTCACAGCTCGTGGAAGAGCGATGAGACAAAGGGCAAAAAGGCAGCAGACCGACAGTGGGACAACAAGTGGACGCAACAAGTAAGGGAATGAATGAACATGGCAAGAGGAGACAGCAACCTGCAAATATGAGGGCTGGGATAGGTAGGTTAAAGGTGGTCGAAAATATAGGTAGGGTTGAGGGGTGGCATGAGATGATGGTGTAAACCAGGAATGTAAAGCAGATGGGAAAAGCTGACAAAACAGGATAATGTGGAAAAGAGTGCACAGACATGAGAATGGAAGCTTGTGAGAATAGAAAATATAGAGATAAGGATGAGGGGATTACATGAGATGATGATCGCTCAACACGTTAAAGGAGTGGGAAGAAGAACACGATTGGACAGACGCAGTGACACAATTGCAGTCAGGAGAAGAGGGGGATGAAAGGGTAGAGTAGAGTTCGTTGTTTATAGATCTTATTATATAATGCAGTATCACATTACAGAATTATTAACTGTTGTAAATTTTAGAAAAAAACACAAACACAAAATAAGATATTGATAAAGAAGATGGGGTGATGGTTACCCTCCCCTAAACCAGTCTGTTGCACCTGACTGTTGCAAATGGAATTCAACACGTTATCGAGCAATTGGAAATGCAAACGGTTTCTTTCTTTTCATGAAATGCAAACTCTTCTCTTCCTCATCTCTTCTCCAACCAACATCTCCAACCTCATCTCCTTCCCTTCCCTTTGTTTTGCTTTTGGCAAAAAAAAAAATCAAAAAAAAATCTCAAGTTCGTTCTGCTTTTGTGTTTTCCACTCTATATTTCTTGTGATATTGGTGATTATGAACTCGACCAACTACAAACTCTCCTCCGGTTGACCTATCTCCAGCAAAATTATCTTTTGCACTGTTCGGTGCTTCACCTTAAATTATTCACATCCAAAATAAATTTTCAATCAACCCCCACCACAGCCCTACCCCAAAAATACAATGGAACTTACTCTGTCATCACCAAACCCAAACAACTGATTAAGGAACATACCTCCTCCACGCAATGCCTGATCCACGAGAACATATCGGGCCAGATACGTTTTTGAACTAGAAGGGCAGTAGGTAGAGTGTATACCACCGCCCCATAATGCCTCATCCAGGAGAACATATGTGGCCCAATACATTTTTGAAATATCATGCTATATATCGTTTTTGAGCCCCATCTCTCAATGGTGAAGGAACACTTTAAAAATTAAATAATTCTCGTTCTGGACCCGGATTCAGATCTTCACCAAAATTGAATCAATTCTTCCTCATCACACGCCCAACCTGTCCACAAAATTTCATCCGGATCCCTCCACAACCTTTTGAGATACCATGCAAAAAACATACAGACAGACAGACAGAGGGGCGAAAACATAACCTCTTTCACCATTGGTGGCGGAGGCAATAAAAACAAGAGCTCAAGTGAGCACAATATACGCCCGAACAAGAAGGTATATACAGAATTGTGCTACTAGATGGAAAACAGCATCCTGGTTGCCATGGCAACTACTTTAGATGACGAACGTATGTCGCGACACACCGTCTCCACAATCTGTACCTATGTACCAAATATGAAACATGAAAGTTGAAAACTTTGGGAGTTAGAGTGCAGACAAGAACTGACGGACGACCGGTATCACATAATATGCCCCGATATATATATATATATATATATATATATATATATATATATATATATATATATATATATATATATATATATATATATATATATATATATATATATATATATATATCGGGCGTATAAAAATTACTGCACATAAAAAAAAATTGTGATCACACACCCAAAAAGGATTGGAAAACCAGGCAGGTTCTTGGGTTCGACGAAACCACAAAAAATACAGCAATTAATGAGGGAATCATATTAACTAGCAACAAAAAGAGGAATAGAAACAAAATTTTCTCAGTCGAGACAAAAGCAAACTTTTCAATCAGTTAGATTTGTGAGACAAATGGGCGATTGCACAATAACATCATCAACGCGTGTACAAGACGATGGTCCGTAAGAAGTTTCAAAATATGGATGTGGTGACAAGCTTCTCCATGACAATAAGCAATCGATAAATTTTGATTACTTGCGCAAAACCTCAACGAGTTTCCCTTGGTCATTTGCTATCAAGCAATAGCTCCAAATAACCGATGCACAAGAAAAGCAGAGAATACGTAGAGGTGCATAGTTTCACTATCGGTGAATAACAAGCAGCGACTGAGAAACCATGACAGTTGGGAGTGAGTGCGTAGCTGTACTATATGAAGGTAAAGGTGAAACTCAGAAAAATTCCACGTAAAGCGGATGAGCATTGCTCTTTTTTATCAATGAGAAATAAATGTCAGGATATCGTTTGGAATTAGGGGAAGCAATTTAAGTGGTTTCTTTCGTCAATTCGTGAAAAAATATGTAGGACAATTTCCGGTAAGACTAATACTCTGTGTTGTTTGGTTTCATTGCTCATGGAGAAAGGGGTGGAAATACAACTTGGCAATGTGACTCTCAAAGATGGGGAATCAATGGATCAGTCTGGTCAGACAGTGAGCTGTGGAGAGGGTGGGAGGAACAGTGGGACTGGGAGAATCAGGACGCTGCCAGCATACTGCCAGGGCACGTTTCCAATCAAATGACTCATGAGGAACAAAGGACAGGCTCATACCCCATTGTGTGCAGCCAAAACGACTGCTTTGAGCAGTTATAGTACATAAGACATAATTGATAAACAAATGCATATACAAATAGGTTAAAAAAGGCAACGAGAAGTAAACTAATCCCTCTTTAGAAAGAGGAGAATATGAAGGCAGGGCAAGGAAACAGATGGGGACAGTGAGCCAAAGAAACAAAGTCAAAGAAGGATGTACGCATGTTCATAAGAAAGGACAGACGACCGGGTACATCGCTGGACATAGGGACGAGCAGAACGATGGATGGAAGGAGGGACGAGCAGAATGATAGATGGATGGACAAGCAAATGACGGATGGATGGAGGGATGAGCAGAATGATAGATAGACGAACAAACAGATGACAGATGGACGAAGGGATGAGCAGAATGATGGATGGATGGACGGAGGGATGAGCAGAATGATGGATGGATGGAGAGACGAGCAGATGACGGATGGACGAACGAGCAGAGCGATGGGTGGACAGACGAGCTGAGTGGACGGAGAAACAGAATGGACGGACGGACAGAACGATGAATGGATGGACAGACGTACAGAAAAGCAGAACGACTGACGGAGGCACCGAGTCCGTGGCACGGACAGACTGACAGCAAGAAAAAAAACTCCATTCACGTTCTCCTCTCACCTTGTACACTTGTCCATATGTTCCGTTCCCGACGACCTCCACCAGCTCGAAGATCCCAGCCGGGTCCTGCACCAAGCGGACAAACACCAAGAGAGCCGATTAGAAGAAAAAAAAAACCCACCAAGCTTGTCCGGGCATTTCACACCAAGCGAACCAGTCGAGGAGCTCGTTGTACCGACTAGGCCTCACACCAGCCCACGGCCTTGACTAGAAGCCAAAGGGAAGCGCGTGCACGCTCGGCAGGACAGGCGGATCGGTGAGGAGACGTCAGGTCAAGCGGTAACAAGATCGATTCAAAAAGAATGAAAATGAAACCTGTTTTACTCGGGGGGGAGGGGGAGAGTGACGACCCCCACGCTCTCAAACAAGAGCAGCAGTCGGTTTTACCTCACTCGGAACAAAAGGCATCGAAGGGAAAATTCACCTTGAGCGCCGTTAGGTCGATATCGTCCAGACTGCGAGCTGGGGACTCGCTCGCCATCTCTTCACCTCGACCACGACCACGACTCTGGGGCCCGCTTCAGCCTCACCCCCTCGGCCTCGGCCACGGCCACAACCCCGGCCTCGGCCACGACCCTCCGTCTTCGCGATCTCTCTGTGGCGTGTGTTCGTGCCCCCCACCAGCTCGCTCGCTCGCTCTCTCGCTCTCTCTCTCTCTCTCTCTCTCTCTCCACCTCTTCACCCTCGACACTCCGCACGTCCCTTATGCCCGTTTCCGTCCTCACGTCCCGCACTCCGTGTCCCTCAAGCGGTCCTTCCTCCTCGTGTCCCCGCCCCGAAGACCTTCACCGACGCCTTTGTCACCCAAGACCCGCTAACGCGTGAAGAGCCGCGCCCGAACCCCTCTCCATGGAAAACAAAGGGACGCCGCACACAGCGCCTCCTGCTGACTCCCGAGCATGGGCCCAACCCTCTTGCGTCTGCCCCGTCTGTGTTTGTGTGTGTGCGCCCCACCTGTTTGGGGGGCGATTGACCGACTTGACTAAGGAAGGCTAATTGGCTGGTCGCTGATAGTCCGGACTAGGGTGACGACCCTGCGGGACGGTAAACTCATGAATGGCGTGTCTCGTGGGTGAAAGGGGGGCATATCCACGTCTTCTTCTGTTTTTAGACTGTCAAGATGATTCCGACATTCTTATGGATGATTCCGACGTTCTTGTGGATGATTCCGACGTTCTTGTGGATGATTCCGACGTTCTTGTGGATGATTCCGACGTTCTTGTGGATGATTCCGACGTTCTTGTGGGGTTGGTCGGGGGGAGGTTTTCGGCTTAAGTCTTTCACGAACCGGCTGGCCAGACATGACGATCGACCTCAGGTGAGCACAGGAAATTGGAGTTTACCAATGGTGCAGAGGCAAGAGCTCGTGAAGGACGCAATGAGATCTTTAACGTCCGGCAACTAATGTTCTGGCAGACGGGACTCCCGTTTAACGTCCATCCGAGGCATATTATTGATGTGAAACACCAGAATGACAGTTTGTAGCAGGGTCGGGATTCGAACCCAGGCTAGACATCTTCGAGGTGTGTGTGTGTGTGTGTGTGTGTGTGTGTGTGTGTGTGTGTGTGTGTGTGTGTGTGTGTGTGTGTGTGTGTGTGTGTGTGTGTGTGTGTGTGTGTGTGTGTGTGTGTGTGTGTGTGTGTGTGTGTATACCTCCAGGAATCTAGGACAGATCCACGTGTGGCAGAAACGAAGCGAGAATTTTGGAAATGGAGGAAGGATGGCTCCATGAAGTTCCCCAAAAACTCAATGGAGGTGCACAATATGAACTGAAGATGTATTTGTCAAAATCACTGGAGAAAACTGGACAATAGGGAATTTAATATGGCATGACCACTGCCTGTTTGGGTGGCTCCTTGATGGTCGCTACAGGATGATCCAGAACTGCAGGGTCTACCAGAGTGCTAATCCTCAATACTGACCACCGGCTTACTGTAGCAACTCTGAAGTCGCAACTTAAATCCAGGGGAATGGTACCATCCCAGCCGAGGCTGGATGTTGGCAAGCTCAAGGATGAGAGTGTAGCTGAGGAGTTTGCAAACAGGCTGAGGGGAGATTTGAGGGGTCTGGATGCTTTGGAAGATCTTGAATAGTTGTGGAGAGCCTTCAAGACCACCATCCTTGATGTTGCCAATGGATGTCTTGGAACTCACCAGAGGGTGAAGAAGAATTTTGTTTCTCAAGGGACACTGGATACCATTGAACAGAGTCGCAGGGCCAGGATGAATGGCAGAGCTGAGATGTACAGGGAGCTGAGGTGTAAAACTGTACATGCACTAAGGGTGGACAACGAGGCCTGTGTGCGAGGAATCTGTGAGGGGGTAGAGCATCACCTCTGGTCAAGTGATTCTCGTCCTGCTAACAGGGGAATTCCCGCATTGCGTTCATCCAAGCCCATCCCTCGGTGTACTGCAGTGAGAGCAGAGGGTGGTGGCTCTTGGCAGAGGAGTCCGAAGTGAAGGCCCGCTGGGCCGGTTACTTTGAGCGGTTGTACCAGGCTGATCCATCAGGCTGATTGGATGTCAGGGGTCTTACTATCCCGATTGCTGACCCTCCAATCAACTGTGATCCACCTTCGTTTGTGGAAAAACAGGCTGCGGTGAACCGGTTGAAATGGGGTAAAGCTCCTGGGATCTGTGGCATCCATGCTGAACTTCTCAAGGCTGGTGGAAATGCTGTATTCATGTCGTTGCATTCAGTTCTGTGATCTGCCTGGAACACAGTCATCATCCCAACTAACTGGAAGAGGGGACTTGTTGTCCCTTTCTGGAAAAGGAAGGGTGATCGCCAAGACTGCAACTACCGAGGGGTGATGCTGCTCTCAGTGCTGGGCAAGACCTTTGCCAGAATAATTATTGACAGGGTTCGCCACCATCTACTTGAGCACCAGAGTCCACAGCAGTCAGGCTTTACACCAAAGAGGTCAACGACTTCTTTTTTTTTGTATACATTGACGAGGCTCATATGAGAGCTAACACACAACGCACAGCAAGGGGGGGGGGCATGAGACAAGATGGGTGGGAAAGGGCAGGACAAAACAGTGGGGTACAGAAACATTTGGAGATTTGTGGAAGGGAGAGAGATGCTGCGGGGAACACGGGGTATATAAGATTGACATTACAGGGACTTTCAGGAAGGAAAGCAGGGAATTTGAAGGGGGTGGGTTTGGGGTGGATTAACAGGGGTAGAAAAGATCGAGGTTATGGATTGGGGGAGATAATAACAGGTGGTGGTGAACAGCTATTTTGAAGGCCTGGAGGGAAGAATGGGGAGGAGGAGAGTGTGGGAGTTTATTTCAAAGCTTGGGAAAAAAGAGGAATGAAAGAGTGAAGGTGAGCAGTGATTCATGATTTTGGTAGTTTTATCAGAAGGGGGTTGTTGGCAGACCTTGAGCACCCTGCAGAAATATGGTGAGGACATATCGCAGACAGAGCAGGGGGGGCAAGACTGGAGAGGAGACGGTAGAAGACAGAAAGACCACCGACCTGCCTACAGTGAGAGAGTGAAAGGCCCAAAGAGTCAGCCTCACCGCGGGAGATACTGATGATCCGAAATGCCTTGGTTTCCACAGCGTGAAGCTGAGAAAGGTGAGAGGCAGGAACACCAGCCCAGAGGGGAGAGCAGTACTCCGTCAGGATGGGGACAAAAGCTTTGTATGTCGTCAGGAGCTCAGGTGGGCCAAGGAAGGACTTTGCACGACAGAGGATTACCAGTCGGCAACTGACTTTTGAGGCCAGGATGGAAATGTGGCTTTCCCAGGAAAGATCATGGCAGATAGTGAGACACAGAATCTTTACTGAAAGGACTTCTTCCAGAGGATTCTTAAGAAAGTGGATGGGTGGGGGGGTGGATGGCAGGAGGGGTTCTAAACGGACCTTTCGGAGAGACATAGTGAGAGTGTGAGATTTGTCAGGATTGAAAGACATGTTTCACGTGTTGGAGCAGTTTGTGATTTTGTCCAGATCTGCAAAGAGCGAAGAAGCTGCGGCTTGCCAGTCTGAGGGATAACAGATGGTATGGCAGAGGGTGGAGTCATCAGCAATGAGATAAAGAGGATTTTCCAGAGATTCGGAAACATCATTGATTAAAACCAGAAAAGAACAGGGCCCAGAACGCTGCCTTGAGGAACTCCAGCCTGGACAGGAAGAGGGGATGAAAGAACTCCATTTAGGGCCACACGTTGGCTGCGACAGGAGAGGAAGTCTGCGAGCCATGAGTGGAGATGGCCTTGGAAGAGAGTTTGGTGAGTAGGGCAGGGTGCCAGACTGTATCAAAAGCATGTAATATGTCTCGGGATATGGCTCTGATTTCATGTCTGGCATTGAGGACCTCCATCCATTGTTCGGAGAGCAGAAGCAACATATCCAGGGTGGTGTAACGTGATCTGAAACCAATTTGATTGGAAATCAAGCCATTGGAGAAGTGGAAGGATTTAATGTCTGAAGCGATGATGGATTCCATAACCTTGCTGATGATTGGGAGAAGGCTGATTGATCTGTTGTTGCAGGGATCTGTTTTTGCACCTTTTTTATGTAGGGCAGTAATGTTTCCTGATTTACAAGCAGATGCCAGATGACCTTGAGAAAATGAGAGGGTGAATAGAACAGAGAGAGGGTGAGCAAGAGCAGAGGAGCAGGTTTTTATGACACGTGGGCTGATGCCATCTGGACTGGTTGCAGAATCTGTGTCGAGGTTTGACAGCAAGCTCTACTTTGTCAGAAGAAAAGGACACAGAATCTAGGGACAGTTGGATGCGACTAGGGAAGGTGGGTACAGAAAGCAATGGGTTATGGAAACAAGATTTTGATGCAAACACCGAGTTTAGGCATTCAGCCTTTTCACATGCGGTATCAGTTGTGCGGCCATTTGGTGTAAGGGAGAGGATGGAGGGAGACCATACACCAGAAACTGATTTGATTAGATGCCACCAGGATTTGGAGGAGGGAGAGAGGTTTGAGAGTTCAGACTTGAGATTAGAAAGATGTTTTCTGGCTCTCCTGAGGGTAGATACACACTTGTTCCAAGCTTTGTGGAAGGAACTGAGATCACCCTCAGTTGGGTTTGCTTTCCATGAGGTAAAAGCAAGTTGTTTCAGGACAACTGCTTCGCCACAGGTTTCAGTGAATCATGTGCAGGAGGAAGGGTAGGACAACTGAAGACGAGGGGATAAATTTCTGCATGAGAGAGAGCAAGTTTCTTTGAAAGAATTCCCAGGACGAGGTGATGTTAGAGAAAGTAGTGATGGGAGACCAGTCAAGAAGTTTTATGGCTACTTGGAGACCCAGCCAGTCAGCCTGAGTGAAATCCCAGACTCGACGGCGCTGAGGTGGTTCTCTAATAACAGCCAGAGAGATGTTCACTTTGACAAGGACGTGGTCAGAAGAACCAATTGGAGCAAAGGAAGAACAACAGATATTTTCAGGGAAATTTGTCAAAATCAGATCCAGAAGAGATGGAGTACCATTGGTTGAGATCCGGGTCGGGAAGATAACCGATTGAGTGAGTTCCAATGAGTCGCAGAAGTTTCTTGCTGAAGTGCCATGACAGGTGAGGGAGGTACCCACACCTACCCAACTGGCATGATGACAATTGAAGTCACCACATATGAGGAAGAGAGAGTTCGGATGAGAAGATAGAAGGTGGTCCATGTTTTCGGATAATGAGATGTAAATGAAGTCATCACTGTTAGGTGGACGGTACAGTACACATATAAACATGAGGTGGGAGTGGAGGGGAAGCCGTAGCCAGAGGTATTCCTGAGGGTATGGGGGAGTGAGGGTGGTGCATGGAGATTGAGGAATAGAGTCTTTGATGAAGACAGCAACTCCTCCACCAGGACGAGGCTCAGGTCTGTAATACCGGAGGAGGGAGTAACCAGGGAGACATACTGGAGAGTCAGAGACGTTTTGAGGGAGGAAAGTTTCTGTTCGGCAGATTATGTCTGGTTTGTCAGTCGCAAACCGTGTGGAAAGATCTGTCAGGTTTGAGCAAAAGCCCCGGATATTTGAGGTCCACGCTGTGAATGAAGAGGGAGGGAGGTGGCTTTGGGTGTGGGCGAGGGGGGGGTAGGACCAGGGAGGAGGGGGGACGTATGGAGAGTTGTTGAAAGAGTGTGGGGGATTGTAGAAGAGCTTGAGGAGGGGGCCGGATGAGGAGGAGAAAAGGCTCTGTGGTGCTGGGTTGAGGTACAGTGGAGAGTAATAAGAGAGGGGGCAGAAGGCAGTTGAGGATTTGAGGAGGTGGAGTGATGAGATGGAGGAGGGAGGGTAGGGGAAGGATGCAGCTTTGTGGATGAGAGGGGGGCAACTTTGAGAAGGGTGGGTGGGTAACGGGGTGAATGGTGGGAGAAGGGTGAGTGGGGAGAGTTGAGGGAGAAAGGTGATAGGGGAGTTTTTGAGAAACATGAGAGGGAAGCTTGGAGTCGGAAGTGTGATGGTTGCTTTGAAAGGGAGGAGTGAGTTGGGTAAATTGGCACTGAAGTTGGAAAAAAAGGATGATTGATGGAAAGCGAACATGCAAAGCAAACTGGGGTTTTAAAATTTATCGTTCGGAAATGCGACGAAAGACATTTATTGAGGGATGCAATAAAGGCAAATTAAGGGAATGGAGAGAAGAAACATTGTAATAGTTGGATTTTTTTAAACAAGGTATGAAGGAAAGGTCGAATGGAGAGCAGTCTGTTGAAACAGAAAAAGAGTGGTGAATGATGATACAGTAATGAAAACCACATGTGTGAAAGAGGAAGATGAAGCATTATAAGAGATCATTTTATTATTATTATTATTATTATTATTATTATTATTATTATTATTATTATTATTATTATTATTAGATTTTCATTGAGATTGCAGAACATTAAGTGAAGGAAAGGTTGAAGATAAGATCATGAGGTGAGTGGTGAATTTAGATCAGTAAACGCAGAGGGTGGAAAAAGATCACGTGGTTAGGGGAGAACCACGTGGTGACAGGAGGTGTATCAGTAAAAGCGAATTTATTTATTATTGTTTTTAAAAATTTTTTTAATAAGGATTGCATAAAATTCGGAAAAGGGAAGGTTGAAGTAAAATTGAGGAAGTGTATAGTGATTTTATATCGGGAAACGCAGACGGTGGAAAAGATCACGTGGTTACGGGAGGTGTATTGGTAAAAGTGAATTTTTTTTTTTAATAAGGATTGCATAAGATTCGGAAAGGGAAGGTTGAAGTAACATTGTGGAGGTGTATGGTGAATTTGGATTGGTAAACGCAGCGTGAACCTGATGGATCAATGAAAAGTAACAGGAAGTGTGTACAGAGCCACGTGGTTACAGGAGGTGTATGGTTAGGAAAGTAACAAGGAAAATTATTATTTTTTGATGCATTTTTGAAGATTCGATAAGATTGGAGAATTGAAGGATGTAGGAAGAAATTGTGAAGGTAATGGTGAGAGTGGGTCAGCTCGAATAGAAAAAAGATGGTGTACCGGCAGAAGGAGGGGGAAAAAAAGAAGAAGAAGAAGAAGAAGAAGGGGCGAAAGAAGAAGAAGAAGAAGAAGAAGAAGAAGAAGAAGAAGAAGAAGAAGGAGGAGGAGGAGGAGGAGGTGGAGGTGGAGGTGGAGGTGGAGGTGGTGAAGTAGAAGTATCGTTTCTCGTGAGTATGGAGCGATAAAGGGTTTTTTTTGTATTTTTTGTTTTTTTATTTAAGACAAGAAACAGAGTGTGTTGTTGGGAGGGATTGATGGTGGGCATTGGAAAAAGTGGGTAAAATAGGATTTGATGGTAATAGGGAAAGAAAACAAATAAAAATGATCGTACACCTTGATGAGTAATACCGGAAGGCCTCAAGGAGCCTGATAAGACAAGGTCTTTGCTGCTTCATTTGAAGTGTTCCTGCGTCTGTATTGCTTCGCTCTGGGACATGCTGGTATTGCATTTACTACATCCTCAAAAGATGTTGGCATGCCATATGTAATTGCTTTCACTTCCGCCATGGCTGATTAGATTTGTCCCGCCATTATACAAGGGCTTTGGCAGTGTAAGCTCCGATTCCATGAGCAAATGTTCACGTTTGCGAGCTGTAAGGGTTTCTTTTCTGTAAACTGATCTCGTATCCTTTCATCAAAGCTCTCTAACCTCGCAACTATCCGCAATCTCACGTAAAGCAGCAACAAACTGGAAGTCGATTCACTCGGTCTTTGTGCTCGCTGGCGAAACTTGTTTAGCTGGAAAACAATGTTCACTTTTGGCATGAAAAAGGCTGTTCATGCAGCGAAAGGAGCAGAGTACGTGTCCTCAGCAACTGGGAGAGTAGAGAATGAACGCGGCCTTTCAACTCCAAGGCAGTGTATAAGCAATGCTCGCTTCCTCGCGTCGGAAAGTGCCACGTAACTTACTGCCAGCACGAGGTTCTCGAACATACGCATCCAAGACTTAAAAGGTATCAGAGGCTCACCTTTGTAAGAACCGGTGATGGAAGATCAAGTTAAGCCATCCTCGTCACCAATATGTTGTGTCGTGATGGGGAGATTATTATCAATTCATATTGTTACGGCTGTGGAAATTCACAAACCACCATTCAGGGCCCGTAGGTGAGATAACTCTAAGTACATGTGTAGTTAGCCCCAAACCCGTTGTTTAAAGGGAATTTATGTGATTCATTCGGGCTGCGACGCTTTGAGATAGCCGTTTTTCTGTTCTATCTTTATTTTGAACCAACCACGTCTCAACCGCCATCACACAACAACCACCTTAACCACCACGCCAGCCATCGTCACCAACTACAACCATGCTCCAACCCTCAGACAACAACAACAATGCCAACAGCCACGACCTTTACCTTCACAACTCAATCCCGCAAACATCGCATCACCGTCATTCCCAAACGGCACCGATAAACCCTCCACCACCCTCACCTCTCTCCTTCTACGGCCATTCCCACACCACCTGTGAACACTGAGCGTTGGGCTGTCTTGGGCTCGTTTAGCGATACGCACCGAGCCGCGAGGCAAATAGCGGCCTTTCCGAGGGAGAATTCGGATCAGGAATGCTACACGCCCACTTCTGATCTGTCCAATTAGCAAGCGCGGAGCGGCTTGGCCCCGCCTCCAGGCGCGTCTGTGTGAAATTGATATATGCATATTCTAGGATCAGGGGAGGTTCACACCCACTTTTCCTCCGTCCAATGGGCGAGCGTGGCTCCGCCCCCGAGGTCATCCTGATCCGGATATTTGCATATTGTTTTCTCCGGCCGGCCTATAAAACGGCGAGCGCAAGGCGAATCGTGGCAGGTTGTGGCAGTAGCAGTGTGTGTCGGCAGGGCAGAGTGAGTCGATTCATCGGTTTGGCAAAGAGTGGAGTCGGGTGGCGAAGTCATCGGTGTGGCATCGAGTTGGGTTCTGCTGTCGGCTGAGGAGAGTTGCGGGAAGAGGCAAAGGAGCTCGGGTCCGAGGCGAGAAGGACGGCGGTCGGCGACGAGGTCACGGTGTGAGATCGCTCGTCGCGGGACACAAGCCAGCCATCCATTCTCCCCCAGGGCATCAACAATTCCCCCTTCCCCCCGCGGTGAGATAGTGCAAAAAGGGGGCCCCGTTCCCACCCCACTCCAAACGTCGTGCCAACGAAACCCGCCAAGGAGCACGGAGTCGGGGCACAGCCACGCGGCCACATCTGCGGCTCGTCCGCCAACGCGTCACGAGGACGCGGGTAGGACCCCCCCCCCCCGGTCTCGCAGACCTGGCCGCTCCTTCAGGTCACGCGCGCATATTGGCCTACAGGCCCGTCTGCCCCCTTGTCTATGAGGGTGGCTTCTTTCCTTTGCTTTTGAGTAAATGTGTGTTGGCGCGGTCTGTAAAGTAGAACTGTATGTGTTGCCGTGTGTACGCGTATTCGGTAGTAACTCTGCGTCATTATTTCTTTTGTTTTAACTGCTATATGTGCATTTTGACTGTTTGGCTGTATATGTGTGCTTTCTGTGTGTCACGTAATAAATGTGCATTGTGTGAACTGTTTTCCCGTTTCGCTTCGTCTTTTCTTTATTGACCCTCCATCCTGCTTCACGTAAAGGGTTCGTAGTGGGCTTAACACGCCCGGTAATTAATCTGAACCGTCTAGGTCGGCGATAACCGCTCGGTTATCCCGATAGCACGGAACGGGCCGCTTGGGCGGCCTGTGTCCGGAGTCGACCTGCGGCGAGGTGCGATCGCCCGGTCGACCATTCACCCAGGTACTTAGGTAGATCGAATTTGGCGAGCGACCCTATCCTGCGTGGGTGGGCAATTGGCACGATCGTGGTGAGGTTAAACCCCCATCCGTGACTAGCTCCCGGCGTTTGTCCGAGAGGTCATGACTGAATTGTCCGTCCAGTGGGCGACGTGCCGCGATCCGAGTTACGTGGCGGTTCGCACGCCGGCGGGCGCGAATTCGCAACAATATTTAGACCAGGTCACTCTACTCTCTCAACAATGCATAGCGGCTCTCAATGTCAGACATGAGATCAGGGCTGTCTCTCTGGACATATCTCAAGCTTTAGATACAGTCTCGCACCCTGTCTTGCTCTCCAAACTCTGCCTATGGCATCCAAGGCCAACTCCACTCTTCTTGGCTTCCTGACTTCCTCCAATCTTGTAGCCAATGTGTGACTCTCAACAGAATCCTTTAATCTCCTCTCCCTGTCAAGGTTGGAGTGCCCCTAGGCAGTGTTCTCACCCAATTATCTTCCTAATCTTCATTAACGATTTCTCTGACACTGGAATCGGAGAAGATGAGATAGAGATCGTCCTTCTCTCTTTGATGATGATGACACCCTAATCTTCATCAGCGATCTTGATGGTGGTGAACAGCTCTCTTGAAGACCTGGAGGGAAGAATGAGATTGAAGATAATGTGGAAGTTGATTCCATAGGTGGAAAAAAGAGAAAGTAATGATTGGAGGTGAGCAGTGATTCTGCCTTTTGGTGTTTTCACCAGAATGGTGTTGATGGTGGACCATGTACACCTTGCAGAAACCTGGGGGCTGTGAGGGGGCTGGGGCAAAGCACAGAAAGAGCAGAGGGTGCAAGACCATAAACGGGGTGATAGATGACAGATAGACAGCTGGCCTGTTTGCAATGAAAAAGTGATTGGCCCATGGACTCAGTTTCATCAAGGGAGTTTCCAATGATCTTGAAGGCCTTGGTTTCCATGGCGTCAAGCTGTGCGAAGTGTGTAGCAGGGCGCCAGCCCTCTGCGGGGGTCAGTACTCCATCATGCAGCGGTTGAATGCCTTGGAGGTGGATAGGAGTTCAGGTGTGCCGAGGAAGGACTTTGTATGACGAGCAAACCTTTCATGGGCAAACC
Source organism: Eptatretus burgeri (assembly GCF_056783735.1). Classification (NCBI taxonomy): domain Eukaryota; kingdom Metazoa; phylum Chordata; class Myxini; order Myxiniformes; family Myxinidae; genus Eptatretus; species Eptatretus burgeri. Next base: position 45,201,789 of record NC_140962.1, read on the forward strand.
ACATTTCTAAGTTGGCCTCAAAAGCCAGTCACTGATTGGGCATTCTCTGCATTGCAAAGTCCTTTTTTGGCACACCTGAACTCTTATCCCCCACATAAGACAAAACTGAAGGTACATGAAAGTGTGAAGAAGGTGATTTATGTTCTCCAGTGTTCAAGTGCAGGGTGTTTCAAAAAGATTGATACAACTTTGACTTCCTGCCAAATTTTTTTTTTTTAACCGACACCATTTTCCTTTTCAGGGTTTGGTGGTGTTATCTTGTTATTTGTTCCCTGGGATTTCTAGCTTCGTAGCTCAACCATTGACAGTGAAGCAGAAGCCAAAAGTGGTGGCTCTGTGATATGAGACTAAATCATATGTAGACACCCGCCGGAGGTTCTGCCGGGAATACAACCTCAGAACACATGATGGACCCACAAATTGTGCCATTCAACATATTGTGAAACATTTTGAGCACAATGGTACAGTGCAAAATCAGAGCAAGGGCAACAGTGGCAGGCCAGCATCATTAATTATGCCAACATCGACGCCGTGCAGGATTCTGCAGTCGACAGTTCCAAGAAGTCTCACTGCCGGCACTCCCGGGAGCAAGGCATCAAACCAACATCAGTCTGGCGTATTCTCACGAAGAGTCAAGCAGCTAAGGACTGTATTTGAGATGGATATGGACGTTCTGGACAAAAGCGCCAATTCTTTCCCACATGTTACCCATGACCTTAGTTTTCCATTTTTGATAGGAACCACTTCCTCTGAATACATTATGGTAACACACATTTTCTTGGTCAAGGAATATAACTGTACCATTTAGAAAAGCAACAGACGATTGTTATTAACACAAAAAAGGAAACTGAACATAAAAATTGAAAAAAAAAACACAAACGGAATACTGTTAATGTAGCATAGTCACTGAAAATATTGCAAGGACTGAAACTATATCAACTGTAAATGCGACGGTATATTGTCATCACACATCACTGCACATGTATTTTATTCCCAGCTTACTTCTCAAAGTGACAACTGCAGAGTTCAGTGCACTTCCAATGTGTCTTTATGCACGCGCACCTCACGCCACATCCACTTTGAATCTTGCAGATACATTTGACTGGTTCACTGCAGGCCTTGGAGACCACAGGTAACATGTTCCACACAGGAACCCATGAATTGCTGTCCTCATCAAGAGTCCAGTCCCAACCTTCTGGAGTATGTGTGTGTTGTTCAATCTGCTCACTGGTGCACCATATTCCTGCCTGATATGCAACTCGCTTTGTGTGCTGCAATAGTGCATCCTGTGTTGGGGGAAAGTCTCTCCATTGTCTTCCCCTTCTGGCAAAACAGCTCCTTTCTAGCTTCATCCACATGTTGCAGGTCACTCGTCTTATCATACAGGATAACAGTGAAATGTTGAGCACCAACCTCTACTTCTGTGTAAGGATGAAGTGCCATGTTTGTAAAGGCACATATCACATTGTGATAGCAGTTCCAAGCCTCCCGTGTTGGCTTATTACCTCTTCCAAAGAATGCAGATGTAGTATCGCATCCCGTGAAACTGTGAAAGATAGGGAGGGCCAAGGATTTCTCCCTAACCAGGTCTTCGTAGATATCATTGATGTGATGATATGTAAAGTTCTTGCCTGTACCAAAGGCAACTCAAATGCTCATATCTTGGCACAGGGTGATCAGGTGATCGAACTTGCCAATGAGAATCACCACTACATCCATGCCAACAGTGTGCACCAGACAGTTGGGACAGCCATTCTGAAGAGCATCCTGTAAGTGGATCAGCAGCTTGGTGTCTGCTTCCTCATGATTACATGGTGTCATGGATCGATCGGTTCCTCAAAGAATAGCTGTGACACCAGATGTAATGATGATTTCCTTCTATTTGGGGCAATCCACAGTGGCAATATTGTTGGAAAGGAATGCAAACAGTTCCTGTTTGTTGGCTGGGTCACATAAAAAGTCTTGCCCACAACCTTTCTCCGAACACCCTTTCCTCACTTTTCTCTCGTGGATTCATTGATGCTGCTGAGGATGTATGTGTCCCATACTATATCAACCCTTTTTGAGTTTTCTAGTTGTTTTATGATGTATGGAACAAAGACCCAATCAGCATACTCATCAAATGTCACAATGTTGGTAGTGGGGAGCAAGTGCACCACAGCAGCTCCATCAAGAAGCCTCATGTCAATGGAATTAGGAGGATCATTGTGGTTGTCTTTGGCCAAAATGTTCATCAGATCAGATTTCTTTCCTCAGCGCAATTTTCCATCATTAAATAGTGAAGGGGGGGGGAAAGTGAAGAATGTACTCATGTCACTAACCTATGCTGCATCATGATGTACAGGTGAGAGAACATAACATCATCCTTGAGCAGGGAGATATTTCCCACTTGTTTGGTATTGGCTTTTGGCCATGGACAACTGAAGAGAGGAAGGGCATTCTTCTTAATTGGCTCATGAATGGAGAATGTGCGATCAATCATAAGTTCTTTGCAATATTTGGCATACTGATCCTTTCCTCGACTATGTACTGTTCACACCGTGTTCACCACAGATTCATCCAAAACATTCCATGTGTCTAGTGCCAGTAACTCATCACTGTCATCAAGGAAAGGGTTTCCCAGCTCATTGATGACCTGAACCAGACTCACAACCAGCTCCTTGAATTGTCTTTGTGTGGAAATTCCCTCTTCATGATGATAACCACAATGTGAGTTTTTATCTTTTGGAAGGTTGTCCTCTTCAAACTCCTTCAGTAACCTTGCTTGTTGGGGCTAGTAACCTTGCGGCATCCTTGTCAAGCTTTTTGGTAGCTCTCTCCAACTTCTCTTTGCTGAACTTGACACAGCAAGGTCTGTGTCATACACCCCAGTTTTGGACCAGTTTGTAATGTCCGGGAAACAGTGAGACACGGAGAGTCGAGAGGGTTGTCGTAACTGTTTATTGCGTTCCCGGATGCACACTACTATGTTCCTCAAGCAGGTGCGAACAGCAATATGCATTGCAGACACGTGACTATTATCACAACTCCTCCACGCCTCCTCAACGCTCTATGCCAATACACCACACTCTTCCCTCCTAAAAGCATGATTATAAAATGACAATGACAATAATCAAGAATCATTGGCCCTACGACACAAAAGCAACTAGTGCCAAAACGGCACTCAACAAAAGCAATGGCACCATGACACAAAAAGCAAAGAGGAACAAAATGACATCAATCATGTAAAATCTTACAAGTACCACGTCGCTTGATCTAACCCTCGGGTGATGGTCGGGCTGAGAATCGAACCCAGATGAGATGGCTCAAAAGAAAGCGTGCTTCATCCGCACCAACTGGTACAATAATACCGTTGTTTTAATCAGGCCCATAACTCACTCTTCTATTCCCATCACATCATATACCGTGTTGGTGCGAGCGAGTTGAATTCCAAATTCAGTGGACTGGGCGCTCGAGTACTGAGTTGCACGACGAAGTCAATGGTGTTAGCAGACCCTAATAACAATGGCCGTGTTAAAGAAATAAAGAGGGAACTTTGGAAGCACAGTACAACTATGCAGCAGAGGTGCTACCAGACGGCCCACTCACAAGCCTTCTGGCTAGGTCGAGGTGACACGCTTAGACGAACCTCCTGCGCCCCTGGCCGACAAGCTCGCTCATCCCCCACGGACAGAAACAGGTAAACACGCTGAGTCCGCCAGACATGAGGGCGCCGGCGCTGGCGGGAGCAGCGGGTGGGGTGGCCCTGGCAAGATAACACCAGGCCCCCGCGAGATGAACGGGAGGGGTGACGCTGAACAGTGCCGTAGTTCCACGTGCAAGTCGAACCGGCAATTATCCGGCTGCAGTACCAGCAATCCCATAACAAAACCAGCCGAGATCCCAATGCACCTCCGAACGGACGATCAGCGTAGACTGGATGCACAGCAGTGTCATAAAGCAGCAGAAACATCGTTTGCGCAGATGCAAACTTCTCTTTACGTACAGCGCGTTCCCGCAGTATAATTTTAACACATAAGGCTGCAGCGAACTGCAGACTGTCATCGAAGACCGGGATCTGAAAGACCCCTTTTTATTCGCAACGATCGCCCGCAAGTTCTTCACATCAGAGAAAGCATTCATCCCAATTAAACACATTTTGCTCACATGTGGACCGTCGGCATTTGCTTTTATAACGCCATGCTTAATCACTCGTGCTGCGAGAATCAAACATACAACTATTAACAAATCATGAACCACACTGTGAGCAAGCCTCTTGGTTGTCACGATGTTGAGGCGACTTGCTTGCAGGTCCTCATCTGAATGTCGAAGAGGACACCGTCGATGGTCGCGCACCGCAAACTTCTTGGATGTGACTGGTTCGCTTTGGACTTGGCACAGTGCCAACACATCAACCCGGTTGGTTGATCCAGACGAAGGTGGACCCTCCGCGCAAGGCAAGCACGAGAGCCCGTCGCAGCTGGCACGCTCCCCGTTGCTCCGGAACCGTATATCGTAGTTGCAGGAAGCAAGGAACGGACACCAATGTTGTATCGCCGTGGCCCCTGCCAGCGGGACCTCGCCCTCGGGTCTCGAGGGAGGCACGGGCTCAAACGGAGGTACGGGCCCCGAAGGAGACACAGGCGCACCAGGAGGTACGAACTCCGAAAGAGGCACCTCCTCCCACCGACTCTCCAATCGGCTCAGCCCGGGACGTCCAAGGCCACTGGCTGGCGCCGTCCAGTCTCAGCTGAGGCTACTCAGCCTCACCTGCAGTCATGTTTTCTCTAAAGTTAAGCACCACTGGCAATGTGCCCAGGGCTCTGAAATAATTAACATTATTCAGGAAGGAACTGTATGGTTCTGACTTGTCCCCACTTCTTTGTATATTGAGTGGGCATTTCAGAAGTTCTGTAGTCTTTTCTTGACAGATCAAGCACATGTTCCAATCCATCATGCCAGTCAACCTGAAAATAAATGAAATTATTAATTTCCTATTATATGAAATAATCATCCTATAAAACATGTCACTTAGCGTCTCCATCTGTTTTACTTCTTTTTATTTCCTCTATGTTGATGGAACTGTTCCGCTTGAAAAAAAAAACCCTGAAAATAACCAAGCCATGTTTTATTTTTGACCAAATAACCAATCTGACACTATCCAAAATGGTATAGTTGTATTCATTGACCCTGAAAATGTATGTTTAGACACCAAGTTTATGATCCTAAGTGGCTTAGAAGCTGAGATATTGAAAGACATAACATTTTACATGGTGGCCATCTTAAAAATCCAAGATGGCTGCCATAATGTATTTGGAGGAAGGAGTTCCTACCAAAAATGGAAAGCTAAAACTATGGGTAGTAAATTTCGCGCTTTTGTCCAGAACGTCCACATCCATTTGCTAAGATGCCTGACAAAAGGAACTGAAGCTTTTCCCATTCATCATTTCTATTAGGCATAAATTGAGTCAAGATGACACGAGAAGGAGACTTTGTGTGTGCAATTGGCTCAGTGACAGGATGGAGTGGTACCCGAACTGGATCAACCTGATCTGGTTCAGTGATGAAGCCCATTTCCACTTGAACGGTGCCATCAACAACATTTTTGGGGGGCAGAACCACCTGAGATCACTTAGAGGTACCTGAAAGGACCTAAGGTCACATGCTTCTGCACCTTCAATGCCACATGGGGAGTGCTAGGGCTTTACTGGTTTCAGAATGACAACAGCAGGAAGGTGACGATCAACGTGGAGCGCAACCGGGCCATGCTCCAGAAGTTCCAGAATGATCTAGTCCAAAAGGTCACCCCAAACCAGCTCAGCATGACCTGGTTTATACAGGATGGTGCACTCCCACATACAGCTGGTGACACCATCACTTTCTTGCGGCAGCTCTTCAGAAACCGCCTTGTTTCCCTGTGTACTGTTCATGAATGGGCACCCCATAGCCCAGACATGAACCCTCTGGACTAGTGGTTCAGATGCTTTGCTTTGGTCCAGAAAAGGCATATGTCTACCTTTGTGTTGGACTATGCCAACCGCCCTGCCACACTGGACGATCTGAAGCAGGAGGTGTCAGACTACCTCCAGGCATTGCCACATGAGACCTACAGGAACGTTGGACAGAACTTTGGAGTCGGAATCAATGCCTGTCTGAACCGCGGAGGGACACGCATCGAGAACGTCAATTGCAAGGATTTTGTGTAAATGCCAATTTCAGACCTTGGGCTCTCACTCACTCTAGCAGTGACTGACTGCAATCACAATCAGTGATAGAAAATACCATGTCTTAAGCTTTCAAGAAATGTTTGGTTCATGTTCCTGAGGTTTCTGTTTCTTTGTAAATAAACATTTAAAGTTGCACCACTCTTTTTGAAACACCCTGTATATAATTCAATCAAAATAAAATAAATGCTTTAAAAACTGCAGCAAAAAAATATACTGTACTGTGTATGTATTTATTCAGAAGTTTATCACCATTGATGCACCTTCTTTTACACCATCCTATCTAACATTAAATTAGTTATTTGTGGCTGTTATATGTGTCCTTTGTGACATTCCTTGAAATAGAAAGTTTTCTGTTTGGAACATAGACTCCTATAGAGAAGGACTGGAACCTCCCATGCTCGGGGTTTGTAACCTGAGTCTGAAGGATTAACTTGAGTCCGGGGCTAAAATGACTTCTAGAAGGGCTAGAGACAGGATCTCGGGATCCATATAGGGGTTTTTGAGGACGGCGAGTTCAATAGTGTCATTTTCAACACCACGTGAGGTCATCTTCAAGGTCAAAAGGTCATATTTCAAGGTCAAATTACTGAATTTTGGTATTTTTTGCCCGTTTTTGTGTCTAACTCATAAACGGTGAGAGATGGCTGATTGTAATAAGATGCAAGTGTGTAGAGCTGTCAAACTTTGATATTTATTGTCATATCGTATTAAATAAACATTATATGCATGTCACAGCACTAGATGCCTATTACAACTATGTCTATGTCTATCACGAGTTGGAGAGCTTTTCTTGCCTCCTGAGGCATCCCAAAGCTTTTTCTTTGTCACTTACATTGAGGACATGAGCTTTCAATAGAATGTTAGCTAAAGTAGTACATGCAGCGTTACTACGAGCTAAAGGTGCATCTACAGAGGATAACAGCTCAGCAAAATGAAATCGGCAACGCATTTTAGTCTTGGCATTATGTACAAAAAAGACGGTTGACATAGTCGGCACACTCAATCCACCTCTATTCAAATTATCTAGAAACTCAGATGACACCTCGTTACCATCTTCATCAATGATCTCCTCCATACTAGTGCTATCGCCATATTTATGAACAAGGTGTCTGGCCAAATAAACTACTTTATACTTAAGGGCATCGTCAGACCCCAAGACATCCTGAGTGTCTTGAGGAGTAATCTCGTCAATGAGTTCACTTCGCTCATCTGGATTTATGGAAGTTGTACAGTTCTTGTCGCAATCAATCACACGAGAACTAGATTCGGGCATAATGTCATGTTTAATGAGTGTTTGCAAATTTACAATTTTAGCTGCAGCCATAATGTCAACGACGTCAATGTAGAAGTTTCCACCGCTTCTTTGCCTGGCTTGGCCGAAAAACTTTTCCAAGGCTTCATCTGCAAATATAGCAGGAAGAACGTAGTCAAAGTCTTTCTCTGCCAGAAGCAATTTGACAGCATCCACATTATTACGTGTGGACACAGTGAAGGCTTCAGCAGTTTGCTGAGTTTGCTTCAGCTTACGACCACCACCTCCTTGCCATGCGCAGGTAGCTATAATTTGGCAGGCCTGCTCCAGCCTAGTGAAACTTGTACAGTCTGCTGTCCCAGGCTGTCTGGATCTGTCGCACAGATGGATAGCTGAGAAACGGTCTTTCACGTTCATCATCTTGAACCACTCACTTATCTGGGTGAGGATGATTGTGCCTTCGCTGATGCCCAGTGAATCCTTGAAGGTCTTTAAAGCAGCAACAGTCTTGTCATTGAACACTTGGCACACCAATGGTACGCTCTGGTGTTGAAGGGGCTTGGGGAAAACAGCGGTGTGTGTTAGCTTGGTTAAGCGAATAGGAGTAGCCCGGTCGATCTCATAACCTTCTGAATATCACTCCAATAAGCTTTGTACTCATTACCATCTACGACACATGAGAGTGTCTTGCCATCAACAGTAATCCAGTTGTTGCGAACATTTTTGAAGATGTGCACGTAGTCGTACACTAAGAACATGGATTGCTCTTGAATTGACAGCACTTGGCAACTTCCTGGTCCTCCAAGTTTTGAATAAACACTGCGGTTGGTATTGCAATTGTCACATATCAAAGAAATCACAGTACCGCCAGCACCAACTACAGCTGATGCAGCTTCGATAAGGAGTTCCTTCAGCTGATCGGCAGTTAGTTTTTTGCAGGGCAAAATGCGTAGAATATAGCGTGGACCACCGAAATGGCAGGCAACTTCAACAACCATAGCATGTGAAGCGAGCATTTCATGTTCACCACCCGCTGCTGCATTTTGAGCATATCCTACAACATGCCCTCCAGAAAATCACAATGTCTCGACCAGCTTTACCTCGTCAAACATTAAATTGACCAAACGCTGCTGTGGTTTAAGCTGGTCGAACAAGGTTTTGAGGTTGGAGTCCTGCTGACTACTAGCAAGCATCTGTTTTACCTTTTTTGTTGATGGTAGAATGATTAAGCCGGATCGACGAATCATTTTGTATGCACTGGGTGATATTTTGTGAAGCTGCAGTGCGAAAATCATAGTATCAGTATCAAATCGGCGACAATCAAGAGGTTTGAACATAAGATGCAGCTGTGACTGAAGGAAGGTGAAATGAGGAAGCTCGTGTGCCTCAGTCATCCAACAGAGCTGGCTTATTACAAGCTGAAGAATTTCCTTGCTTGTGCATTCATCAATGTTTACCTGGTCAGTTAGGGATCTAATCTGAGACCATTTTGAGAGCAGGCTGTTCTTCTGCAAAGGAAAAAGTCATTTGGGCACCTCAATGCCATCTTTCTCAACTCTATTCAAGAATAGAAATCCAAAAGGTGAGTGAACTTGTTGGAAATGAAAGAACTGCTTGACAGTTTGTCCAGTAGCATCAGTTCTTGATAGGTAAAGGTTTTCCTGGTCTTTTATGACGTTAAAGCCAGGAAAATAGGAGCTGATTTTAGCACAGAAGTGGTCGAAATCTTGGATATTGTCTGCAGCCTCATCAGATGCCTGCATCTTCTTTGCTCTTGATTCTGACATAGAAGATTATGTTGGGCGTGGGGCTGAGGTCACCTGCTTCAAAGCTGATTTCGGTCCTCCAGGAAATATTGATGGGGGTTCTTTGGGTCGTTTGCCACCCCTAACTGACACCCAATCACAATTGAAATGTGTCTCACAAATATATATCTCCTTTAAGCACCTCAAGCTTTCTTTCTCATTTGGCATTGCCAACCAATATCCATCTCTCCCTCTCCTCAGGATCTTTTGGGAAGGATATGACCTTTACATAAGGCGTCCCATCATAGTTTCCTCTACAACCAAAGCAGCTGCAACGACGTGGCATATTGTCACCGAAGCAGGAAACAACACAAAGATCCTGTGAGATCACCATCTGGACAGTTTCTGAAAGAGAAACAAACAAAACATACATTAGTTAACGATGATATAAATCAGCAAGTAGGTGCAGTCGGTGCACAATGATTTGTTTTGTCATAGACTTTACAAAAGTTTTCCTCTATGAGTTAGACACAAAAATGGGCAACAAAACCAAAATTCAGTAATTTGACCTTGAAATATGACCTTTTGACCTTGAAGATGACCTCAGGTGGTGTTGAAAATGACACTATTGAACTCGCCGTCCTCAAAAACCCCTACATGGATCCCGAGATCGTGTCTCTAGCCCTTCTGGAAGTCATTTTAGCCCCGGACTCAAGTTAATCCTTCAGACTCAAGTTACAAACCCCGAGATCGTGAGGTTCCAGTCCTTCTCTATAGGAGTCTGTGGTTTGGAATGATTTTCAAATTTGTTTGACTGCCAGACACAATTACCTTACTACTCTGTGTGTGCATCTGTGCTCAGGACGAGATTCCATACCATTTGCTAAATTCAAAGCCAAAATACTGCTAAACTGCAAGTTTGTGTTCCGATTCATGTTCTACATTCGACAGTGTTAAAAACAATATATAATTCCTCAAGTTGTTCCTTGATCATAGACTGACGCCTGTAGACAGACAGGCAGACAGAGACAGAGTGAACCAATTGATTAACCCCACTTCATGCTACGCATGCAGGGTAATAACAGTAAAGTAACTCAGAGGTTAGCACGCTCTCAACTGAGCAATCCTCCCACACTATAATTCACTCACTGTTTGGTGATTTCTAAAACATCATGTATTTGAAGTCACTGCATGAATCCTGTTTGTTTGTTTTTTTTCAGTTTGATCTGAGTTTGTATACCTTTGTCACTTTTCATCTCAGGGTTGTAAAATTAGCTTATTTTGTGGAAAATGAAAAACGTTTATGAATCAAGTTCTCTGCGGTGAATGAGGAAAATGAAAACATAGAAACTACTTTGATTTTCTTTTTCTGTTTTTTTTTTTTTTTTTTTTTTTTTTTTTCCAAGCCATGCTGCGTCACCAATCGACAAACTGTTCCACAAGCCCAGAAATATGTCTCATTCTGGTCCAAAAATGTTACTCATGCTGCATCTTGTTTTTCCACCCTTACCTGCAGGATGCTGATTCATCGCTTACGTAAGAAATGCTTCAGCATTTGCAAAACCATTTGGAGACATTTTTAAAGGTTAGAAACACTTTTATGGTCAATGAAATCGAATCAGTCCATTCGTACCCAGTGAGAGATGACACGACTGAGCCACACATGGAAGATGAAACTTATGAGGCATTGAGCAGTCGCAAAGGGCACAAATCAGGTTGATAGATACATGGATGCATTCGAGATTTAGAGGTGGAGGGACATTGGCAGGACTCGGAGGTATATAGCAATTGTGTGGATGGTTGACGATACTGAGGTTGGTGCAATGCAGGTGTGTGTGTGTGTGTGTGTGTGTGTGTGTGTGTGTGTGTGTGTGTGTGTGTGTGTGTGTGTGTGTGTGTGTGTGTGTGTGTGTTCGGGTGTATTCCTGCCTATGGAAGAGACATGAAGGACTACATCCTGGAACTCTTCAGCTCTGTGTGCAAAGGACAAACGAGTCCCCTATTGAGTAGCGAGATGCAGTGTAACTACCAATACCAACCTCGATCAGATGAATACCTGTTGTTGAATCAGCTTGCTATTGTGGTTCTCAATGCAACTTTCTAAGAGCAAGAGAACGTGTGGACATAATCATCTGTGCATGGCAACTTGCAGACAAGGCTTGGGGTGCAATGACACACAAAGGTAGACATATGCCTTTTCTGGACCAAAGCAAAGCATCTGCTTGATTTGTTCTTTAATTATCAGGCTCTTTGCCTGGTACATAATGCAGAAGCATGGTATACCTCCTGTGATGATGATGAAGCTTGGTATGAGCTACGGGGATAGATATGTTGATCCGTAGATTGAAGGTATATATAATTAATTTAGTTGATGGAAGATATATTAATATTGTTGCGGATTCGCGCCCGCCGGCGTGCTGGGCGGCCACGTCACTCGAATCGCGGCACGTCGCCCACCGGACGGACAATCCAGTCGTGACCCTCTCGGACTAACGCCGGGAACCAGTCACGGGTGGACCTTTCGGTCTCACCGCGATCGTGCCAATCGGCCCCCGCGTGGGATAGGGTTGCTCGCCAAATTCGACCTACCTAAGTACCCACACGGAGGGTAGACCGGGCGATCGCACCTCGCCGCAGGTCGACTTCGGACACGGGCCACTTAAGCGACCCGTTCCGTACTATCGGGATAACCGAGCGGTGTTATTCGTCGGCCTCGACGGTTCGATTAATTATCGGGCGTCTTAACCCACGACCAACCCTTTACGTGAAGCAAGATGAGGATTCAATGAAAGAAATGACGAAGCGAAGCGGGAAAACAGTTCAATAATAAGCACATTTATTTCGCGATGAACGGAAAGCACACATATACAATTCCACCAAAAGCACATGGAAAAGAAGAAGACAAAAAGCAAATGCGACAATGCAGATCTATCCGACTACCGGGCACTCGGCAACACTTATACAATTTTACTTCACAGACGGCGCCGACAACACACATTCCCAAAGCAAAAGAAAAGAGAACCACCCTCCAGGATGAGGGGGTAGGCGGGCCTGGGGCCGAGACCGTGTCGGGCCTACCCGTCTGATGATGAGACGCGGAGCGGCGGTGGTGCCTCAACTCCGCGGGCCTCGCGGACGGTGTCTGGTCGGGGGTGGGAAGGGGGCCCCCTTTTGTCGCACTATCTCAGCGCGGGAGGAAACAGGAGGGGGTTGCTGATGCTCGGGGAAAGGAGGATTTCAGAAGAATCTCGGGTCCCGCGACGAGCGTCTCCACCACGACCTCGGTCGCGCCGCCGGCCTTTCTCTCCGCAGTTCCTCGAATCCGACGCGAGCACCCCCTCAACCGCCTTCGCCGCCGCCGCCTCTCCACAGCTCCGTCCTCTTCACTGTGACTCCGCGAACTCCCAACTGCGAACTGCCACTTCAACTCAACTCTTCCTCCGCGAACTGAACTGCCTCGACTGACGGACGCGGCCCTTTATATCCCCCGTGGCCTCGCTCCTTCATCTTTGACCCTCTGCCTCCGACCTTTCACCTCTCTTGCTGGCTCCCCATTGGCCCGAGGAAAAGTGGGCGTGAATGCTTTTTGATCCATGAATTTGCATATAGCGACCGCCCTCCAACGCCCTGGAGGCGGGGCCAAATCGCCCCTCGCTCACCGATTGGACGGAACAAAAGTGGGCGTGAGTCGTTTTTGATCCGTTTTTCTCTGAAAGTCCGCGATGCTTTTGAACACGCTCCTCGGTGCGCGCCCCGCACGAGTCCAGCATCGGTGCCCACGAGTGGCGCGAGATGACGGTGATGCGATGGTGGCGAGTTGTGACGGTAAAGGTCGTGGCGGTTGTGGTGAAGCGGAGTTGTGGTTGGTGGTTGTTGTTGTGATGGCTGTTGAGACGTGGTTGGTGGTGGTAATAATGGCGGTTGGTCCAAAATAAAGATAGTAAAAGAAAAACGGCTATCCTGAAGAGTCGCAGCCCTCATGAATGACATTTATTCCCTCTGGACAACGGGTTTGGGCCTAACTACACATATACTTTCCGAGATATCTCACCTAAGGGACCTGAATGGTGGTTTGCGAATTTGGTCAACCACAACAATATAATTAATTTAGTTTCATGTCTTTGAGGGATGAGTAATCACAGCGTGCTTGTTGTATTTCTTCATTGTTGTCTTTTCTTTTGTCTGTGTGTATCTATCTTGATGTGCATTTGCACAATGCTCAGGCATCTATGCGTTGCCCTGAAAAGTGCAATGATGTCAAAGAAAAAGTTTTAGGGTTGGGTCAGGTAAGGGTAAGTGAAAGGTTGGGTCAGGTATCGGCGTAATGAATGAAGAAAAGATCACTAATAGAGATGGGAGATGGCATAAGATGGTGATGCACGTTGTATGCCATGAGTAACCGCGCTTGGCAAACAGAGAAAAATGCAAGACTGTCAAATGCACGAGATAAATAAAGGGAGACAGACCTGACCTCATTTTTGAGATCAAGAGCCTCTGACCATTGCTGAGAGAGAAGCAGCAGCATGTCTGTAGTTAAGAGGATGTTTTGTTGCACCTTTTATTACCCTCGCCAAAGGAGAGGGTATTGTATTTGGGTCCGTTTGTCTGTCTTTCTTTCTGGCTGTTTGTCTGTTTTTGTTTGTCCGCACAGAACTTTCGTGTTTTTCTCCACAACCGCTTGTTGGGAGACAATTTTCACCATTGGTGCGACTACTCATGTAGAATGTTTCAATGATAATTATTACACAGAAATTATGCGCAGGAGGAGGCCATTTGGCTCATCATGCCTGTGCCACACCAATACCAGATTTAATAAATCCATCAATATGATGTCATTATGACATCATAGGTTACGTGTTGTGGCAGTCATGTTGGAAAAAGGAAAAAAATTTTGACCCCTGTATCTCTGAAACTGCACCATGGTAAAAGTTGAAACTTGGCACACGGCAAGTACTCCTCCTCATGGGGAATAAGTGTGATTTTTATGACGTCATATGTGCCTTCATTATGACGTCCCAATTGCATATGTAGAACGCTACATCTGATGAGTATGAAAATTTTTGAGGGTCATCTAGGGATAAAATGGTCCACAGAAAAAAAATTTGATGACGTGATTCGGCAGCCATATTGGATTGAAGACCTTTTTTAAAAAAACCTTCCAACATCTTCTTCTCCGAAGTGGCTGAACAGATTGAGGACAAACTTTCCACATATGACCACCTATCCATGAGGAACAAAAGGTTCACACATATGATGTCATAGTTCACATGGTTTGGCAGCCGTATTAGATTTTCTTCATCCTATAAATATCTTCTTCTCCAGAACGGCTGGACAGATTAAGGGGAAACTTCACACAAATGTCCCTCAAGCCTTGTTTGTACAATTTTATTGAGGAATAATTGATGGGTCACATGGTTTGGCAGCCATGTTGGATTGAAGAAAATATTAAATCATGTTTTCGCTCGAACCGCTTCATTAATCGAAATGAAACTTCCCAATTATGATCTAGTATTGATGAGGAATACATGTTTTAAATTTCGACTTGATCAGCCACATAGTCTGGCAGCCAGAATGATTTAATTTTTTGATCTGGGTTCTTTTTTACTTTTGTTGTTTTGTTTTTTTGAAACAGGCTCACTTGGCTGTGCCTGGATGGGTTTGAGGGTAGAGGAGGAGCAGCTGAAACGCAATTCCTATCCAGGTTCCTCCTAATGCTTTCATCTTTGCTTTTTGCTTGTTCTTTACTTTTTGCTTGCTTGTGCTTTTTGCTTTCTTCTGATGACTCCAATGCAGGACTGTACCTATTTGGTCTTCCATTTGATTTGAATTGAATTTATTTTAATCCCATTCAAAATTCAATTGAATAATAATGAAAAACGTCATGGGTTCGGGTCAGGGTCGGGTGTCCCATCAAAGCGGGACATCTTCGTACCCGGTCATCATTGCCAGCAGTTATAAAGTGGCAGTTCTAATTATGTCTATTATTAATTACATAACATACCAGTACACAAACACCACACAAAACAATTTCGAGCGAGGGTCTGCAATCTTTGATTGCTCTTTATAGTTTCCTTTTTTGTAAACATGATCGAGGCTTGTGGCAGACCAAGAACAAAATGGAAAGATGGAAACACCAACAGTGGAGTAGAGGTGAGAGTGAGATCAAGGGGAGGAGGAGAAGGACACATGAGGTGATGGTCTGAGGAGGGAAGACCTGAGGAAGTGAACAGCTGTCTTGAAGCCCTGGAGGGAAGAATTGAACTGAATAGACTGGGAAACTTGGTTCCACAGGTGAGAGAAAAGAAGAACAAATGAGTGGAGGTGAGCAGTGAGATTGGATTGTGGGAGTTTAACAAGAAGAGGGTTACTAGCAGACCAGACGCACCCTGCAGAAACTTGGAACAACAATCTCAAGAGAGGGAAGAGGGTGCATTACCATAAAGGAAGCTGTAGAATACAGAGAGGCCACTAATGGTCTACAATGCAAAACTAACACATGTAGACACTCGGCTTCATTGCGGGAGATCCCAATTATTTAAGGGCGTTGCTTTCCATGGCATCAACAAGGGCAAGCTACGAGGCAGGGCGGGCTGACAATATGGCCTCGAGGTATGCACACTCGTCTCGAAGCTGTCTAGCCTGAGTTTGAATCCTGACCCAGGTATAAACTGTCATCATGGTGTTTCACAGGCAGGGTGATTCATCAATGTGTGTACTATCCCTTGGATGGACGTTAAACGGGAATCAAATATCCCATCGTGTCCTTCGTGAAGAGTAGGCGAGCTATCGCGGGCACCATGGCAAAATTCCTGCCCGAATGAGCAGAGGGCATTGTATCAGCAGCACAGCCACACCCTCAGGAAATTATGCTACCCCACAGCCTTGTACAGCATACAGACGAAAAAGAAGAAGGCAGGGGTGCCAGCCCAAAGTCGAGAGCAGTACTCCATTAAGCTGCAAATGAAGGCCAGCTGTATGTTGTAAAAAGTTCAGATTGGTCAAGGAAAGACCTTACACAATGGAGGATGCTTAGTGATGGCTTTGTCGGCCAAATTGGAATTATGGTCTGCCCAAGAAATATAATGGCTGATGGTGAGGCCCAAAAGTTTGAGTGACTTAACCTTTTCAAGTGGTTTGTTTCGGAAGTAGATGGAAAGGTTTGCCAAGTGGTCCTTTCGGAGAGACAGGGTGAGTGTGTGGGATTTGTCTGGGTTGAAAGATATATTCCAAGTGTTGAGACAGGTTCTGATTCTATCAAAGTCTATAAAGAGGGAAGAGGCTGCTGCCTGCTTTCTGAAGGATGAGGCATGATATGGCAAAGGGTGAAATCATCAGTGAAGAGACTGGCAAGATTTTTCAGGGAATCAGAAACATCATTGATGAAGATGAGGAACAAATCTGGGCCCAAGATACTGTATTGGGGCACTCCAACCTTTACAGGGAGAGGAGATTAGAGGATCTGATTAAGAGCTACATGCTAACGACGGGAGTGGTGGAAGTCAGTAAGCCACGAAAGAAGGTCGCTTTGGATACCATAAGCAGAGAATTTGGAGATCAAGGCGGGGTGCCAGACTGCATAAATGCTCAAAATCTGTCCAGAGAGATGGCCATGATGTCATGTCTAAGATTGAGGGCTTGCGTCCATTGATGGTCTGCCCTGGCTCCGAGGAGGTAGCACCTGTTCCAGGCCAGGGAAGAAAACTCAGTCAAAAACCAACTCACTGCCAGATGGCAGATAAAAAGATAAATGACAGATGGAAGAAGTATGTTGATTATCTGCTTAATGTTGAAAACAATAGCACATAATTAATGGATGTAGAGTCAACACAGGGACAGTAACCAACAATCGCAATGGATGAAGTTAGGAAGGCAATCAATCAAATAAAAAAGAGGGAAAGCCGAGGGAGCCTCTGGAACTACCATTGATATGATAAAAGCTTTAGGAAAAGACAGTGAGGAATGGGGTAGTTTGCTATTACAGAAAGTGTGTGAAGAAGAGAGAATGCCCAAAAACTGGGATAGAAGTCTTTCTACTGTTCTTTTTTTCATATTTTTTATTCTGTTATGTCCTGATTCCTCCTGTGTTCTCGCTCCTCCACGAGCCTCAACTCTGTATTCAAAAACCAGCTGCATCATAGTGCCTATCTATAAGCAAAAGGCCTATCTTTTAGAGTGTGGCAACAATCGAGGAATTAAATTGTTAGAACATATTATTATGTTACTTGTAGGCCAGCACCCGTGGGGAAATCCACGGACGTAGACATGTATGACATTTGGATACCTTGAGTTAGATGCAGCGTGTTGAGTTTTCCAAAAATGAGTACTGGAAATTTGGCATATCCATAAATTATGTAATGTAAACAAGTTATTTACTTCACATAATATGTTAATACATGTCCATACACATATGAAATCCAGTTTGTTTATAAATCCGAGATATCTGAAATGTGAATTGTAGTTGCCCTGCGGTTGTTGATTGGCCAGAGTACCTAATCGGTATAAACTGTCATTTTCGACTTTGTACTTTTGAACCGTTATTTCTTGTTTTAACATTGTCTTTATTAACAATTGCAACTTTTTATTGTGATTATTGTCTGGAATGCAAATTTTTATCATGATGACTGTCAAAATAATACAGCTCAAATAGAAAAGTCCCTGGGAAAAGGTCTTGTGGGTGATGTTTCGGCAATACACCTTTCTGTACTTGAACATTATTCAGCCTTGAAAACTCAGGCGAAAACCAAAATTACGTACAATAACCTTCCAATTTTTTCACCATTATATACAGTACATAAAAGGCCACCAAAAGAATGGGTTGGAGTTTTTTTAAATTAAAGACTTCAAATATTAATTATGATTATTTTCTTTCCTCTGCATGGGTTGTAATCAAAACATACCTTACTTTTGTGATAGACGACGTGTTGTTGAGTTTTTAAATGTACCATACATAAAGTTGGAAGTTCTCTTGAGTCAGAAAATTTTCTTTGGGCAGTGTATAGGCAAAAGACTGCTGCCTCAATCGCTCCCAAAAATAACATTCATTACCTCATTTCCTCTGCATGGGTTGTAATTAAAATGTACCTTTCTTTCATGATAGAAGACACGTTGTTCAGTCTTCAAATGTACATCAAAGGTCTAAAGCCGAAGGTCCTTGGCCTGAAGGCTGAGGCCTATAAGTGGCGTCATCTTCTCAAGGCCTGTCGCCTCCAATATTTCGATATTTGATGATTCTTTTAACAGTCGACTTGGTTGTTTTACACTGAACGGAAAACTTATAGGGAGGGCATGGTGATTGGGAATATTTTAAAATGACACTTCTGTCGATGTCTTCGGCACACCACAGGACCAAAATGGCAGATGTATGATTTGAGTTTTCCAGGTTACAATTGTGGGTGGAATCAGGCCAGTAAGCCAAGCTCTGCCCTGGACAGATAGAGCTTCAGACATTGACTGGTGGAGAATATTGTTACGAATTTCAGAATCCGGTCTGATGAATGCATCCACACATCCAGGTCCTCAGACAGTTATTTCCTTAAATGCATGTCCAGATTAGCCCCATCCCCATGTTTAGTGGGATTTTAAATGTGGTGCATTGAGAAGGGTAAAAAAATAGATCACCTCTCTTATGGGAAGCTTTTTTTCTTTACGACAGACACATTTATGCACATATTTCTTTCGCGAGCGCCGATGCCCGCCTTTTTTTTTCTTCAACAACGTTTACACACATTTCTTTCATGGATGCCAAGACCCGCCCTTTTCCGAGAGCATGGGTTGTCATGGTAACGGTGCGCAAGTGGGGCGGGGTGAGCTTAGGGGAACTCTGTGCCCGCTGAGACGGTCTGCAGATATAAAAAGAGGAGGTCTGTTCTGAAGCGAGGGTGCGAGCACACAAGTGAGGAAGCGAGCGAGTGAGCATGTGGGTGTCTGACCAGCGCCAACAACGAGACAATTCATCAGTCAGTTCGTCCTTTCCATTGCTTGAGCAAGTGAGCGTGTGGTGCGCGTGTGGGTGTGAGCAGCGCCGACGAGTGAGGCGCGGGTCAGTCACCAACTGACTGCGTGGGTCACGGGACGTCACCAGTTTCGTGAAATATGAAGAGCTGCCCGTGTCGCAGCACCAGGTCTAAACCCGCGACAGACGATCTCGGTGCCCCCCAGACGTCGACTGGTGTTCAAGGCTGTTGGCGGGTGGGTGCACGGCAAGGCTGGGTGCTGGCGATGGACAAGACACGCACACACACACATTTCAGGACGTTTTCACTTCACGGACAACTTCTCTCTGGTGAGCGAGATGACTCTTCTCCCCCCCCCCCCCGAATGATCTGCTGGGTACCCTTGTCCATGTTTAGTTGTAAGTCAACCCCCAATAAGCATGTGCGCTCTCTCTCTTTCCTGTCATTTCGATTGATTTTTCCTGATGAACTATTCATTTTGATTGCTTTGGAATTTATTCACTTATTTACCTCAAGAAATAGTTATTTTTATTTATTTATTTTCTTATTAAAAAATCCTTTGTTGACTTCCAACCTGTCCATGTTTGTCCTTTCCTTCCATTGATCTAGCATTGTCTGAACCTCGATGGACTGGGAGGTAATTACCACAGATTTGACCAAAAAAATCGTCGGCACACACCAGTGGTTAAAACGCTCGGCCGCCCGAATTATAATCTCATCAAGATAAGATTGGTGCTTTGCCGAGGGCGCGCTCCCCGTTCAGGTAACCACGTGACCTCTAGTTAAACCACATAATTAGACAGTGGACACTGGAACTCGTGGTTAACTGGGTGGCGTTCGTGGTTCTAAAACAACCCACCGTACCACAACGTTAATTGTGGGCGGTGGCCCCAGATCCGGCTCTTCCAAGGAGAACCGGGGATTAATCCCCCTGAGTGACAAATTGGTGTCTCGGTACCCGTGGCCATAACAATATTATAATTTGTTATGGAGAAACTCGTGGAGACAAAACTGAGAGTGGTGGGTTTAAATGAGATGCAATTTGGTTTTGTACCAGGAACTATTGATGATATCTTCGTTACATGACAGATCCAGGAGAAGTTTCTTGAAGGCAACAAAAAATTCTACCACACCTCTGTTGACCTCGAAAAGGTATATCACCGAGTACCAAGGGAGGTTGTTTATTGGTGCTTGAGGAAGAATGGGGTATGAGAAAAGCAAATAAGAGTCATCAAGGCAATGTACAAGGAAGCAAAAATGAACGGAAAAACAGCTGGATTGACAGATTGACAGACAGATAATCAAGGTCAGGATCAGTCAGGGAACGGTACTCAGCCCTTTGCTTTTCATCATCGTGATGGACATGCTGAGCGAAGAGACAAGAAAGGCGGAGGTACTCTTATGCGGATGACTTAACACTGAGAGCAGAGTAAGTTGAAGAGTTGAGTAAAATGTGGCCTAGCTGGTGTAGACAATTGGTCAGAAATTGTAGAAGAGTAAACACATAGAAAACAGAGATGATGATACGTTATAGAGGAGAAGCAGAAGTGATTGTAAATAATGATATAAACAATGAACAATTTAAACAGGTGGAGAGGTTAAAGTACTTGGTATTGATAGTTGATGAGAAAGGGGGTTGTGAGGCAGATGTAAGGGGCAGGCTGGAAGAAGTGGTGAGATGTGGCAATTATGGGAGACAGAAGAATACCAATTAAGCTTCGAGTTAAGATGTACAAAACGATGATCATACCAATGATGTTGTACGGTGCTGAGACTTGGGCATTGTGTAAGAAGGAATACGAGTCACTTGACAAAGCAGATATGAGGATGCTGCGATGGATTCAAGAGGCAGCACATAATGGATGATCACAAAAAAGGTCCCCATTCAATTCAATAAACCGTTTATATTTCTATTAAAAATGACACGTTCTTCACTTCACGTGATGCATGATCGCTATGATCATTTCAGATAGGTATGTTTAATGGCATTGATTTGATTGAGGTTCGAGCACATGCTCCAGATGTTGGCCTCGACACTGAAGGCACACTTGGATTCGACTGGCAAAGTTATTATTCTGGTACATTCAGCTGCGCAATTGAAAGGATTTTTTTTTTCAGTTATTGCTGTTTTGAGATCATCTATGCATTGTGATCTTTCTCGGTAGACATTATCCTGCAGTATCTCACCATAAACTCAGTTTTAGTCTTCTTGAAAGATTTCATTCTCACGTAGATGTTGACTGAAAATGATTTTTCTTTTGTTGTCCACAACATGTTGAAAAAATGGGGCTATCTTGACTAAATCTAAATCTGCTGACCAGATACGAAATCCATTTTGTGCACCTGCAAAAAGTAAGAGGATATCCTTGTATTGTATGGGAGAAACAGAAGTGATTGTAATTAATGATATAAACAATTAACAATTGAAACAGGTGGAGAGGTTTCAGTACTTAGGATTGACAGTTGATGAGAAAGGGGGATGTGAGGCAGTATTTGCACAACGGCAAATGTAACCTTACCTGAATCACCGAAGCATAGAGGAGAACCTGATTCAGCTGTTACAGCTGTACCACCAACAAACAGCAGGAGGAAGTTATTGGAGGTAACGCTGGTAACGGTGTTTTTGTGGTCACCCAGTAGGATAAGGTACGAAGAGATAAGAAAGTTTGGAGTGAGAAGTATTGTAGAGAAGGTTTGTGAGGCAAGATTAAGGTAGTATGGACATGTTATGCGGAGTAATAAAGGAAATGCAGCGAACATGGCATTAAATAGAAAGGTTGAAGAAAAGAGGGGAAGGGGCAGACTGAGACTGAGCTGGCTTGACAAAATGAAAGGCGAGATGGAGAAGAAAGCATTAAGATCAGAGGATGCAGGGAACTGAGCATTTTGGAGAAGGAAGATCTGAGCAGCTGACCCCACATTCATGTGGGATTCAACAGTCCGAAAAAATAGATGATCAGGACAATGATGATCCATTGTTGGGAGAGCAGAAGCAGCATGTCCAGAGTATAATGACCGGGCCAAAGTAATAATCTGAGATCGAGGCGATGGGCCCAATGCCTAAATTGCAGACTGTCCAACCACTGAGCTGTAGCTGGGTGGGACGGCGAGCGTTTTAGCATGAATCGGGCCATAATAGGTGGGGTACTCAGTCCACCTAATGCCTCCGAAAGTCCAAAGGTTTTTGGTGCTCTCTCATGCATTCTCACTGGATTTTGGTACTATTTTACAACACTGTTTCAGTCAATAATTGCTCTGAAATGTGACTACTTACAGTGATAAATTAAAATCATGTTGTAAGACAGCTCAGCCCACATTTGCACTGGGAACTGACACCGATCTTCTGAGAGATGGTGGAAGATGGTCTGGATCCACCTATGATTGTCATACCTTGCCCTGATGTACCCAAACATGCTGACACATTAAACTTTGTTTGTTGTCATTGTGTTGTTTATTGATGTCATCAGCACTTCTCAAATATTGTTTTCTTTCTTGCCATATAACTGAAATTAGTGTGAACAGCATGTGACAGCAGCTGGAACAGCTCGCAATATATGATAACTTGGTATAAAAAAATGCTTAGACACATAATGAAATTGTAATAGTACAAGCGAGATGATATTTTATGTATTTATGTCATGTAAATTTGCAATGTGGACAATGCAATGTTATCAACTCAACTAAATGAGGCATCAGCATGAATCGGATCAGTATCGGCATTTAAATCAGAAACTGGATTGCCTTCAACTGTGGCTGATGCTTGCACTGCTGTTAGGGTTAGCATTGTATTTGCAAACATCTGATTTGTTCAACTTCAGAAGCTCTGCTGCAGGTTTTTGAGTGAAGCAGGCATCGTCAATGTTTATCTTAAGCATCAGCAGAAATGCAACCATGCTCCTCTCTCGGTGGCTTCTGTCCTCTAAGTCAATTTTACTTACCATCAAAAAAAAGTCAAAAAAGCAAAAGTCTAAGTCAAAAAAGCAGTGCTCACTGTCAGCATTGCTTACAGGGAGAGACAGTAGCGCACGAACCAGAATCAGCAAAGTGGAGTGCATCGGTGAGGAGAAACTGATTCTTCTTACCCCATGCAGCTTTTCTCAGAAGGGTTCAACACTGATAGAAAAAAAAAGAAGATATTTCGCTGCATCTCACTACTTTTGTCCATTTCACACATAAAAGCAGGACATTCCATTGGTCGGTCAGGAAGTGGGACGCATGATGTTAAATTGGGAGAAACAAAGCTGAGTCAACAATGCCACCCGACAGTCACTTCCAGAAAAAAAACATGAGAAGAGCCAACTATAAAGCAGGTATCTTCAAACAGTCTCATCCAGAATCCAGATGTACCACCACCACCACCTGATGATCATGGATGGATCCTAGATGATGGAAACTTGGAAATCCAGTGGATGGACCTCCCATCAGCATGAAGGAGTGTGCTTGATTTGATACACTGTGGATGCAAAAAGTCTGGCTGCACCCAAAATCATTATGCATGCCTCCAGATGGGTCTACGTTGCATTAACTGCACAAATAGAACTGCTCCAGTTGTTTTTAAACAGATGATATGGAGAGGAACTGAAACGATCATGTCTAAGGACCCCTTCCCCAACAGAATGGTCCTTTTCATCCCAAAGTCATGTTTTATGGTCATTGTTGTTGTTTTTTTCATGTTTGTGTCATCTACCACCACTGATATCAACTCAGATTGGGAACTTTTCCACAAACCTGTTGGGAGAGTTGAAGGCACAGATCCATCCCATCTCATCTTCAGTTGTGTTACGTGTCGACCTCAAGGCACTGCAACTAGTGCACCGGTAACCCAGAGGGCATCACAACGGAAAATAAATAAAGACACTGATGCGTCCTTGGTGTTGTTGTAAGGGTGAAACCAACAAATGACAGAAGACAGAATGGTAATGTTATAACAAATATTAAATAATCCCTAATGTCTTCCGTACGCACAATAATACAGTAATCAAATGCAGTAAAAGATAATTCATCGAAGAATCCCAAATGAAATAAGTACGAACGTCACATACAGGAATTCCACGATGCACTACGTTAACTCATGAATCTCACGTGGTAGCTCAGATTAATCGAGCAGCTCGCAAATTAAACCAAGCGAGTCATAGATGGGTGAAAGGTCAGCGAAAAACATCACGGGTCTTGTCGCAGTCCAGAGGGTGTGCACAAACAGTGAAGCCGACGTGGGCAGTCATGTTCAAGAAATCCTCAGAAGGTGAATTCCTGAATCACCAAAGCATAGAAGAAAACCCGATTCAGCTGTTACAGCTGTACCACAGATAATGAAGGAGACGAGCTCCAAGCTGAAAAGGACGATTTGGTTGAAAGACAGGGGGGCTTGAGGAACGATAAGCTCTGAAAGTAAGCATTGGTCACCATGCCGATCTCCTTCTCAAAATGGTGAGTAAATCATCAAAATGCTACCACAGCAGTGACACAAGGAGCATCGATGATATCATCACTGCGATGACAGAAGTGCAAAGTCCAACATGTGCAAAATCCACCGAATAGTCGAGCGAGTTCAGCAGAGAAGAATACCTCAAAGGGTAGACATAAGAAGATAAGCTGAATCTCCTCCACGGACCAGCGCACAGCAGGTTAAAGTTGAGCCATCGTGGCAAAGGAATCGATGAGACATTAAACCCTTACAGGTTCACACACAGAAGACCCCCGATCTCTCCTTCACTGTGGAAGTCAAATTTAAATGGGATGGACCACTGGAAACAAAGCGTGGCCACTCAAGCGAAGTCCCCAAAAGGAACACTGCCTAATGCCTTCTTGCTCCAACCACTATCCATTTTTTCTGGTTCAGTCTCCCAAAAATGTGTTGTTTTTTTTGCTGCTCATGTTGTTGTTTCCTTTGTTGTAACTTCCTTTATGTGGAGTCCAGAAACTAAACAACAAATGTAACCTTTCCCAATCACAATTAAATCCTGGAAAAAGAAGAGACTGGTCAGGTCAGGTGAGGAATGGGAGCATGCGCCAGAGCAGCATGTTGCTGCGTCCACTTTCTGCCGATACTCCAGGGTCTCCATCTGATCATCCCCCCTGGCAGATGCATGGCCCATCCCCATCTCCTTGAGATGCCAATGAACCTGCTGCAACCATGAGGCACGTGGTCAGCCCATTGGCCTCCTACACTCACGAGACTCCCTCGCTGAGAAAATTTGGTGAGCAGGATCAGCGTCAGGAAAACGAGCCACATGTCCATACAGCCACAGCTGACGCTCACGGACTATGCAGGTAACAAATCGCATTTGAGTCTTTCTCAGCAACCGCTCGTTGGACACAAATCCGACCAGCGATAGCCAAGGATTCTCCGAAGAGACCTGGTACCAAAGGAATTAAGTCTCTATGTCAGATCCTTGGTAAGAGTCAAAGTCTCACATCCATAGAGCAAGACTGGAAGCACCAAGGACCTGAAGACTCAGACTTTCGTCCTTCCACACAGGTACCGGCAGCGCCACACCCCATGATCCAGTGAATCCATGACTCCCCAGGCCTGACCCAGACATCGATTGACCTCTGACTCACAGCCAGGAGAGACATGAATATCACTGCCAAGGTAAGCGAATCTCTCCACAACCTCAACATCCTCACCAGAAACAGGCACAGACAGGACAGCGGCATCAAAAATGTCATTGAAAGCCTGGATCTTAGTTTTGACCCAGGAAACCCGTAATCCCAGCGGCTCCGACTCCTCATTCAGCACCTCAAGGGCCCCCACAAGGATATCTAAAGTCTCCGCAAAGATGACTGCATCATCTGCAAAATCAAGGTCAGAGATCTTGACATTCCCAAACGATGCACCGCAGCTTGATCTCTCCGACATCCTCCCAATAATCCAGTCCATACAAGTGCTGAAAAGTGTGGGGGCCAGTACACACTCCTGACGAACTCCAGTAACAACTGGAAATAAGTCAGACATGGTATCACCACATCTCACAGCACCCTCAGTACCAGAGTTGAGTTCAGACATCAGATCGATCAGTTTTGGTGGCACCCCGCGAAGACTGAGAATCCTCCAGAGGGCATCCCGATTCACTGAATCAAATGCTTAACAGAAATCAACATAAGCTGCAAGCAGCCACTGCCGAAACTCTCATCTGCGATTGGTGAGGACCCGAAGAGCAAGGGTACGGTCAATCGTTGACCTCTTTGGTGTAAAGCCTGATTGCTCTGGATGCTGGTGCTCAAACAGATGGTGGCGAAACCTATCAATAATTATCCGAGCAAAGACCTTGCCCGGCACTGAGAGCAGCATCACCCCTCGGTAGTTGTTGCAGTCTTGGTGATCACCCTTCCCTTTCCAGAGAGGGACAACAAGACCCCTCTTCCAGTCAGTTGGGATGATGCCTGTGTTCCAGGCAGAGCACAGAACTGTATGCAACGACACGAGTGCAGCATTTCCACCAGCCTTGAGAAGTTCAGCATGGATGCCACAGATCCCTGGAGCTTTACTCCATTTCAACCAGTTCACCGCAACCTCTGTTTCCACAAGCGAAGGTGGACCACAGTTGATTGGAGGGTCAGTGACAGTTATTGTAACACCTCCAATGTCCAACTCGACAGCTGGTGGATCAGCCTGGTACAACCGCTCAAAGTAACTGTCCCAGCGGGCTTTCACTTCGGACTCCTCTGTCAAGAGCCCACCACCCTCTGCTCTCACTGCAGTACACCGAGGGATGGGCTTGGATGAACGCAATGCGGGAATTCCCCTGTAAGCAGGACGGGAATCACTTGACCAAAGGTGATGCTCTGCCCCCCTCAAAGATTCCTCACACATGGGCCTGCTTGTCCACCCTTAGCGCATGTACAGTTTTACGCCTCAGCTCCCTGAACAGCTCAGCTCTGCCATTCAGCCTGGCCCTGCGACTCTGGTCAATGGTATCCAGTGTCCCTTGTGAGACAAGATTCTTATTTGCCCTCCCGTGAGTTCCAAGACATCCACCGGCAACATCAAGGACGGTGGTCTTGAAGGCACACCACAACTCTTCAGGACCTCCAAAAGCACCCAGACCCCCCAAATCTCCACTCAGCTTGTTCGCAAACTCCTCAGCTACACTCTCATCCTTGAGCTTGCCAAAATCCAGCTTAGGCTGGGATGGTACCATTCCCCTGGATTTAAGGTGCAACTTAAGATTTGCTTCAACAAGCCGGTGGTCAGTATTGAGGAACTGAGCACTCCGGTCGACCTTGTAGTTCTGGATCATCCTCCAGCAACCATCAACAAGCACATGGTCAATCTCCTTTGCCACACCACCAGCGTTGGAATACCAAGTCCAGCGATGAGCCTGTGAGTGCTGAAACCATGAACCGGCCACCCTAAGTCCATGACTTCTTGCAAAGTCAAGGAACTTAGTGCTATTCAGGTTCACAGTTCTTGACCCATGGGGACCAACACCCATCTCATAACCATCCCTATCAGTTCCAGTCGATGCATTGAAATCCCCCAAGACTTGAAGTGTATCTCGGCTGGGGCACTGATCAACCACAGACTCGAGTGTGGCATAGAATGCGTCCTTCACGGTGAGATCACTCGCCTCAGTCGGAGCACAAACAGAGACCAGAGAAATGACACCCAAGGAGTGACGAATCCTTTGTCTCATAATACGCTCGTTGACCGGTGTTACCTCACTTATCATTGGAGTCAGCTTATTGGACACAGCTGCAGCCACTCCTTTGGAATGGTAACCATCAGAGCGACCAGACCAATAGTGGGTGTAACCACCCACCATTATCTCGCCACTATCCGGTCTCCGAACCTCAGAGAGTGCTGTAATACCGATGTCCAAACGTTTGAGCTCAGATGATAACAGAGACAGGTGATCATCCTCTTTTAGGGATAGGACATTCCAGGCACCCACCCGAAGGGACCGCCTCAGGTTAACCCAAGGAGACCACCGTCTGGTGGACGACACTTCAGCACCACTCCGACACACTCCCGCAATCTGACCCTGGAATGTTACCCCGTGGTTTCTCTCTTGTCATCAAATATTGGGGGTCCTGAAGGCTTTTCCCCAATCCCGTCATCCGGTGAGCTGCCCTGTGAAGGGAAGCTGCACAGGAGGTACTCCCACGGAGTGGGTTTTTAGATTTCTTTGCGTTTTTGTGTTTTGCGGAATGAAGGGTTTTACGGTGGCCTGAGTGCAAATCCTGCTACCAACCTCCTAATAAGAAGTAACCCAACTGCAGGAGGACGTCCGCAGACACAGTTGGGCACTAGATATGGATGGCCGTTGGCTCACAAGGATCCCCTCCACCCTTTGACAGGTTTTGTTTTTAATCCTGCTGGGTGTCCATATCCAAACACCCTGCTCACCAAAAACTTGTGGGGGAGACGGTTTAGTCGCCGACAACCCGACCATGGAACAGGTTAGTACAGGTTTACATGATACCTATAGCAAGTCACAGATCTGATCTGGACTGGTCCTTACCAGTTATCATACCCATCCTCCTGCCCATGGCACACTGAATCCTGTTGTGAGGCAGTTGACTTGAAACAACTTGCGTTCTCCTCCTGGAAGGCAAATCAGACCGAAGGAAACCTCACATCATTCCACAAAGCCCACAACAAGCATGTATCCACACTCAGGAGAGCCATAAAACCCGTCTGACCAACCCACCGGTCATCCGTCCATGTACTTTTGTGTACGTGATATTTCAAAAACTATTCAACAAATTGGCTTTCATATTTCAGATATCTATTCCTCGTGACATGATCTCAACCTGATGAGATTGCGGCTATGATTGGCTGAATTATGTTGTCATGGCAACCATCTCAGTCATTTGGCTTGTGTACACGATATTTCAAAAACGGTAAAACATTTCGGTTTCATATTACACAAATCTATTCCT
This sequence comes from Eptatretus burgeri, assembly GCF_056783735.1. Taxonomy (NCBI): domain Eukaryota; kingdom Metazoa; phylum Chordata; class Myxini; order Myxiniformes; family Myxinidae; genus Eptatretus; species Eptatretus burgeri. Next base: position 45,230,830 of record NC_140962.1, read on the forward strand.
CATACCACGCAAAAGGTGGAGGACCCAGAGTATCAGCTCCTTGTTTATTGGGAATGCAGCAGCAGCCAACAGCACCAAACGACCACAGGCCACGAATGGAAGTAAAAAAAAAAAAAATGAGTATAGTGGGGCAACTTAGGATAACAATTGTGCATTTTGTGAGGAAAGCACCAAATTTGGCACACTAGTCGCCTATCGTATTATGAACAGATTTGGATATTGGGCCATCTCAAAATTTTTGATGGCAGTGGAAAATGGCTGCCACAGCCATCAGCGGCTGAATTTGAGATGGCCCAATATCCAAATCTGTTCATAATACGATAGGCTCCTAGTGTGCCAAATTTGGTGCTTTCCTCACAAAATGCACAATTGTTATGCTATATATTAGCTAAGTTGCCCCACCAGTAGATAAAACTCTGAAGTGGGGTTTTTCAGCCATTGGATCATAAATGACTGAACTGAAGTCCCTCAGTCGGTGGTTCGTCAGTTTGTGCACCGTCTGTTCAGGCCTTTAAAACACTTGATTTACATTGGAAAACTGGGAAGTTTAGACATTTAGCCTGTGCTGGTTCTCTGTCTTGCAGTCTCTCATAAACATTTCGGAAATTCATTAATCAAAGGATTTAAAGACAGGAAGATTTCAACAGGACAGGCCCATGATGATGAAGATGAAGAAAACTTTGTGGCCTCTTATATAAACACACAAGTCTTATATGGAGGACTTTAGATCCAATCATCCCATTAATAAACTTTCCAAATTACAAAAAAAAAAAAAAAAAATTTATTGAAAAAGAAACAGCTGACGAACAGCAAGAAAAAACAGGGAAGAATAAGTTGTTATAATCCAATAATTTATTAAGAATTGAAAATTTATTCCACCATCAAAGCGCCTTGTCCGTCGCTGACGATGATGCACGTACAGCCACATACTGACTCAACACCTCCTCCCTTCTTTCCCCCCTCCCCTCCCTCTCTCCCCTCCCTCTTTCCCCTCCCTCTTTCCCCTCCCTCTTCCCTCTCCCTGTTTCCCCTCCGTCTTTCCCCTCCCTCTTTCCCTCCTCCCTCTTTCCCCTCCCTCCTTCTTCCCTCCCCTCCCTCCTTCTTTCCCTCCCTCCCTCCTTCTTTCCCTCCCTCCCTCCTTCTTTCCCTCCCCCTCCCTCCTTCTTTCCCTCCCCCTCCCTCCTTCTTTCCCTCCCCCTCCCTCCTTCTTTCCCTCCCCCCTCCCCCTCCCCCTCCCTCCTTCTTTCCCTCCCTCCTCCCTCCTTCTTTCCCTCCCTCCTCCCTCCTTCTTTCCCTCCCTCCTCCCTCCTTCTTTCCCTCCCCCTCCCTCCTTCTTTCCCTCCCCCTCCCTCCTTCTTTCCCTCCCCCTCCCTCCTTCTTTCCCTCCCCCTCCCTCCTTCTTTCCCTCCCCCTCCCTCCTTCTTTCCCTCCCCCTCCCTCCTTCTTTCCCTCCCCCTCCCTCCTTCTTTCCCTCCCCCTCCCTCCTTCTTTCCCTCCCCCTCCCTCCTTCTTTCCCTCCCCCCTCCCTCCTTCTTTCCCTCCCTCCCCCCTCTTTCCCTCTATTTCTTCAATCCCACACCTCATTTGAGCGGCTCCTGTTTGTATCTAATAAATATACGACCTTCATAAAAAGACGATCCATCATTTAAGTTCCTGGTTTTGTCGATGAAATCGAATTTGACATTTTGAAGTAATCTCTCGTGGACTAAAATTTCTATCAACTCAGAATAACAAAATAAAAAGTTCAACAACAACAACAACAACAACCCAAATAGAGGAAGAAGTGCATGAGCACGTGAGGACGGACCTTCAGTTGTGGAGAGGTAAATCAACAACGGGGAAATACGTGAAAACGTGTAACACGTGTTTGTTGTGTCGGGCTTCCCGCATTCATCGACACTTGCTGTTCGCGTTTCGCGATTTAATTTTGTGCTGAGCCGTGTTTGTGAGGATCGTAGGTTTAAATTGAAAGTGGGACCTTGCTTGGCTTGGGCTATTTTGAGTGTTCTTGGTTGTGCTGAGCCGTGTTTGTGAGGATCGTAGGTTTAAATTGAAAGTTAGACCTTGCTTGGCTTGGGCTATTTTGAGTGTTCTTGGTTGTGCTGAGCCGTGTTTGTGAGGATCGTAGGTTTAAATTGAAAGTGGGACCTTGCTTGGCTTGGGCTATTTTGAGTGTTCTTGGTTGTGCTGAGCCGTGTTTGTGAGGATCGTAGGTTTAAATTGAAAGTTAGACCTTGCTTGGCTTGGGCTATTTTGAGTGTTCTTGGTTGTGCTGAGCCGTGTTTGTGAGGATCGTAGGTTTAAATTGAAAGTTAGACCTTGCTTGGCTTGGGCTATTTTGAGTGTTCTTGGTTGTGCTGAGCCGTGTTTGTGAGGATCGTAGGTTTAAATTGAAAGTGGGACCTTGCTTGGCTTGGGCTATTTTGAGTGTTCTTGGTTGTGCTGAGCCGTGTTTGTGAGGATCGCAGGTTTAAATTGAAAGTGGGACCTTGCTTGGCTTGGGCTATTTTGAGTGTTCTTGGTTGTGCTGAGCCGTGTTTGTGAGGATCGTAGGTTTAAATTGAAAGTTAGACCTTGCTTGGCTTGGGCTATTTTGAGTGTTCTTGGTTGTGCTGAGCCGTGTTTGTGAGGATCGCAGGTTTAAATTGAAAGTGGGACCTTGCTTGGCTTGGGCTATTTTGAGTGTTCTTGGTTGTGCTGAGCCGTGTTTGTGAGGATCGTAGGTTTAAATTGAAAGTTAGACCTTGCTTGGCTTGGGCTATTTTGAGTGTTCTTGGTTGTGCTGAGCCGTGTTTGTGAGGATCGTAGGTTTAAATTGAAAGTGGGACCTTGCTTGGCTTGGGCTATTTTGAGTGTTCTTGGTTGTGCTGAGCCGTGTTTGTGAGGATCGCAGGTTTAAATTGAAAGTGGGACCTTGCTTGGCTTGGGCTATTTTGAGTGTTCTTGGTTGTGCTGAGCCGTGTTTGTGAGGATCGTAGGTTTAAATTGAAAGTTGGACCTTGCTTGGCTTGGGCTATTTTGAGTGTTCTTGGTTGTGCTGAGCCGTGTTTGTGAGGATCGTAGGTTTAAATTGAAAGTGGGACCTTGCTTGGCTTGGGCTATTTTGAGTGTTCTTGGTTGTGCTGAGCCGTGTTTGTGAGAATCGTAGGTTTAAATTGAAAGTTGGACCTTGCTTGGCTTGGGCTATTTTGAGTGTTCTTGGTTGTGCTGAGCCGTGTTTGTGAGGATCGTAGGTTTAAATTGAAAGTGGGACCTTGCTTGGCTTGGGCTATTTTGAGTGTTCTTGGTTGTGCTGAGCCGTGTTTGTGAGGATCGCAGGTTTAAATTGAAAGTGGGACCTTGCTTGGCTTGGGCTATTTTGAGTGTTCTTGGTTGTGCTGAGCCGTGTTTGTGAGGATCGTAGGTTTAAATTGAAAGTTAGACCTTGCTTGGCTTGGGCTATTTTGAGTGTTCTTGGTTGTGCTGAGCCGTGTTTGTGAGGATCGTAGGTTTAAATTGAAAGTGGGACCTTGCTTGGCTTGGGCTATTTTGAGTGTTCTTGGTTGTGCTGAGCCGTGTTTGTGAGGATCGTAGGTTTAAATTGAAAGTTGGACCTTGCTTGGCTTGGGCTATTTTGAGTGTTCTTGGTTGTGCTGAGCCGTGTTTGTGAGGATCACAGGTTTAAATTGAAAGTTAGACCTTGCTTGGCTTGGGCTATTTTGAGTGTTCTTGGTTGTGCTGAGCCGTGTTTGTGAGGATCGTAGGTTTAAATTGAAAGTGGGACCTTGCTTGGCTTGGGCTATTTTGAGTGTTCTTGGTTGTGCTGAGCCGTGTTTGTGAGGATCGCAGGTTTAAATTGAAAGTGGGACCTTGCTTGGCTTGGGCTATTTTGAGTGTTCTTGGTTGTGCTGAGCCGTGTTTGTGAGGATCGTAGGTTTAAATTGAAAGTTGGACCTTGCTTGGCTTGGGCTATTTTGAGTGTTCTTGGTTGTGCTGAGCCGTGTTTGTGAGGATCGCAGGTTTAAATTGAAAGTGGGACCTTGCTTGGCTTGGGCTATTTTGAGTGTTCTTGGTTGTGCTGAGCCGTGTTTGTGAGGATCGTAGGTTTAAATTGAAAGTTAGACCTTGCTTGGCTTGGGCTATTTTGAGTGTTCTTGGTTGTGCTGAGCCGTGTTTGTGAGGATCGTAGGTTTAAATTGAAAGTGGGACCTTGCTTGGCTTGGGCTATTTTGAGTGTTCTTGGTTGTGCTGAGCCGTGTTTGTGAGGATCGCAGGTTTAAATTGAAAGTGGGACCTTGCTTGGCTTGGGCTATTTTGAGTGTTCTTGGTTGTGCTGAGCCGTGTTTGTGAGGATCGTAGGTTTAAATTGAAAGTTGGACCTTGCTTGGCTTGGGCTATTTTGAGTGTTCTTGGTTGTGCTGAGCCGTGTTTGTGAGGATCGCAGGTTTAAATTGAAAGTGGGACCTTGCTTGGCTTGGGCTATTTTGAGTGTTCTTGGTTGTGCTGAGCCGTGTTTGTGAGGATCGTAGGTTTAAATTGAAAGTTGGACCTTGCTTGGCTTGGGCTATTTTGAGTGTTCTTGGTTGTGCTGAGCCGTGTTTGTGAGGATCGCAGGTTTAAATTGAAAGTGGGACCTTGCTTGGCTTGGGCTATTTTGAGTGTTCTTGGTTGTGCTGAGCCGTGTTTGTGAGGATCGTAGGTTTAAATTGAAAGTGGGACCTTGCTTGGCTTGGGCTATTTTGAGTGTTCTTGGTTGTGCTGAGCCGTGTTTGTGAGGATCGCAGGTTTAAATTGAAAGTGGGACCTTGCTTGGCTTGGGCTATTTTGAGTGTTCTTGGTTGTGCTGAGCCGTGTTTGTGAGGATCGCAGGTTTAAATTGAAAGTGGGACCTTGCTTGGCTTGGGCTATTTTGAGTGTTCTTGGTTGTGCTGAGCCGTGTTTGTGAGGATCGTAGGTTTAAATTGAAAGTTGGACCTTGCTTGGCTTGGGCTATTTTGAGTGTTCTTGGTTGTGCTGAGCCGTGTTTGTGAGGATCGCAGGTTTAAATTGAAAGTGGGACCTTGCTTGGCTTGGGCTATTTTGAGTGTTCTTGGTTGTGCTGAGCCGTGTTTGTGAGGATCGTAGGTTTAAATTGAAAGTTGGACCTTGCTTGGCTTGGGCTATTTTGAGTGTTCTTGGTTGTGCTGAGCCGTGTTTGTGAGGATCGTAGGTTTAAATTGAAAGTTGGACCTTGCTTGGCTTGGGCTATTTTGAGTGTTCTTGGTTGTGCTGAGCCGTGTTTGTGAGGATCGTAGGTTTAAATTGAAAGTGGGACCTTGCTTGGCTTGGGCTATTTTGAGTGTTCTTGGTTGTGCTGAGCCGTGTTTGTGAGGATCGTAGGTTTAAATTGAAAGTGGGACCTTGCTTGGCTTGGGCTATTTTGAGTGTTCTTGGTTGTGCTGAGCCGTGTTTGTGAGGATCGGAGGGTTAAATTGTTTGGACCTTGCTTGGCTTGGGCTATTTTGAGTGTTCTTGGTTGTGCTGAGCCGTGTTTGTGAGGATCGTAGGTTTAAATTGAAAGTGGGACCTTGCTTGGCTTGGGCTATTTTGAGTGTTCTTGGTTGTGCTGAGCCGTGTTTGTGAGGATCGTAGGTTTAAATTGAAAGTGGGACCTTGCTTGGCTTGGGCTATTTTGAGTGTTCTTGGTTGTGCTGAGCCGTGTTTGTGAGGATCGCAGATTTAAATTGAAAGTGGGACCTTGCTTGGCTTGGGCTATTTTGAGTGTTCTTGGTTGTGCTGAGCCGTGTTTGTGAGGATCGTAGGTTTAAATTGAAATTGGACCTTGCTTGGCTTGGGCTATTTTGAGTGTTCTTGGTTGTGCTGAGCCGTGTTTGTGAGGATCGCAGGTTTAAATTGAAAGTGGGACCTTGCTTGGCTTGGGCTATTTTGAGTGTTCTTGGTTGTGCTGAGCCGTGTTTGTGAGGATCGTAGGTTTAAATTGAAAGTTGGACCTTGCTTGGCTTGGGCTATTTTGAGTGTTCTTGGTTGTGCTGAGCCGTGTTTGTGAGGATCGTAGGTTTAAATTGAAAGTTGGACCTTGCTTGGCTTGGGCTATTTTGAGTGTTCTTGGTTGTGCTGAGCCGTGTTTGTGAGGATCGTAGGTTTAAATTGAAAGTGGGACCTTGCTTGGCTTGGGCTATTTTGAGTGTTCTTGGTTGTGCTGAGCCGTGTTTGTGAGGATCGCAGGTTTAAATTGAAAGTGGGACCTTGCTTGGCTTGGGCTATTTTGAGTGTTCTTGGTTGTGCTGAGCCGTGTTTGTGAGGATCGGAGGGTTAAATTGTTTGGACCTTGCTTGGCTTGGGCTATTTTGAGTGTTCTTGGTTGTGCTGAGCCGTGTTTGTGAGGATCGCAGGTTTAAATTGAAAGTGGGACCTTGCTTGGCTTGGGCTATTTTGAGTGTTCTTGGTTGTGCTGAGCCGTGTTTGTGAGGATCGCAGGTTTAAATTGAAAGTGGGACCTTGCTTGGCTTGGGCTATTTTGAGTGTTCTTGGTTGTGCTGAGCCGTGTTTGTGAGGATCGCAGGTTTAAATTGAAAGTGGGACCTTGCTTGGCTTGGGCTATTTTGAGTGTTCTTGGTTGTGCTGAGCCGTGTTTGTGAGGATCGCAGGTTTAAATTGAAAGTGGGACCTTGCTTGGCTTGGGCTATTTTGAGTGTTCTTGGTTGTGCTGAGCCGTGTTTGTGAGGATCGTAGGTTTAAATTGAAAGTTGGACCTTGCTTGGCTTGGGCTATTTTGAGTGTTCTTGGTTGTGCTGAGCCGTGTTTGTGAGGATCGCAGGTTTAAATTGAAAGTGGGACCTTGCTTGGCTTGGGCTATTTTGAGTGTTCTTGGTTGTGCTGAGCCGTGTTTGTGAGGATCGGAGGGTTAAATTGTTTGGACCTTGCTTGGCTTGGGCTATTTTGAGTGTTCTTGGTTGTGCTGAGCCGTGTTTGTGAGGATCGTAGGTTTAAATTGAAAGTTGGACCTTGCTTGGCTTGGGCTATTTTGAGTGTTCTTGGTTGTGCTGAGCCGTGTTTGTGAGGATCGTAGGTTTAAATTGAAAGTTGGACCTTGCTTGGCTTGGGCTATTTTGAGTGTTCTTGGTTGTGCTGAGCCGTGTTTGTGAGGATCGTAGGTTTAAATTGAAAGTTGGACCTTGCTTGGCTTGGGCTATTTTGAGTGTTCTTGGTTGTGCTGAGCCGTGTTTGTGAGGATCGTAGGTTTAAATTGAAAGTTGGACCTTGCTTGGCTTGGGCTATTTTGAGTGTTCTTGGTTGTGCTGAGCCGTGTTTGTGAGGATCGCAGGTTTAAATTGAAAGTGGGACCTTGCTTGGCTTGGGCTATTTTGAGTGTTCTTGGTTGTGCTGAGCCGTGTTTGTGAGGATCGGAGGGTTAAATTGAAAGTTGGACCTTGCTTGGCTTGGGCTATTTTGAGTGTTCTTGGTTGTGCTGAGCCGTGTTTGTGAGGATCGGAGGGTTAAATTGAAAGTTAGACCTTGCTTGGCTTGGGCTATTTTGAGTGTTCTTTGTTGTGCTGAGCCGTGTTTGTGAGGATTGTAGGTTTAAATTGAAATTTGTGCCTTGCTTGGCTTGGGCTTTCCTGTTCCAGTTTCTTTGTGTATCTCGAAAGTAATCCAGTTTGTGATGGATTGTTGCAGGAGTCACCATGGCACTAACTGAGGTTTCAAGCAACAAGAGTTTTGGAGGTTTTCAAAAGGTTTTTGAGCATACAAGGTTTGTCTAACTTTTATAATCAAAACTTTTTTTTTTCCCCCAAGTGCGAGTTTTTAATTTTAAAGTGAATATTCATAAGCCATGCCAAGTTAAATGAAATCGTGTGTGGAATGTATACAATGATGGATATTATCAAGTCTCGTGTTTGGAGGATGGAGGGAAAAGACGTTTGAGAGAATCTACACACCTGCAGCATCCATCCCTTGAATCCATCAGGAGCCCACAACCATTCATTAGTCCTGTGTTTAGCTGTAGGTGTTTGTCATGTTTGACAATCTCATACTTCTCCTTTTTTCCAAGTCGTGAGTTGGGGCGGTGGAGGGGACAGAGAGGTTGATACCTGTGGTGTGTGTGAGTGGCCACCTGGAAGAATATCCAGAGAACGTACTGGTCAAAATGGAAGCAGAAAATGCCTTCAATGTTATTATTCTGGGAGAGTTGCTGAAACCTTGACTTGGATAGTCCAGATCTGGCCCACCATGTCCATTTTACCAAGCCAAGGAAGATGCAATTCCAAGGACTGGTTGAACCAGTGTCTCATTGGTGCTTTTGGGAAGAGGGGGTGAGGGAGAGAGATCAGGGAGATCCCCTAGGTCCAGGTATATTTGTTGCCACCATTATCCCAGAGAGTCTGACACCCTTGGAGGAATTTTCTCGCCAGACCATCACAACTTGTGTTGATGATGACTAGCAAATGGGAAATGCAATCCAAGTTGGCCAGGCATTTATTTCTCTGCAATTGAGGCTGAAGAAGAGCTGCACCTAGTGGTGGACTCAACAAAGAGTGGAAACTGTTCTTCCTCTTTATTTTTTTTTATTACGAGAATGCAGGACCCATCGCTTCTCAGTCTCGGTGTGCCTGCGTCAACAATTGTCCCATAGGGGATACAACTAATCAAGGAATAACGGTACCCCTACATAATCAGCAGCACAGCATGCATGTACCTGCACAGCATAGAAATAAACACATCTACGTACACGCAGCATATAATGTACTGCACATGCACGTTTGAGGAGCATTTGTTTCCTGGCAGGACCCGTGCCTAATACGTGCCTTGGACAGTTTGATCAAAATAAGGAAGAGAGGGGAGGGGGAGAATATTTTTAAATAATTTTTTTAATTTTGATCTTCCTCTTGGTTTGTTGTGCATTATTCCAAATTCAGCATGTAAAAAGGCTGTGATAAATATCCCATTAACACACTCTCATCTTCCTTGCTCCTGAAGTGTACAGCTAGGCAGGTATCTTTCCTCTGCCTAATTATATTTTTCTCATTAACGACAACCGTTTTTTTTAAATTTTATTATTATTATTTATTTTTTAAAAGCAATTACACAAATTGGTATTCCCGTCAGGGAAGCGATCGGTCTTGCATTCCAGGATAGAGGAGGCCCTACAATATTCAAGGGGTTAGGTTCTTGGAAAATTCCGTGATAGTTGACACCGTGATCGGGCCAATGGGAAGAGGCCAGTTCAGTTCTTGGGATTTGAGAAGATATTGACAGTAGCCATAAATAAACACACTATATATATATATATATATATATATATATATATATATATATATATATATATATATATATATATATATATATATATATATATATATATATATATATATATATATATATATATATATATATATATATATATATATATATATATATATATATATATATATTGTTGTGAATTCGCGCCCCGCCGGCGTGCGATCGACCGCGTGTAACCAATAGCGGCCGCTTCGCCCACCGAACGTGCAATTCAGTCGTGACCCTCTCGGAACAACGCCGGGAGCTAGTCACGAGTGGGGGTTTAACCTCACCACAACTCGGTCCGCATTCTACTCGCGCGAAATAGGGTCCGATCGCTGAATGGTCGATTTACCTAAGTACCCGCACGGATAGCGTACCGAGGAGTTGTACCACGCCACAGGTCGACTCCGGACATGAACCGTTTAAGCGGCTCGTTCCGTGCTACAGGGATAACCGAGCAGAGTTATCGTCGACCTTGACGGTTCAGATTATTTACCGGGCATTTTAAACCCACTACCAATCCCTTACGTGATGCAAGATGGAGATTCAATAAAAGGAAAAGACGAAGCAAAACGGGGAACAATCGGACAAACACATTTATTCACGGAAGCACGGAAGGCACGTATATTACAGTCACAGGGATACAATAAAAGCAATACACGTATTTACAATCACCGTAAAGAAACACAAGCAAAGGACCAACGCAGATCTACAACCGAATAAGGCAATTCACACGGCAACACTTAAAACAGTTCTACTTCTTAAGACTGGCGCCACCCATAGACATTTACACAAAACCCCAAAAGAAAAGGAAGTCGCGACTTCCCTGAGCGCGTCATCCAGCCCTTGGCGACCGCAACTCAAAGTCCCTCTGGCGTGGTCCACTGGGCTCGTGCCTCGCGCCTGCACGTGTCGTCCGCCCGACAACTCGGACGGGGTTTTGGGGGAATGGGCCGGGTTTTCGCCGCTATCTCGGTGCGGACGGGGGGGGGGAGGGGGAGGGAAATGGCAAGCGCTCCGTCCCAGTAGCGGGGTCTCGGCCTGCACCGACTCCGAACGACCCTCCGACCAGGAACAATCACCAGGGACCAGGTTCGACGACCCGTGGAAATTCGACGACCTTCACCCGACCACGACCAGACCCGAACGAACATAAGCAAGGACTCTCCAACAATTCTCGACTATTCTCATTCAGGGACAAGGGACCAGCGACTCTCCAACAACTCTCGACAATTCTCCTTCAGGGACAACTGACCACACACACGCCTTTTGTAGGGTCGGGCTCCGCCCTTCGCTCCGCCCCGCGCCCTGCCCCGTTCTTGGCTCCTCCTTCCTTGGAGACGCTTCCAGAAAATGCCTCGAAGGGGGGCGTTCCTCTCCCCCGGCCGCGTCACACCACGCATCCGCCAATCGGGAGAGGACGCGCCACCCCCTCACCCTTTCTCACCATGTGTGGGGAAAATAGCGGGAAAACCCCACAGGCGTTGTTGGTTTTCTTCTCCACGCGCCGTACGACGAGGGAA
>NC_140962.1:45249116-45359116 GCF_056783735.1 Eptatretus burgeri
ACCCGTTCGTTGTGTCCTCTTTCCCCATTGAACCGCCGTATTGCATTTCGGAATGGTAGCAGGCTTTTTAATAGCCGATAAAAGAATTGGGTCCATCTCGCGATAATACCCCACTCTGTTATCCCAGAACGGAACGAACCGCTTAAGCGGTTCGTGTCCAAGCAGACCTCGCTGAGGTACGGTCTCTTGGTAGTCTAGTTCTGTTTTTCTGATGTATCAAATACTTATTTCATGCAATAAAATGCAAATTAATTATTTAAAAATCATACAATGTGATTTTCAGGATTTTTGTTTTAGATTCCGTTTTTCACAGTTGAAGTGTACCTTTGATAAAAAAATTACAAACCTTTATGTGCTTTGTAAGTGGGAAAACCTGCAAAATCGGCAGTGTATCAAATACTTGTTCTCCCCACTGTATAGGGTGTCCCAAAAAAATATACAACTTTTAAAATGCTTCGTTTGATCCTAAAAATGCAGTAATTTTGTCACTAATACTTCATTTCTTGTTGCAGAAACCCTGAAGTTTATTTTGATACCAAGCAAGAGCCAGAAAAATGCCAAGACTGACCGTACAACAACGGACAAAAATTGTTGAACTTTGGCACCAGATGAAACGTGTCATACAAGTGCAACGTCTTTACTCGAGACATTTCGGTATCCACTTGCGCCATGCACCAAACTTTCGGACAATAAAGTGCACCATCACAAAGTTTACCAATGTGGGAACCATCTGTGACCTTCATAAGGGTCACCGTGATCGGAAGAGGACAGGTCGTAGTGAAGAAAATGTGGAAATGGTGAGACAGGCGTTCGTTCAGAGTCCCAAAAAATCGATTCGACGACTTTCTGCCGAGACAAACATTCATAATAGCACCGTTCAGAGGATCCTTCGCCAAGACATTCTTGCCTTTCCATACAAAATTCAAACGGAAACAGTGCTTACTGATCAACAGAAACGCAAACGACTGGACTTTGCAAATTGGTTCTCAGGAAAGTTGGAGGAAGATGCAGACTTCCTCAAAAAACTTCACATGACGGACGAATGCCATGCTCACTTGTCCGGGGGAGGTAAACAAGCAAAACTTTCCGTTCTGGGGAACTGAAAATCCTGGTAATGCATCAACTGAACTGATGCCTCGATCTATTCTCAATGTCACCATGTGGGTGGCGGTTGGTTGGTATGGGATAATTGGTCCATACTTCTTTGAAGATGACCAGGGACTTACTTGCACGGTAAACCAGAGGAACTATCGCGAAATGATTCAGGAATTCTATCTGCCTGAGCTACATACTCAGGCCCGTAGGAGAAACCACCTGATCCAGATGAGAACCCAGTGGTTCCAGCAGGATGGGGCACCGCCCCATACAGCCAGGGAAACAAGGTGTTTTCTCAACCAACATTTTGAGGGCCGCTTTATCTTCCTCTACGAAGACGTTGAGTGGCCACTGTATTCCTCTGACCTTACTCCTCCAGACTTCTTCTTGTGGGGGTATCTCAAGGACAGGATCTATGGAAACCCTAGGCCTCAGACTCTTGATCAGCTGAAGGAAAACATCCACCAAGAAATCCAGAACATTCCTCAGGAAACATTTCCCAAACGCGTTTGCATGCAATGACAACACGTTTGCATGCAGTGATCGGCCAACGTGGAGCCTACGTCGAACATGTGGTCCAAAAGAAAATGACGATTCTAAACCAACATTTAAATTTTGGTGGCAATATGGACATTGGTACAATAAACTTCAACCTTTCAGCTTTCTATCCAGCCATATATCTTCAAAAAAAATATATGTTATGACCATCCTCTTTGCAGATAAAAAGTTGTATATTTTTTTTGGGACACCCTGTATATGTATGTATGTATTCCATATCCGAGCAAAAACATGTCGTTTAGGCTAGAAACTAAAAGCTGAATTTTGGCTAACATGATAATGACCTTGACCCTACAGGTCAAAGTTCAAGGTCAATGGGAAAAAAGGCAACATCATTTTCCAGATACTAGGACCCAGGAGAATACATTTGTAATTGTTGCCTAAAATTAACATGCCATGCCCATGGGACCCAAATCTCTGACATTTCCCCCCACTTCCAGTATCCCCATCCCCATCCCCAACCATGAGAATGTACTTTTTGAGCTTCAGTTCACTGGAGATGAAAATGGAAAAAGAAAATTCATGGGGAGAATTTGAATGATTATTTTTCTGGGTGTCTTGATTGCTAAACTTTGACATGAAGCATTCAAGCTAACCAACCCCCCCCCCCCTCCTGCCCTCCAGCATGCAGCTAGGTTGTAAAATGAAGTTTGGAATTTATTTGCCACCAAAAGCTGAGCAACAGAAATGTCCCATTCTTTACTGGCTTTCAGGTACTCTTTCAATTTCATTTTTCTTTTATGAATGTCGATTTTAAGTCTGTTCGTAGCATGGTTTCAGTATCTTGTATGTGTGTATATCTATCTTGCTTTCGCTTTGCTGACAGGAATACTGTTGTTGATTCGGTGGCGCTTAACAGCACCGCCGTCTCAGGGGTTATATTGCCGGCTAGTTCGGCACAGGTCTCGGGTCACGTGCCTCAGATCACGATACCAAAGTACCCCTTGCCTTGCCAGTTGGGGATATACTCCGGCTACAGACCGGGTTTGATCAGAGACCGAGCGAAGTCTACGGCAATCCGTAGCCAGTTTGGTTTTAAATACAAATCGAGCGATTGTTCTTCAGCGAGACTCTAATAAATTCAGGGCGGCAAATTTCGTATGAATCAGCCAGATTTATTGGGGAAACATCGGGGAACACGACAAGCAAAGCATTCATGGGCGTTATTCATCTCTAACCCACTCTTATATAGGGAGCTACGGATACGGGTTTCGTAGGGGGGCCATAGCAAAATAAGCCTTAGGCCTGGACAACATGCATACAAGACACGGAGTACTTGGTGGTGCCTCATGGATGAGAGAAAAGGTGTTGAAGGCACGAATGCAGCTCGTGACAAGCCGATGTCGCCGGATTCGAGCGCCCAGACCGAGCACGCAGCGTGGCAAAATGGCGGCGACGTACTCCTATCGGCACAGCCCACGCACGTAGCCTCGTTGCGTCCAGCCCCTGTGAGGTCGATGGCATAAGAGAGAAAGATCTATGGTGTGTTCCAGCTGGTTCTTCACAAGGTCCAGTATGCAAATCCAGGCCTGGCCCGTACACCAGATTAGGCAAAATCTGGGTGTTGGACTCTGCATGTGGATCGATGGGATGAAAAGACGTGGTCGAGCTGTGCAGGGAGTAAGAACAGTCAGAGGCTTTGTGGTTCGACTCAGGATGAACCTGGGGATGACCCGCATGCTGGATCCATGGCCAAGGAGAAACAGCTCGTCAAGTGACTCTTCATAAAGCAGATCGCAGACAGGAAAAAGAAGTTGCTCTTGCCTTACGGGGCAGGCTTTTTCTGACCACTTCCGGGGACACGTGATTGGTCCATCGTTCGAGTTTGCAACAGCTCTCCGCCAATGGGTTGCTGGCACATCTTGTTGACTGGCTCTGTCAGGGTGCTGGGTGGGGTCTGGTGAGGAGGGGGGGGAGGAAAAAGAAGGTGCCTCTCGGTACACCACCACTGTATGAACACTGGACTGTCTGCTACACCTTCCGACACACATGTAACGTCCAATTACCAAACAACCTGGCTAAGCATACATTTAATGGAGGATCTGGGCTAATCCTATATTTAATAAACCACTAAGGGCCCATTTCTACAACAATACTATGGAGGGGGTGTATGGGGGGAGGGAGATAGAGACAGGGGAGTGAGGAGGGGTGGGGTAGGGGTAGTGAAGGGGTGGGGTAGGGGTAGTGAAGGGGTGGGGTAGGGGTAGTGAGGAGGGGTGAGAGGAAGGGAAGGCAGATGTGCGGTGGAGCATTGATTATGATTCACACCATCATCAAAATGCTTCTGCATAGAATAACAGTGAAGATTGAAACGATAATGACTGAAATCCATTGTCTACCATTCATACGACAAACCTCACCCGTATGTGTCCAGAGAGACAGAGACTGGAGTTAGCAGAGAGAAAATGTAATGCTTTAACACACACACACACACACACACACACACACACACACACACACACACACACACACACACACACACACACACACACACACACACACACACACACACACACACACACACACACTTGGCCGATATCGGTATCGGCAGAATGGAGTCGGTGTGATTACCAACTACAGTACGTACTGTGTACAACCCAAAAACCTTGAGTAGCTTTCACCCTTGTTTTGGGGGAATTTCAATAAACTAATTATAAAAACAACGTTGCATTGTTGACATTTCAAATGGATGTGCATCACTCGGCTCCATCGATATCCATATGGATATTGATATACCAGTATAGCAATATTATTGGAATTTATTTTATTTTATTTTAATTTAGGTTCCAAAAATATGCAATTGTCCATTACATCTTCATATATGATGTATACATCATTGACACACGGCAATTTTTCAAAGTATTCCTCCCCACACCCCCAAAGATTAGAAAACGTTATTTTACTTCCAACTTCTACTTGCATTAAAAATGATTTGTTTTAAAGTGAGATCAGGATTGGTAATCGACACAGGTTGGAATCCATCGCGGAACACTGTACCCGTATCACTTTCATACTGGTATTACAGATCACTGATCACTGACTCAACACTGGGTTTGTAAAGCACACCCGATTCATATAAAACAATAACCAATTGGCAATTGATTTAAAACCAGCTACGAGGGCAAATAAAAATGCGATTTCTTGTACGGGTGCTTGGCTGCTGAGGGTTAAAAGTTAAAATGTACTGTGTTTACTTCCTGGTATGTCTTGACATCATCGGTTTCACGGTTCTTGTTCCATGTTCAGATGAGACGCCGAGTGCATCAAAGCTTTTTAAAGCATGTGCGGTATTTAAGGATTGTAAACACCTTACTTCGTTTTGTTGGTGATGTAGTGTTTTTTTGTTGTTGTTGTTTGTTTTCATTTCGATTTTTTTGGGGGTATGCCAGTACAGTATATTCATAATTCCAATACCGGTATATCTATATATCACCGGTCACTACCATAAACATTAATCTTTGTGAACAGCTGCCAATCGTCATGTGACAGGTGGTAAAAAAAATAAACAAAAAAAACTTGGCTTTGTAATTTAGAAAACATTAATACAGCAAATGGCTCAAATGTATTTACCCTCGCCAAAAGAGGGTATTGCGTTTGGGTCTGTCTGTCTGTCTTTGTCTGTTTGTCCGCACAGAACTTTCGTGTTTTTCTCTGCAACTGCTTTTCAGATTGAGATGAAATTTTCACCATCGTTGTGACTACTCGTGTAGAATGTTTTAATCATAATTATAATGTCATTGGTCACGTGGTGTGGAAGCCATATTGGAAAACAGAAAAACTTTGGATCTCTATCTGAACCCGCACAACGAAAAAATTGAAACTTGGCGCACGGTAAGTACTCATGGGGGGAATAAGTGTCATTTTTTTGATGTCATATGTGTCTTTGTTATGACGTCATAATTACTTATGTAGAACACAACTTCTGATCAGTATCAAATTTTTTTTTGGGTCATCTCGGGATAAAATGGTCCACAGAAAAAAAAACATTGATGACATCATTGGTCACGTGATTTGCCAGCCATATTGTTTAAAATGAAATGAACCTTCAAAAATCTTCTCTGAAGTGGCTGAACAGATCTAGGCAACTCCACGTGTGACCACCTATCCATGAGGAACAAAAGGTTCACATATACGATGTCATGTCACATGGTTTGGCAGCCATATTGGATTGAAGAAAAATATTAAATGTTTTCTCTGGAACTGCTGAATCAACGTGAAACTTCACATTTTATGATCTAGTAGTGATGGGGAATACACGTTTTTAAAACTTCAAATTGATCGGTCTGGCAGCCAGAATTATTTAATTTTTGATATGGGTTCTTTTTTATTTATTTATTAAATTGAATAAGGCCCACTTGGCTGTGCCTGGATGGCTTTGAGGGTTGAGGAGGAGCAGCTGAAATGTGTATCCTATCCAGGTTCCTCCTGATGACTTAATGTTTGCTTTTTTACTTGTTCGGGTTCCTTCTGATTACTCCAATGCAGGACTGTCGATTTGGACTTCCTTTTGATTTGAATTTATTTTCATCCCATTCTAAATTAAATTGAATAATAAAGTCATGGGTCAGGGTCAGGTGTCCGATCAAAGCAGGATGTCTTGGTACTCGGTCATCACAGCCAGCAGTTATAAAGTGGCAGTTCTAATTATGTATAATTACATAACACACCAGTACATAAACACCACACAAAAGAAGTCCTGGCGATTGTCTGCAATCTCTGATTGATCTTTTTCTTGTTATCTTTTTTAATTTGTCTGTTCAAATTCATGCTAAACATGGGTGAAAGATACTCAAGGTTTTTGGGTTGTATTCAGTCCTGTAATCGGAAATTGGCACTCACACCAATTCCAATCGGCCGATGCCTAGTAACGAAAAATTGCAAATATCAGCCTGTGCTGATTACTGATAACAATATCCGCCCAGCAGTAATATTTCTTTATTATAAAGCAGGAGTGTCTGTTTGTTTATCATTCCCCGAACTACTCCCTCATTTTTTGGTCTAGCCCATCAAACCTTCTGTGGAACGTTTTGGGGTTACAGCAGATATTTGAAGGTGGGTGGGAGGTTTCATAAATACCTCGGTACAATTATGATTTTAATTTTCGATCAGTACAAAGCATTTTATATCCGTTCTTTCTCACCTGCAGATTCATCTGTATTGGGTGTCGCATGAGAATGCCATCTATATTTGTTTACCTCACGAGTGTTTGTATTTTGTTATATTGTTACGGTTCTAGGAACCGTATGTATACATACAGTTGTCCCGAAGTTAGTTATGCCATTAGTATGTGCAGATAGATCCCTTCCTTGTGTGTAGTGGGAAAGCAAAGGGGTGCGTTGCGATGTTTTTTTTTAGTTAGATTAATAAATCATTTTCTCCCCTTTTATTTTATTTCCCCTGTTGTTGGAGCTGCAGTACCTTCCTCTCGCCTGCTACTCTCATTTGGGCTGGATAAGCGCTTCACCGCCTACTCGCCAAACCAGAAACTCGTTTTTCGAGGCAAAATCTTGCAGTAGTTCCTTCTTGGTGGGTCCAGACACGCATGGAGTGGGCGGGCTTGCCGGCCTGGCCGAAACCCAGAAAGGGCGGACCCCATGAAGGCCCTGTCCAATCGGGACGGGCGATGACGTCAGCTTCGCCAATGCCCCTCCCCACCCAGGGAGATCTATAAAATATGAAGCGATCCTCAGAGTAGGGTTGGGTGGTTGAGTTGGTGGAATGGTCTTGAGTAAGAAAGAAGGAAGGTCATTGGTTCTTTGGTGGTCAGAGAGTTCGGTGGGTTCGTTCGCGTTGTTGCGAATTGTCTACCCACGTCTCGCCTCGGCGGCCCGCGCTCTCCACTCAAGCTCCTTCACGGACACGAACTCCACACGTACGGTTGTGGCTGAACAACTCGACCTTTGTCAGGTGCCACACCACGGAGCATCCCTTCCCCCGAGACTCTCAGGTACCGAGAACTGCGACTCAGCTCCCTCCCTTCCTGGCTGCAAAAGGTCTCCTTTTATTTAAATTGGGTTTATTTTGTGTGAGTGTGTGGCACCTGTCTTATATGTAAACTGTATAAGTTCTTTGATTATTGGAATTCTTGCTTTTATTATTCTCGCGTTAAGTCTGCTCTGTGTCCGTTTTCGTCAGTTGCTGTAAAAATTGTCGCACTACATCTCTCTCTCCTTTCCCCTGCATAACACATCAATAAACTTGTTCCTGTGCCACATGACTTTCCTTGCCTTAGTGTAAATAAATGATGGTAGAAATGTTCCCAGTTCGTTTTTGTCTTTTCCTTCATTGGTCCAGCATGGTTCGGATCTGAGTTTAGCCGGGTCTTTATCCCCGATAATCTGTGCATTCTAGCCGGTACGTCCTTGGCAGTTCCGCTCGGCTGCATCTGATCCGGAGTTGGTACTCTACCGTAGTTTGTAGAGTGTTCCGGTTCGGGCAAGACGTACCGAGGGCGTGGTTCCCCGGTAGTCGAAACTGCGTGGTTAATTAGGTAAACTGATTACACCTGGCAGGAAGACCCTATGCTACGCTGTTGAGGTGTTGGCGTCCACGGTCGGTTAAGCGACCCGCCACGTCACGGAATTATCCGTGAGCGACGGCCGACAATTCAGGGAGTCTGGTGGGAGACGACGTAACTTCCCCCACCTCGTGGTCGTTCTCGCCACCGGATCCCGGCCAGCAACAATATTAATGGCATATTCTTCATTTGTGATTGGAATGATGCTGTTTGGAATGAAAACAGAGAGAGATTGAGTTTAAAGAAGAATGAGGAAATCATGTGAGGGTTTCTACCTGTAACATTCACGGATTTGGCATTTGCAGTTTCGCCATTATGACATCATAGAAATATTACCCACCTTACTTCTGTTGGGATCAGCTGCAGTTAAAAAAAAAAAAATGTTTGCCCAAGTCCTTCACAAACGAGCTGTCTAGCCCTATACTGTGCACGGCATAGCACAGGTAGTGTGTGTGTGTGTGTGTGTGTGTGTGTGTGTGTGTGTGTGTGTGTGTGTGTGTGTGTGTGTGTGTGTGTGTGTGTGTGTGTGTGTGAGAGAGATATATTCTATTAAAAAAAACGCATGCACATCTCTTATTGCCAATGTGTGTCAGATCACTTGGTACGATGTACTTGGAAAAACATGAGGGGGAAACTGAGTGTTAATAAAGTGTTTTTCATTTCTCATGAAATAGTGTGGCTATGTTTTGTACTTATACTTTTACAAGTTACCTTAATTTCTGCATGTTGTGAGACTGAATAATTATGCTGCTGTTTCTTGCATAATGTCCTCTTTCACAAGGCCTGACTTGCACAGAACAGAATTTTGTGACCAAAGCTGGAGCACAGAAACTTGCATCAGAGTTTGGAATCATTGTTGTCGCTCCAGACACAAGCCCAAGTAAGTTGAGACAATATATATTTTTTTCCTTGCATTGCAGAAAATGCACCGCCGTGAAACATTGATGCAGACAAACATTCAGGTGATGAGTCGAGGAATAATTAAAACTGTTGACTGACTATGGTCGTCCAATTATTTTCATACGATCTAAAATAAGCCCTCTTTTTTTTTTTTTTTTTTTTTTTTTAGTCAGCGTCGGATTACTCGCTTGTTTTTAGTGACTCAGTTAGTGATGCATCATCCACTAATCTTTACTGATAATGACGCATCATCTGCTGAATTGCTCGGCACCCGCCCAAGATCCGGAGCACAGCGATGTCGTGTATGTCAAATACGTCATCACAGACGTGATTGTGGCAGCTAGCTCGTGTTGATTAGGGATACAGAACGTAACCTTGTTGATACGTTATCTGGCAAGCTTAATATCTCCTGTTTCCTCTCGATAAGTGAATCTAACTTGGTACCACTGATTGCATAAACATTGACCAATCGTAAATAACCGAATCAAAGCAATATAGTTTGCGTTCATCAGCTGTCATCATGAGTAGCACCGATGCATAACAGCATGACCGAGTAATTGGGAGTACTCTGCGACAAAAATCGCTGCTAATCCTGATTAACTGGATGTTAGTTTAATGTAGTAAACCCACGATGAGCGAACCATCAGGTCACAATATTCACCAGTTTAATTTCACATTTAGAGAGATTTTCATCAGTGTTCAGCACGTCATCAATTTGGATTGCGTCATGAATAACTTTGTGAGACACTTCTGAGTACGACTGATATTTCTGTGCAGGGGGCTGTGCTGTACCTGGTGAGGATGAGAACTGGGACTTGGGTACAGGTGCTGGTTTCTATGTAGATGCAACACAGGAGCCTTGGAGCAAGCATTACCGCATGTATTCCTACATAACTGCAGAAGTAAGACAATTGTGATAACCGAGTTATTAATTGCTTTTGTTAAAATGGATTTGATAAAAAAAATATTGAATTGTGAGTTTTTAGCTGGAAATGTCCATTCGTCATTAAACCTCGATCCAAGAGAATGATTTGTTTGTGCATTCCAGATGAGGTTGGACCAACTCTTGCTTGTATTGCTTAATAGGGGGAAAAACAAGTAGTTATTAATTCATTGTTTGCATCTCATTGGGATTTAAAAAAGAATCCAATGCTTGAAGGTGTCTTATCAGTGACAAATGGAGATCATAAGGCTCCTTTGTATTTAAAAATAAGCAGCCAATTGAGCTAAGCTGACAAGACTGAAGAAGTTTGGTGCTTGTATTTGTTGTTATTTGAACAGTTTTGTAAAATGAGCTTTGTTTGAACCTTGTGGTTCCTCCCGTTTGGTGACAACACTTTTTGTAATTTAAGCCTTAAAGACAATTCTGGCTCATGATGGACCCATATTCATAATAATTCGGTCTCACAATGTACCGATCAAAACATGTCAAGATGTGAATCACATGTGAGGAACAAAAGGGTGAGGAAGCTTAAAGGGATGGCAGTTTAGAATGGTATTGCTTGATTGTAATTGATCTGTCCTCAAATTATGCTCAGAATGAAAATGGACTTTTAATTTTGTTTTGGTTGGTAGAAATAGGCTTTTTTAACGCTTGTTTACGTCTTCCTTTAGTGTTCATTTCAAATTTTACCGTGTATGTAAACAAGGTTGAGAATATTTGCATAGTATAGCATAAAGGTGTCGTTTTTGTACAAGGTTACATTGGATTTGGTAAAGGAGGATGTCATAGTTGAACGAGTGCAAACAAAAATGCCTTTTGTCCTCAGTAACTACATTTCTGGAACAAGCCATACGAGTGAGGTAATGTGGCTTCACCATAGGATAACTCTCCAATGAACCACAGCATTAAATACTTGGCCAGGTTGGGCAAGTAGACAATCTCACTTGATTGTCTGGGACCTAGAAAGTTATAGAGATCAGGCAAGTTTTTGGTGGAGGGGTGTAAAAGTTGGCTGTGCAGATTGTGGGTTTTTGTGGATGTGGAGGACCAGATGAATTGGAATGTTGCAACATGGGGCTGTGAATGAGAGAATTGTGTGAGTGTGAGTGAGAGATATAGATATAGAGGCATGGGCAAGTGCAGCTCACTTGTTTGCAGTCCAATATATTGTTGTGGACTCGGGGTTTGGGGATTACCACAAGGAGAAGCACTCGGGGTTTCTCCCGAATGTCAGGCCCTGCAGGCTGACGTGCTGTGGATAACTCCGTGGTCTGACGGGTTGCAAAGCAACTACGAACGTCGATTTGCACAGTCAAGTCTGGCAGGGTCCACTGTCATTTTACCTTTACCTGTCCGTTGAGTTGGCTTGACTAATTGAGGTTCATACCCTCAGTGCGCACCCGAGCCTGGTGTTGGCGCAGTGGTTAGGGCAGCGGCTTGGGATCCAAAAGGTCCTGAGTTCAAGCCCCGTTGGGCCACTGAATTAATACACCAGGGGGTTGACTCAGCCTGTCATCCTTCCGAGGTCGGCGAAATGAGTACCAGAATACTGGGCCGGTGTATACCCTGGTTGAAATAGCTGTACCATATCCCTGTGTTGTAAGAGGCGACCAGGGTTGCGTCAGGAAGGGCATCCGGCGTAAAACATGTGCCAAATCACTATGCGGATCATACGGATGATCCGCTGTGGCGACCCTGAACGGGAGCAGCTGAAAGAAGAAGAAGAAGAAGATCCTCAGTGCGCACCAGTCTATCTAGTACGGCCGAGAGAGAACCGTGGGTATGCACTGTCTAATCACGGAGGAATTAGTGGGGTGTAACTTCCTGGCTGTCGCTTGTGTGTACTTTGCTGAACCAATGAAAGGAATGGACACGACAAACAGGTTTGGAAGAACAAACAAAAAGGGTTTGTTTACAGGATACGGAGCTAGGAAAATCACGTAGCGACACAATCAAACCTGTTGGAGCCCAACGTCCAAGAATGTACGTACAGCCTGCAGAAGATTCACAAGGAGAAAATCCCTCTAAGACCGATACTGTCCATGGTGTGATCGGCACAACATGAACTTGCCAAGTGGTTGGGAGAGGTACTGCCACCAGTATTGGATTCACTTTCTCATTTCGTGGTGAAGGATTCCTTCACATTTGCAGAATCAATTGGAGCTGAAACACCGACAAGTGAGGACAACATAATGACATCCTTTGATATTAAAAGCTTGTTCACGAATGTACCATTGACGGAGACGATTGAGATTTGCGCACATTTGCTGTATCACACCGATATGGAACAACCGATGATCTCAGAACACGTCTTCGTGGAATTGATGAACACAGCAACAAGGGAGGTGGAATTCAGTTTTAACAACATGATGTATGCTCAAACGGACAGTGTGGCCATGATTTCTCCATTAGGCCCAGCTCTTGCAAATATCTTTGTGGGCTATCACGAAATGCAGAAACTTACTGGTCGGCAAGGGGTCGATTCCCCCATCATATACTATCGGTATGTTGATGACATTTTTGCTTTGAGTCTCAGACGGCATGTGACAATTTCCAGGCATGGCTCAACACTCCATCCAGCGCTGAAGTTTACCACGGAGCTGGAATCGTCAAACACGATACCATTTTTGGACATGTTGGTTGATAGATTTGATGTGGATTTTTTTAAACCCACCTTGTTGTGATCGTTGAACTCCTGAAGGATTCTAACTGGCCGATTGTGGAATCCTATTTCACTTCAGGCAGAGTTTAACGTTTGTCCGATTTGGTTATAAAATTCTGCATAAAACCCTATCGACACTGATAAAACTGATGTCCACACAAGTCCTTCCTTGTGAAATAATTTATTTTCTAATTATACACCATTAATACACTTCTCACCCTCATACAATGAACTTAAGAATCCACATTGATTGCATTATTATTTGGTTCTATTTCATTTATTCTTACTTTAGTTAACAGTTAGACCAACCCGATTCAATTCACTTCCACATTACATCAGAGAGTTTTAATCTAACTTGGTACTTGGTCAGTTCCAAGGAGTACAAGCCACTGAGATTCTAATACTTTCTCAGGTACTTGCACTGAAACAATTTTACATTTCAAAGCATTTTATACTTTCATGAGAGAGTGGTGGGGGCTATTCAACCCAGACTGCAGACGTGTCCTTTAGATGAAAAGCCACTTCGTACATTTCTAAGCAAAGGTTCATTTGTTATCAGCTCGGTCACTCTGCTCCAGAACAACACATTTCTTAACATTTAGGGCAAAAGTCTTTTGGCCAGAAATGACAGCCAATTCAACTTGTAGCATAACAGTTACATTTCTAAAACTCCATTTGTTACAATTTAGAATACATTAATATAAATTTTTCCCCCACAGATCCAACCTTGGTTTCACAACATCCGTCTACCGCAAGCCGACTTTCACAGGGCAGTATACTCGGTGGGACTCCTACAGCTCCACGAGAAACAAAATTGCCTTGATCAATATCCTGGTTGACAGAGCACAGAGGATTTGTTCACCGTGTAATCTCCCTGCTGAAATTGACAAAATCATGAATATACGTGGTGAGAATGGTATCCTGAGCATATAGTTAAGAGATCCATACACAAGTTTCTAAACACGACAAAAGATCGGAAGATTGGTCCGGACAAATGTCCAGTCTATATCAGGATGCCCTGGAAAGGGCAATCGCCACGAAGGTTTGAAGTACAAATTAAACATATTGTGTCAAACACGTTTCTGGCTGTGCAACCCCGAGTAATCTTTACCTCTCGCTGTTTGCTGACGTCAGTCAACAACGATGTGCTACCCACCTCACAAACCAGCAGTGTTATTTATGAGTTTAAGTGCCGATGTGAAGCTCTGTACGTGGGCCGCACAACACAAGATTGGCTGATCGGATCAAACAACATGTCCCCTTGGCTATTCGAAGAAAGATTGTGTGTCTTAGAACACAACCAGTGCGAGCATGTAGAAATATCCAGCAACCACCGGCCACTGTATCTGATTCATCTGCCATTGCACAGCACCTGGTTACCAACCCTATCTGTGCAGACCAATACAATGCAGTTATGGTCAAGATATTGAGCCGAGGTCGGAGCTCGTTTCATTTACGTATGTTGGTAGCAACCTTCATCCTTACCACCGCTCCAATATTATGTCGTCAAAAAGAATTTGTACGATCTCTGTATCTCTTTCAGCATGGAAAGATCATGGGATCTTCTGGTTCTGGGTTTGGAGCGTCGGCAGGTCTCTTTCAGGGCTCTCTGCTGACGATCTCAAAGTTAAGTTTGCGATGGTTATCTGTCCCGTTTTAACTGTTTATTTTCTCACCTACATGTTACTGTGTGTTCCTAGTTCGGTTTTGTTTCAAAAATCATGCTAATTTGTGAGTTTTCGGCGACCTTTTCTTACCGGGTTCCTTGAGGCCTACCCATCCTTAGCCTCTTGGTGTACGATCGTGTTTATTTGTATTTTCTCTCCGTTACCTTCGATTTCTATCTTCCCCATTTTCCCAACGTCCCCCATCCCTCCCAACTAAACACTGTATCTTGTCTTAAATCCCCCCCCCCCCAAAAAAAACGACCTTTCTCCTTGCACACTCACAAGTACCGATTCTTCTTCTTCTTCTTCTTCTTCTTCCTCCTGCTGGCACACCATCTTTATTCTACCGAGCTGACCTCTCGCCATTACCTTCACAATTTCTTCCGACAACCTTCCATTCCCGAATCTTACCTGTTCTTCAAAAATCAATAATCTTTCTTGTATTCTTTCGATCTATACACCTCCTGAAACCACATGTCTCCACTCT
Source organism: Eptatretus burgeri (assembly GCF_056783735.1). NCBI lineage: Eukaryota > Metazoa > Chordata > Myxini > Myxiniformes > Myxinidae > Eptatretus > Eptatretus burgeri. Next base: position 45,263,946 of record NC_140962.1, read on the forward strand.
TCCTGGTACTTTTCATCGACCCAGCAGCTTTACACTGCGTTTACAGTTCCAAATTCACCATACACTTCCACGATTTTAATTCAACCTTCCCTTTTCGGAATGTTACACAATCCTGATTTAAAATAAATAAATTCACTTTTGACTATACACCTCCCATAGCCACGTGCTTCTCCCGTAACCACATGATCTGTGGTTTTGGTTCCACCACCTGCATTTACCCACATGATCTGGTTCCACCACCTGCATTTACCGATCCAAATTCACCATTCACCTCACGATTTTTTGACAACACTTCCATGACCTAATCTGATAAACTCTCTCAAACAATAATAATAAAACGATCTCTTATAATGCTTCATCTTCCTCTTTCACACGTGTGGTACTCATTACTGTATCATAATTCACGACTCTTTCTATTTCAACAGACTGCTCTTAATTCGATCTTTCCTTCATACCTTGCCTAAAAAAAATCCAACTGTAACAGCGTTTCTTCTCTCCATTCTCTGAATTTGCCTTTATTGCATCCATCAAGAAATGTGTTTAATCGCATAACTGACCTAAAACTTAAAAAAAATCCCCAGTTTGCCATCAACCATTCTTTTTTTCCAACTTCAGTGCCAACTCACCCCTCTCAAAGCAACCATCACACTCTTCCTCCTCCAAGCTTCCCTTTCACCTCTCAAAAACTCCCCCTCACCTTTCTCCCTCAACTCTCCCCACTCACCCTTTTCCCACCATTCACCACCCTCACTCACCCTTCTCAAAGTTGCACCCCCTCTCATCCACAAAGCTGCCTCCTTCCACTGCCCTCTCACCTCCATCTCATCACTCTACCTCCTCAAATCCTCAACTGCCTTCTGCCCTCTCTCTTGCCTCCCCCTCTCCCCCCGCACCACAGAGCCTTTTCTCCTCCTCAACTGCCCCCTCCCCCAGCTATTGTGCAATCCCCCACCCTCCTTCAACAACCCTCCTCCCTTGTCCTCCCCTCCCCCACCCCCCTTGTCCTACCCTCCTCTCCCTCTTCATTAACAGTGTGGACCTCAAATATCTGGGGCCTTCGCTCAAACCTTTCAGATCATTCCATACAGGTTGCCACTGACGAAACAGAAATAATCTGCCTAATAGAAACTTTCCTTCCTCGAGACGTCTCTGACTCCAAAGTATCTCTTCCTGGTTACTCCCTCCTCCGGTATGACAGACCTGAGCCTCGTCCTGGTGGAGGAATTGCTCTCTTCATCAAAGACTCTATTCCTCACTCTCCATGCACTGCCCTCACTCCCCCACACCCCCAGGAATACCTCTGGCTCCAGCTTCCCTCCACTCCCACCTCATGTTTATATGTACACTGCACCGTCCGCCAAACAGTGATGACTCAATCTCCACCTCACTATCCGAAAACATGGACCAACTTCTATCTTCTCATCCAAACTCTCTCTTCCTCATATGTGGTGACTTCAATTGTCATCATGCCAGTTGGATAGGTGTGGGTACCTCTCACCTGTTATGGCACTTCAACAGAAGCTTTCTGTGACTCATTAGGACTGACTCAATCGGTCAATCTCCCGATCCAGATCTCAACCAATGGTACTCCATCTCTTCTGGATCTGATTTTGACAAATTTCCCTGATATCTGCTGCTCTTCCTTTGCTCCAATCGGTTCTTCTGACCACGTCCTTGTCAAAGTGGACATCTCTGGCTATTATCAGAGAACCACCTCACCGCCGTCGAGTCTGGAATTTCACTGAAGCCGACTGGCAAGGTCTCCAAGCAGCCATCAAATGTATAGACTTGTCTCCTATCTCTACTTTCTCCAACATCAACTCATCCTGGGAATTCTTTCAAAGAAACTTGCTTCTTCTCATGCACAGATTTATCCCCTCTCATCTTCAGTTGTCCTATCCTTCCTCCCGCCCATGGTTCACTGAAGCTTGTGGCAAGGCAGTTGTCCTGAAACAACTTGCCTTTGCCTCATGGAAAGCAAACCCAACTGAGGGTAATTTCAGTTCTTTCCATAAAGCTCGGAACAAGTGTGTATGTACTCTCAGGAGAGCCAGAAAACAACATCTTTCTCAACTCAAGTCTGAACTTTCAGACCTCTCTCCCCCCCTCCAAATCCTGGTGGTGTCTAATCAAATCTGTTACTGGTGTATGTTCCCCCTCCATCCCCTCCCTTTCCTCAAATGGCCGCACTGCTGATACCGCACGTGAAAAGGCTGAATGCCTAAACTCGGTGTTTGCATCGAAATCTTGTGTCCAAAACCCATCGCTTTCTCTACCAACCTTACCCAGTCGCACTCAACTGTCCCTGGATTCTGTGTCCTTTTCTTCGAACAAAGTGGAGAGCTTGCTGTCAAACCTTGATTCAGATTCTGCAACCAGTCCAGACCGCATCAGCCCATGTGTCCGAAAAACCTGCTCCTCTGCTCTTTCTCACCCTCTCTCTGTTCTATTCACCCTCTCATTTGCTCAAGGTCATCTGCCATCTGCTTGGAAATCGTCAAACATTACTGCCCTGCATAAAAAAGATGCAAAAACAGATCCCTGCATCAACAGACCAATCAGCCTTCTCCCAATCATCAGCAAGATTATGGAATCAAACATCACTTCAGACATTAAATCCTTCCTCTTCTCCAATGACTTGATTTCCGATCATCAATTTAGTTTAAGACCAGGTCACTCTACCCTGGATATGTTGCTTCTGCTCTCCCAACAATGGATTGGAGGTACTCAATGCCGGACATGAAATCGGAGCCTTCTCCCGAGACATATCACGTGCTTTCTATACGGTCTGACACCCTGCCCTGCTCACCAAACTCTCTTCCTATGGTATCCAAGGCCATCTCCACTCATGGCGCGCAGACTTCCTTTCCTGTCGCAGTCAACATGTGGCCCTAAATGGAGTTCTTTCATCCCCTCTTCCTGTCCAGGCTGGAGTTCCTCAAGGTATCATTCTGGGCCCTGTTCTTTTTCTGGTTTTGATCAATGATCTCTCCGACTCTCTGGAAAATCCTCTTTATCTCTTTGCTGATGACTCCACCCTCTGCCATACCATCTGTCATCCCTCAGACCGGCATGCCGCAGCTTCTTCGCTCACTGCAGATCTGGGTAAAACCACAAACTGGTCCAACACATAGAACATGTCTTTCAATCCGGACAAATCTCACACTCTCACTATGTCTTTCCGAAAGGACCATTTAGAACCCCCCCCCAATCCACTTTTTCAACAATCCTCTGGAAGAAGTCCTTTCTTTCAAGCTTCTGGGTCTCACTATCTGCCATGATATTTCCTGGGAAAGCCACATTTCAAACCTGGCCTCCAAAGCCAGTCGCCGACTGGGAATCCTCTGTCGTGCAAAGTCCTTCCTCACCCACCTGAGCTCCTGACCACTGACAATGCTTTTGTGTGCAGCCTGATGGAGAACTGCTCTCCTCTCTGGGCTGGTGCTCCTGCCTCCCAGCTTTCTCGTCTTCACGCTATGGAAACCAAGGCATTTTGGATCGTTGGCATCTCCCGCGATGAGGCTGAGTCTTTGGGCCTCTCACTGCAGGCAGGTCGGTGGCTTTTGCCTTCTACCGTGTCCTCTCCAGTATCTCCCCCCCCCCGCTCTCTCTGCAATTTGTCCCCACATTTCCAAAGGACGCTCAAGGTCCGCCAACAACCCCCTTCTGGTAAAACTACCAAAATCACGAATCGCTGCTCACCTTCACTCTTTCATTCCTCTTTTCCCCCGCCTTTGGAATAAACTCCCTCACTCTATTCATTCCCATTCTTCCCTCCAGCCTTTCAAAACAGCTGTTCACCACCACCTCTTATCATCCCCCATCCAAATCCTCGATCTTTTCTACCCCCATTAATCCACCCAAACCCACCTCAAATTCCCTGCTTTCCTTCCTGAAAGTCCCTGAAATGTCCATCTTGTATTCCCCATGTTCCCCGCCCCATCCCTCTCCCTTCCAAAGATCTCCTAATATCTCTGTTCCCCACTGTTTTGTCCTTCCCACTCCCGCCCCTCGTGTCTCATGCCCCCTTGCTGTGTGTTGTGTGTTCGCTGTCATACGAGCCTCGACAAAGTATACAAAAAAAGGGGAAATAGAGGAACAAATGGTGAATGGACCTTAGGGGAAACCCATCCCCCCTCTCTCCAGGATGCGGTTGCAAACATCAATCGTCGACCAACTCTGCTCCAGCCAACTCTGCTCGAGGTGAAGATGATGAGCCGACTAATGGGCGTTCGGATTAACCGTGACGTCGTTACGGTTGAACCAATCAGTGTCTACCTTATTGAGACTTGCGAATAAAACGCGCCTTCACTTCCTCCTTCACTTGCTGCGATTTCTTTTTTTTACCCTGAACAGTGCAGCATGAAAAGCTTCGGTCACTATGTCGTGTTTGTTTATTTCCATATTAAAGTTCTGTAGTACCAAACATCTGTGTATATATGTATATATGTATATATGTATATATATATATATATATATATATATATATATATATATATATATATATATATATATATATATATATACACACACACACACACACACACACACACACACACACACACACACACACACACACACACACACACACACACACACACACACACGTTGTGTGTCCATCCAAACCCCATCATATTGCATATCGTTGGAATCCCCTTGCCCATTTGCACAAGGTGCGGGGCCCTCTGCTATTACAGTACGTTGATGCGAATAACCAAAATTTAATATTAATGTCCATGTCTTTTTGTTCCAGCTTCCAACTGTCCTGCAGAAGTCTTTTCCTGTACTGCCAGACAAACAGTCCATCATGGGGCATTCAATGGGCGGACATGGGGCCTTGGTTTGTTGTTTGCGCAACCCAGGCCTCTATAAGGTTAATCCTCACCAGTGCACCATCACAATGCTCACTCAGCCTCTGAGAGATTGTCTTGATTTGTGTACAACATAACACTGTCGGCAGAAAAACGTTTGCACATCATTGTAGAGCTCATCCACCGTTTGTGAAATTGTTAACTCATAATTTTGTTTTTGTTTGCAATGTTGAGGCTCATAGAATGGATCAGGCTGTAACAGAACAAAAGGAATAATAGAAAGAGGGGGTAGGAGTCAGGTGGTGGGGGGGGGGGAGGGTTGGGTGGGGTGGAACGTCCAAACTGCAAGGATGAGTGAGACTTTATTGAGCCATAAATGAAAGTGGACTTGATTGATAGAGCCGTAAACTCCCAGGTAGGAAAATTTATTTGAGAAGTTTTTGTATGATGGAATCTATTCTCAAGTAAACAACAAACTTGGCTGGTTTGTTGTTTACTCTCAAACGTGTTTCCCTCATTTCTTAAACTGACTTGCACTTTCCCAGCCAGTAGTTCACACATTTTTCTTTGCTTGATACATTTGTTAGCAAACTTTATTAAACCGTCCCTCTACAGAGCAGGAGACAGATTTTTGCAATCGCGTCTGTCTGTCCGGTCCTGTCCAGGCCATAACCTTTAAAATATATATTTAAACCATTTGAGCTTTTGTCATCAAATTTTCAACAAACCTTTGGAAGACAATATGGAGAAAATAATGAAAAATTGGGTGAAAATGTGAAAGGGCAAAGTCATAGTGACTATAAATATCTGTTATTAACCCCACCCCAGGGCGTCAATCAAGAGACGGGCCGTATGTATATATATATATATATATATATGTATATATATATATATATATATATATATATATATATATATATATATATATATATATATATATATATATATATATATACATATATACAACACTAAAGCTCTCTTGTAAATAAAGAAACATGGAAGAGCTGAAATATATATATATATATATATATATATATATATATATATATATATATATATATATATATATATATATATATATATATATATATATATATATATTACTAAAACTCTCATCATGTATGTATGTATGCATTCCCGAAATACAGCCAAAACGGTACACGATAGCTCAAAATTTTTAGTTCCACCTGACTCACCATTCTCCTGCGGTGTGCAGTATCAAGTTTCGTTTAAATCGGGCAACGAAAAAATTATTAAAAAAATCAATTCCCGATTCAGTCAAGTACTCTTCGCGAGAATTTGATCAATGCAAACAACCTCAGCGGTATAGTTCGCTGGAGCTATCTTTTTTATTATTTTTTTTTTAATGATTTTTTTTTATCAACCGCTGTCACAACGGGAACCCAACGGGTTCACGGGTCGTCTACTATGTATGTATATGTGTATATATATATATATATATATATATATATATATATATATATATATATTTCAGCTCTTCCATGTTTCTTTATTTACAAGAGAGCTTTAGTGTTTCTGTCTTGGGGCTAGGCCATAACATTTTTAACAATCGACATAAAATCTTCAACAAACCTCTTATTATGAGAATATGGAGAATACAAATTAATAAAATGTTATATGTGTATATGTATAAGCCTGGTGTTGGCTTAGTGGTTAGGGTGGCGGCTTGGGATCCCAGGGTCCTGAGTTCAAGCCCCGTTGGCTGCTGAATTAACACCAGGGGGTTGACTCAGCCTGTCATCCTTCCGAGGTCGGCGAAATGAGTACCAGTGTACTGGTCCCGGTGTATGCCCCGGTTAGAATAGGTGTACCATATCCCTGTGTGTCGTAAGAGGCGACCAGGGTTGGCGTCAGGAAGGGCATCCGGCCATAAAACATTGCCTCAAGAAAAAGCCAAACCCCTGCACAGCAGGGAAAAATGGCTGTAAAAACGGTCATTATATATATGTGTATATGTATGTATGTATGTATGTATGTATATATATATATATATATATTAAACTCATTTTCATCAAGTTTAGTTTGAAGACAAAGCGGAGAGGCTTTGCATTTTGAGATTCTTTCTAGTCTGCCATTAATTTAAATTTGACTTTCCCCAAGACTCCCATCATGCAAGCACTCTTCAAATTAATGTGGTTTTGGTGGTATGGTGTTAAAAATAAAATTAAAAATTGGCGAATTACATTGAGACTAACTCACCCTGTCATGCAAGTTTTATTTGTTTGATGCATTGTTGCACTTTTATCACTTGTTTCTGTCCATACAAACTTGGTGGTTTACCCTGTGCTGTTTATTTCCTATCACAACCCCAGTCAGTCTCTGCATTTGCACCGATTTGTAATCCAGTGCAATGCCCCTGGGGCCACAAGGCTTTTCAAAACTACCTTGGAGCTGACCAAGATGCTTGGAAGGTTTGTTCTTCTTAACCCTCCTGTGTGTTTCAAAAGAAATCTAGTAGCTTGAGCTGATGCAGGACAGGATTGCTTTTACAAATCGGCAGAGGGTGTTAAGGAAGTGGAAGGGGACACTTAATGATGGGGGAGAGATGGGATTATTGCATTGGTTGTATACCTTCTGATTAATCCCTTGATTCCTGCATTTTATCACCATTACTTTTGCAATTGTCTTTGGCTTATGCTTAGCATTCTTGTGATGTACATTCTGGTTCCCTTATTTGTATGGCACGAGTTAATGCTGGAAAGAGCCACCTGCGTATTGGATGGGCAAACATTCTGGCACTTGTTACCTTCCCCATATGCTGCACACAACCACTTTTTTAAATTGCTGTTGTTATTTTATTTTATTTTTTTATTCCAACATCCCCTCAATTTGCTTCCTTTCTTCTTCAATTCTCCCATTATATACTATTCCTTGTTTGTTTGATTTTATTAGATATTGTTACGGACTCAAGGTTTGCCACGAGGGGAAGCCCTCAGGTTCCTTCCGAAAGCCTGGTCCAGGAGGCTGACGTGCCAGAGAAAACTCCGGTATTGCGGGTTTCTAAGCAACCAAAAACGTAAATTAACTTCGTCAACTCTAACAGGGTTATCCGTCCAACTCTGTTTACCTGGTAGCTGACTAAATTAACCGAGTGTGTGCTGAGGGCACGAAACTCGGATTACTGCCGAGCGATACAGTGGTTGTCCACTGGCTAACGAGAGAAAATTGCATGGGGTACAACTTCCCATCTGGTACATGTGTTGTACCAATGAAGGAAAGCACAACCGAGAGATTTGAAAGAACAACCAACTATTTATGCGCGCGCGCGCACACACACACACACACACACACACACACACACACACACACACACACACACACACACACACACACACACACACACACACACACACACACACACAATGGTGAAAAGCACATTATTTACAGCTCTTTAGTCACAAATCCAGCAATTGATGTGAGTATTTAAAGGCAAAAGTCACAGAAAAGCAGACTTAACCCTAACACGTTTTCCCCTTACACAGATTTACTTGGACGAAAGACGTATGGCCATCATTCAATCCTGGAAGAAGAGACAAGAAGAACTGACGAGAAAGAAAACTGAGCATGGGGTCGACTCTCCCTCACTTCACACACTCCAACGGGGCTATACCGGTCCAAATATACAAGGGGGAGGGGAAGGAGCAAGGATGGCGAAGATTGGTGGTGGAGTGGCAATGCAGTGTGATGGGATGTGCGGCTGCATTTCTGAGGCATACAGCACAAGTAGGCAAATCCTCTCTGGCATTTCTGGTACACCAGCTGCAAGCAACTCTATTTCCTTCAGAGCAAAGTACATGGGACAACCAGCTCCACCTTGAACGCTGTCTCTGGAGCATTCCGTCACCGAAAGCTGTTTAAGGTCCACGTCAGACTCTCCACACAAAACCAGCCAGGGTCTCGGCTTTTTATATTGCTCACTGGAAAGCTTGTAGGTGACGACAGTCCCATCCACACTCTGGGCTCTCAGGCCAAGCTTTTCGGCGACTCTGTCCCATCTACACTCTGGGCTCTTCCGTGCTCACCAGACATGGCTTTGAGTCCTGTCTCGTGTGAGCCTCTCCCCCATTGGTGAACATCCGATGGTGGCAGGTCCACGATGCCGGTTGTGGAAAATCCTACCGTCCCTGAGGGAGCCTTTAACGCAGCCCTCACCCCGCCCCTCACGCGTGAAAGTCTCGGAACGTGCCCCCAGCCCCTCCCTACGTGCACAAAATGTACATGTTGCAGGGAAGGAACAATGTGGGAAATACAGATGCATAAACCTGTGGGGTTGATAGAAGGACTGATGGGATGAAAGAGGGGTTGTTAAATTGTGTGATGGTGGATTTAAAATAGCAGAGGGTTTGGAACAGACTGATGGGGGTATTGAAAGGATTGCCGGTGGGGGGGGGGGATGGGATGGGGACAGACTTCACACTGGGGATACACAAACCAACCTCAGCACATGTCCCATCCCCCCCCCCCCCCACACACACCATTTGACAAGGGGCACAGGTCTTATCTACAGACTAATGAAATAACTCATCCTTGGGTTTACCACTTGTATGAAAGTAAAAATAAATGAAAAAATTTAATGCAAATGCGTGGCCTGAGACAATGGGGACGCACAGTTCGATATATTTTTTATAATGAGTAAGCATAACAGATAATTTTCATCTTGATATATCAGTATTGAAATTCTAAATATACTGGTGATATGAAAAACAAACAAACAAAAAAAAGGGTATATCGCCAACAAATCGAAGAAAGGTGTTTACAATCCTTAAATACCCTACATTATTTTAAAAGCTTTGACACACTCGGCGTCTAAGCTGAACATGGATCAGTAACAGTGAAATCTATGATGTCAAGACTTAACAGGAAGAGTAAGTACAGTATGTTTTCACTTTTAACCCTCAGCATCCGAGCACCTGTACAAACAATTGCGTTTTTCTTTGCCCTTGTGGTTGTTTTTAAACCAATTGCCAATTAGTTATTATTACCTCCACCACCGAAGGTGAAGGAGGTTATGCTTTCACCCTTTTCTTTCTGTCTCTTTTTTTTTTTTTTTTTTTTTTGTTTGTTTGGCTGTGTGCTGGATATCTCAAAGTTGGAGACAGGTTGGGTGTGTGACAAGGACAAACTGATAGATTTTGGTGAAGATCCGGATCCGACTACTAGAATTTTAAAAAAGTGATTCTTCACCATTGAGAGAAAGGGCTAAACCGATATACGGCACGATATCTCAAAAAGTTGTGAACAGATTCAGATGAAACCTGGTGGACACGTTGGGTGTGTCACAAGGAAGAATTGTTTCAATTTTTGTGAAGATCTGATAATTTTATGTGATTCTTCACCATTGAGAGATTGGGCCAAAAACGATAAATAGCACGATATTTAAAAAAAATGTATTGGGTCCGATTATGTTCTCGTGGATCAGGCATTGCACGGCGGAGGTATGCGCCCTACAGAGTGCCCTTCTAGTTTTATATGAATCGGGTGTGCTGTAGAAATCCTGTGCAGAGTCAGTGATCTGTGATAGCGAGACTGGAATGGAAGCGATAATGGTACAGCGTTCCAGGATAGTCATGCAGGAACGGCGATGGCGATGGTGATGGATTTCAACCTGTCGATTACCAATACTGATCTCGCTTTGAAACAAAATAATTTTTAATACAAATAGAAATTGGAAGTAAAATTACTGTTCTCATCATGATGGGGAGGGGGGGTGGGGGGGGGGAGAAAAAGGCCCCATGTGGGAATCCTTTGAAAAATTGTGTTTTAGTGTTGTGTACGTCATATGTGAAAATGTAATGGACCATTGGACCTTTGCATATTTTTGGAACCTGCATTTTAAAAAAAAGTTTATTAATACATGTATGTATTTTTATACCATTGATTATACTGGAATATAACGGTATATCGACAGAGCCTACTGCATACATATGTACAGTGCCTATATAAAGTCTCTACACCCCCTTTCAAAATTTTCACCTTTTGTTGCCTTGTAGCCTGGAATTAAATTGCATTAAATCAGACTTTTTACACCTTTAATTACACATCGTAACCCACAACTTCCAAGGGGAAAACAAATTCAACAAATTTCAGATAATTAATTGAAAATACAAAAACTAGAATATCTTGGGTTGGATCGATCACACACCCTTCCCTTTTTCTCAATTTAACCGTCCGTTTTATTTTGTGCGGAATTTTTATAGATGTCTTGTTTCATTTTACAGTGTTTGACGTTGTAATGCTGAAAAAGCAGTTTTGTAGTTGATGACTGCAAATGCATTACTCACTTAACCTTTGAAGATCCATCCTCTTTCGTATTGTTGTGGTTACCAAATTCGCAAACCACCATTCAGGTCCCTTAGGTGAGGTATCTCGGTAAGTGCATGTGTAGTTAGGCCCAAACCCGTTGTCTAGTGGGAATACATGTCATATATGCGTGCTGCGACTCTTCAGGATAGCCGTTTTTCTTTTGCTATCTTTATTTTGGACCAACCGCCATGGTTACCACCACAACCACAACATCAACCACCAACCACAACGCCGCTTCACCACAACCGCCACGACCTTCACGTCACACCTCGCAGCCGTCGCATCACCACCGTTCTTGCGCCGCCTGTGGGTACCGGTGTTGGACTCGTGCAGGGCGCGCGCCGAACAGCGTGTACAAAATCACGGATTTTGTGCTTCAAAAACGGATCAAAAACGACACACGCCCACTTTTTGCCGTCCAATCGGTGAGCGAGGGGCGAATTGGCCCCGCCCCCAGGGCGATCGATATATGCAAATTTATGGATCAAAAAGCCTTCACGCCCACTTTTTCTCGGGCCAATGGGGAGCGAGGTGAAAGGTCGAAGGGAGGGGGTCAAAGATGAGAGGGCGAAGTTACGGGGCGGATAAAAGGACCGTGTTCGTCAGACGAAGAGAGTCCAGAGTCCAGAGGCGGAGAGTAGGAGAGTAGGAGAGTCGGAAACAGAGAGTCAAGACTTTGCGGGCGGTGGAGCTGGTCGTCGTGTGCGTTGGAGTCGGAACGGAGGGGACGGAGCTGTGGAAAGGCGGCGAGGGCAGACGAGGGGGTGCTCGCGTCGTGCAGGGAGCTACACCCGAGGGAGGCCGACAGCGCGACCTGGCCGAGGTGGAGACGCTCGTCGCGGGATAATAAAAATCCTCTATACCCCGAGCATCAGCAACCCCCTCCTGTTTCCCCCCGCGCTGAGATAGTGCGACCAAGGGGGCCCCTTTCCCACCCCCTACCAGACACTGTCCGCGAGGCCCGCGGAGTTGAGGCGCCATCGCCGCTCCGCGTCTCATCACCAGACGGGTAGGCCGACCCGGTCTCGGCCTCAGGCCCGCCTCATCCTTGAGGGTATTCTTTTCCTTGGTTTTGGGTATGTGTTGTCGGCGCCGTCTGTGAAGTAGAATTGTATAAGTGTTGCCGTGTGCTCGGTAGTCGGTATTAGCTCTGCATTGTGTTTTCGCTTTTATATTTGCTTTTTGTGTAAATGGAATTGTGTTTTTCTTTTCTGTGTGCATTTGGTGGAATTGAATGTGTGCTTCCCATGTGCCGCGAATAAATGTGCTTTGTGTTGAACCGTTTCCCGCTTCGCTTCGTCATTTCTCCCATTGAATCCTCATCTTGCTTCACGTAAAGGGTTGGTAGTGGGCTGAATACGCCCGATAATTAATCGAACCGTCGAGGTCGACGATAACACCGCTCGGTTATTCTGATAGTACGGAACGGGTCGCTTAAGTGGCCCGTGTCCGAAGTCGACCTGCGGCGAGGTGCGATCGCCCGGTCTACCCTCCGCGTGGGTACTTAGGTAGGTCGAATTTGGCGAGCAACCCTATCCCACGCGGGGGCTGATTGGCTCGATCGCGGTGAGACCGAAAGGTCCACCCGTGACTGGTTCCCGGCGTTAGTCCGAGAGGGTCACGACTGGATTGTCCGTCCGGTGGGCGACGTGCCGCGATTCGAGTTACGTGGCCGTCAGCACGCCGGCGGGCGCGAATCCGCAACACTGGTGTCAGGTCGTGCGATACAAATTCATCGCCCTCCTCACGGCACTGGTAACGGAGAACAGGAAAACGGGCTCTCCTGTCTCCAGCTAAATTCACGGGAATCGGTCCAGGGGTGAGAGAAGCGACCCCCGATTCCCTCCAAATTACGAGCGAGCGAAATTAACCCTTCACGAGAAGCAAGATGGCGTCTCAAGGCGAGCGGGAGCCGGGGGTATTAGAAATGGATGTAGAATGTGTAGGATCCATGGTCCAGGATGGAATCCCCGTGCAGGAAATGTTGATTGTGCAGGAACACGGACTCGCCCAACTGAACCCAGAGCCCGAAATGGGTGCGGCAGCGGCCGCGGTGTATGACACCTTCCCCCCCCCTCTCCACCAAAACCCCTCCCCAACCCTTGCCGAAACGGCTCAGTTGAGTGCATCCGACATGGCCCAGCTATGCGCCATGCTGGCGGCAATGAACGAAAAGATGGATGCGAATGCACAAAAAATGGATGCGAATACACAAAAAATGGATGAAAAGATGGATACAAACACAAATGAAATGAAAAACGAAATGAAAGGCATGAACGAAAAGATGGATACAAATACAAATGAAGTGAAAACGATGATGGATGCGAATACACAGCACATGAAGGAAGAAATGAAAAAGCTACGGGGTGAGACGCAGAACATGGGCCGATGCCTGCAGGCGGGCATGAAGGCCGTGACAAAGGAAATAATAGTTGAGACAAGGGAGGTAAAGGGTGAAGAGTTGGCAGAGACACGGGAGATAGAAAAAATAGAGGAGAGACTGCATGGTGAGGACGGGGTAAGTGACGCACACACGGAGGTAGTGGAGGATAATGGGGGTGAGCTGGCGGACTGGGTAGAGACCCAGTGCGAGCACCTGGATGGCCTCCTCCAGGAACGAGGGGAGGGAGGATGCCCCCTTGAGGCGAGTCACGACAAGGTGAGTTCGGTCGTGCTTTGCGAGGTTGAGGGGACGGGTGCTGTGGACGGGTGCACGGAGAGTTTGGGGGGTATAGAGGCCCCGGAGACCCTTGTGGGGACACGAATCCCCAGTGTGGTTGTCCCTGTGTGTGTGGTGCAAGGTGTGAGTGCGTCCCCGTGTGTGGAAGCGACCCCGTGTGTGAGTGGTGTGGTGGCGATGGTGTCGGAGTACGTGCTTCCCAGCACGCCGTGTGTGAGTGAGGCACGGAGTGTGAGTGAGGCACCGCGGGTTAGTGCCCCCGCGTGTGTGGGTGAGGCACCGTGTGTGGAAGAGACCGCGTGTGTGAGTGTCGCCGTGTGTATGAGTGAGGTACCGCGGGTGAGTGCCCCCGCGTGTGTGGATGAGGCACGGTGTGTGGATGAGGCACCGCGGGTGAGTGCCCCCGCATGCGTGAGTGAACGGCCGTGTGCAAGGTCGCTGTGTGCCAGGGAGACCGTGTGTGTGAGAGAGCGGTATGTGAGGGAGATGTCGGTTGGCATGCGGGAGCACGCAGCCGCGTCTCCCGGTGTGAATGTGATGGAGTTGACTGTGTGCGTCGTGACACGCAGGTATGCGTGTGTGGAATGGACACGGAGACGGCGACAGAGGAGAGAAAGCCGAGTAGCGGCTGTAGCTGTTTCGAGGACCGTGCCGGGTTCACCCAGCAGTGAGCACGCGGTCCGTGCTGTGCAACGCACGAGACCACCACGTGCTCGCTTGCGAGAGTGAAGTCCCGGTCCGGAAACGCACGCGGTGGATTTGCCGATCCCGCGGACGGACAAAGTTTAGGCAGGTAAATGGATTTGGACCGGACGGGTTCTCCACGCGATCGTGTGTGTTAAGCTCCAACGGGCAAAGCACATGTGTTAGCGTGGGGAACCCCTCGAGACGTGGGGCTTGTGTTTTTTTTTTATGCGCACGGTGACGTCATGGCTGCACGTGTGGTTGGAATCCGGCAGGAGGGGTATCTCTGCCGGATGGTACCGTCCAAGGAGGGACGAGGAACACGTGCAGCTGCATGACGTCACGGGCAGGTGTAAAGTGCGCGAGCTCTGAGTGGCCGCGCACGTGCTGCGCATGAAAAAAAAAAAAAAAAGCAAGCCTCACTTTCGGGTGCAAAGGATTCCTGGGCAAGGGGTGGAAGACCCCCTTGACCCGGGGCACAGGATGGAAACTAGTTAGGGGGAAGGGTTAGCTTAGTTAGACCGACTCCATGGGGCAGGGGTAAGTCCTCATGGAGTCCGTGGAATGGATTAGTTAGAGGGATTGTAGCCAGATTTAGGTTGGGAAATAAAATGATTTATTTGGAGACAGTGACAGACTTTGGATGTGTAGAGGGGACGTAGCTTAGCTACATAGTGTTAAAAGGAACGTGCTGTAGTATAAGGGACGACGTGGGAGCACGAGTTAGTTAGGGGAGGTAGTTAGAAGGATGGCAGAGTTCAGCGGTGTGTGTGTTGAAGAGTTGGTGAGTTGTGAGGTGAGTACTTGTTGAGTGAGTGAGGCCAGCGGGTCTGTGTGTATGGAGCGAATGGGGAATGCATGGTGCGATGAGTGATTGGGGGGAGGAGTGACTCCCGCCCAAGGGACCCCGGGGTCAGTATAAAGTGAGTTAGGGGGTTAGTCAAATTGAAAAATGGAGGTCGTTTTGTTGTTGGTGGGAAAGTAGGCTCGAGACCCATTTGGAGGGGTGCAGGAGCCCTGTTGACGGGCTTGGGAGCGTGGCTGCGAAAGGTGAGTATCGCTGAGTGGGTACCCCGGGCACCAGGCTAGTCGGCCGCGGTAGGCCATGGGCCCATGGGGGGCCGGGATAGAGTAGTGGGCACGGGTGCGCCTGCTTGGTGCGGGGGCCCGGGGCGCCATTAGCCGCGTGGGCAGTGTTGTGGGCACGGGTGACCCTCGGAAAGGGACCCGGGAGGCCGGCCTGCCACGTGTGCGTTTCAGGGAGGTGCCATGGGGGGCACTCCCCGGTGTTAGGGAGCTGGTAGGCTCGGAGGCAGTGTAGTGCCCGGGGGTGCCATAGCGGGAGATTCGGCAGAGGGTCGTGCCTGCCAAAGGGAGCCACGTGTCCCAGCCAGGAGACCGTGTGAGGGCACGGAGAGAAAATTGGGGGGTGAGGCCCGAAATTGTGAGGACACCAACACAGGCGACGGGAATCTGGGTTGTTAGAACCAATAGTTTAAGCGAGAGGCGCTTGTTGAAAGCCCCGGGGTAGTTTAACAGTTAAATGGTTAGGGTAGATTAGGAGATGTACCCCTCCGCACCATCCATCCCCTCGCTCTCGTTGTGGGCCGCTGGACCCACTTTGGGTTAGATCGCCGAACTCTGGGGAGGCCATTCTGAGGCTTCGTTGGGCCTCGACACAGGACGTTAGCTCTCCCTTATTCCTCTCCGGGAAGGGAACGTAGGGGTTGGGAGTAGGCTAGGTGACAGGATAGGTTAGCCGAACAAAGACGATAAAGGGGGTTAGAGGACGATTTATAGTGGGGGAGTAAAAATAAAAACAACAAAAAAATAAGTTGGGGCTAAATTGGGGTTTGACAAATTAAGGGAGTGGGTATGTACTGTGACAGGCAAAGGCGATAGGTTGGGAGGGAGACAGGTAGGTAGGTCCGAGCCCGCCTTCCAAGTGGCCAGCACCACCGCACTCCACTGACGGCAAAAGCTGGCCAGCTTCATCTGCTGGCTGTGTTACTGCAAGGCCTGTGCCGGCCACTTCATCGGCTGGCCGTGTTTTGCTTCAAGGCAGAGGCCGGCCAACTTCATCGGCAGCTGTTGTTGTGCTGCAAGGCCTGTGCCGGCCCACTTCATCTGCCGGCTGGCTGTTTTTCTTCAAGGCCTGTGCCGGCCAGTTCATCTGCCGGCTGTGTTTGCCTGCAGCGACCTTCTTCTGCGGGCTGTGTTTGCCTGCTACCTTTGCCATGCCATGCCCACTGCCCCTGTTCACCAGCCCCGTTCAATTTTTGCTTTGCCCCCCCCTGTTCATTTCCATGTGCGCCGGGATCCGCAAGGCAACAGTTTACAAGCTGCAAGAACTGTCCTGTTGGCAGCTACAACACGGGCCTGCAGTGGCGGCCCGTGCACCGTGTTTGCGTTCAGTGCATCCGTTCATCCATCCATTCGTTGTGCTCATTGCGTGTGCCACTTGAGCTGGCACGGAGACTGCGTTTGTGCAGCCCATGCACCGTTGTGGTTCACTGCGTTCAGTTCAAAAGGGAAGGCCTTGGACTGCGTGTGAGCAGCCAGCCACGTTCCCTGTCACCTGCATTGTTTTGAGCCAGAGACTGCATGTGGGCAGCCTGGCTCCCTGCTAACTGCTTTCTTTTTGCAGAGTTCAATGATCCTGGGCCATGGTTTAGTGTAAAATTTGTAAGTTAAGGTTAAGATGTACTGTACATATGAGTGCGCCCCCGGCATGTTTGTCTTAGCGCCGGCAATTTTATTTAAGTCGTCCGTGTGAGTGAGTTTGTTTAGATAGTTACGCAGCCCTCAGGTTATTTATTTTGGGGACACGAATACCATGAATGTCGCACTCAGGGATCCGTAGGTAAAATGTACTAGGGGAAAACTACACATGATGGCACACGAAAATTTGACGACTCGGGACGAGTCTGTAAAAAGGGGAGGGGGTAGTGTTGTGGTTACCAAATTCGCAAACCACCATTCAGGTCCCTTAGTTGAGGTATCTCGGTAAGTGCATGTGTAGTTAGGCCCAAACCCGTTGTCTAGTGGGAATACATGTCATATATGCGTGCTGCGACTCTTCAGGATAGCCGTTTTTCTTTTGCTATCTTTATTTTGGACCAACCGCCATGGTTACCACCACAACCACAACATCAACCACCAACCACAACGCCGCTTCACCACAACCGCCACGACCTTCACGTCACACCTCGCAGCCGTCGCATCGCCACCGTTCTTGCGCCGCCTGTGGGTACCGGTGTTGGACTCGTGCAGGGCGCGCGCCGAACAGCGTGTACAAAATCACGGATTTTGTGCTTCAAAAACGGATCAAAAACGACACACGCCCACTTTTTGCCGTCCAATCGGTGAGCGAGGGGCGGGTGGCCCCGCCCCAGGGCGATCGATATATGCAAATTTATGGATCAAAAAGCCTTCACGCCCACTTTTTCTCGGGCCAATGGGGAGCGAGGTGAAAGGTCGAAGGGAGGGGGTCAAAGATGAGAGGGCGAAGTTACGGGGCGGATAAAAGGACCGTGTTCGTCAGACGAAGAGAGTCCAGAGTCCAGAGGCGGAGAGTAGGAGAGTAGGAGAGTCGGAAACAGAGAGTCAAGACTTTGCGGGCGGTGGAGCTGGTCGTCGTGTGCGTTGGAGTCGGAACGGAGGGGACGGAGCTGTGGAAAGGCGGCGAGGGCAGACGAGGGGGTGCTCGCGTCGTGCAGGGAGCTACACCCGAGGGAGGCCGACAGCGCGACCTGGCCGAGGTGGAGACGCTCGTCGCGGGATAATAAAAATCCTCTATACCCCGAGCATCAGCAACCCCCTCCTGTTTCCCCCCGCGCTGAGATAGTGCGACCAAGGGGGCCCCTTTCCCACCCCCTACCAGACACTGTCCGCGAGGCCCGCGGAGTTGAGGCGCCATCGCCGCTCCGCGTCTCATCACTAGACGGGTAGGCCGACCCGGTCTCGGCCTCAGGCCCGCCTCATCCTTGAGGGTATTCTTTTCCTTGGTTTTGGGTATGTGTTGTCGGCGCCGTCTGTGAAGTAGAATTGTATAAGTGTTGCCGTGTGCTCGGTAGTCGGTATTAGCTCTGCATTGTGTTTTCGCTTTTATATTTGCTTTTTGTGTAAATGGAATTGTGTTTTTCTTTTCTCTGTGCATTTGGTGGAATTGAATGTGTGCTTCCCGTGTGCCGCGAATAAATGTGCTTTGTGTTGAACCGTTTCCCGCTTCGCTTCGTCATTTCTCCCATTGAATCCTCATCTTGCTTCACGTAAAGGGTTGGTAGTGGGCTGAATACGCCCGATAACACTGAACAACAAAAATTTTTTACTGGAGATGTGTAAAGTGATTTAGACTAATTTGGGTACGCTGATTTCAAAAATCATAACCGTTTTGCTGTATCACGTCAGGATTTTCAGTAACAGAAATATTCCCATTGCCAAGAAGTCAGGATTTCAATGAAATTTACAAAAATTCATTTATTCATTTATTTCATCATGAATGCTTCAAAATTATAGAAATTACAGAAAAACTCCACTAGAATGTAATTAAAAATGCTTTAGGCATTTGGCTTTGCGTTTGTGCTGCTCTGTGTCAGTTTCACAATGCAGGAACCAGCAGAAATCGCCCATCATGTTCGGGTTGTGCCGCCCTTGGTAACGCGTCTCCATGAGTGAAATCTCTTGGTGGAATCGCTCGCCGTGCTCGTCCGAGACTGCTCCCAAGTTGTCAGGGAAGAAGTTCAGGTGCTGGTGTAGGAAATGGATTTTCAGGGACATCCTGGAGCCAAGTTTCCTGAAGGACTCCAGCAGCTGCTGCACTATTTCTTCATAGTTGTCCGCGCGCTCGTTCCCCAAGAAGTTGTCCGTCACAGCTTTGAAGCTCCTCCACGCTGCCAGCTCTTTGGGGTTTAGAGTTGTCGGAAAAGTTTCGTCCTTCATAATCTGTCGGATTTGCGGTCCAACAAAGACACCAGCCTTGATCTTGGCCTCCGACAAGGTGTTGCCAAACTTTTCCTTGAGGTTTGAGGATCAAAAGAGCCTATAAAAACCCACGCCCATTCAGATCCATTGCCCGTACAAAACTTTTCATCAAGCCGAGCTTTATGTGGAGTGGTGGAAGGAAAACCTTGGCTGGGTCGACAAGGGCGACATACTTCACGTTGTGTCGACCAGGTACATGCTCTTTTCGCTCTTCCCAATCTTTCTTCGTCCAGTGATTCTTCTCGTCTCTGCTATCCCAGAGACAAAGGAAGCACATGTATTTCGTGTAGCCTGACTGCAGCCCTAACAACAGCGCCACCACTTTCAAGTCTCCGCAGATGTGCCAGTTGAAGTCATTGTACTTGATGGAATCAAGCAGCTGCCGCATAGTCTCATAGGTCTCAGTCATGCCGAGCAGCGTGAACCAGTGGGACTGATGGTTTCTCGTTGCCATTGTGGAGCAAAACAGCCTTCAAATTGTGCTCCCCCGAGTCGATGAAGAGGCGCCAGTCTGCAGGATCGTGATCACACCCAAGTTCTTTCAACAGACCGTTGATGTCACTGCAGAATGTCATCGTGTCTTCCATCTCAAAGAACTCAGCCATGTCTCTGTGACGTGCTCTGAACAAGGATATCTTGGTGTTAGGTTCAAGTAGATTCCACTCCTGCAGCCTTGATCCAAGCAGCTCTGCCTTCGCCTTTGACAGCGAGAGATCTCTTACAAGATCATTTAAGTCTCCCTGGTTCAGAAGGTGTGATTCTTGAGTGTCGGGTTCAAAACGTTCATCATCACCATCCTCTTCACCACTGCTTACAGCTATGTTCTGATCAGCTGGAGGGGTTGGAACGGGGTTCTCGTCATCATGAGGCACAGGTTTACGAGCAGAGACGCAGTCAGCATACTTGATGTGACCTTTATTCTTCTTGTTGAAGCTGGCGATGCTTGTGCAGCAGAAATAACAATCATCATGATGATTCTGCGGCTCACGCCATATCATGGGCACCGCAAATGGCATGCTCGCGCGCTTGCCCACCAACCACTGAGTCAAGGTTGTGTGACAGCTTGTGCAGCAGATGTGTGGTGCCCAGCTCTGTTCTTGGTCCCCCACCTTACACCCGAAGTAGTGAAAGTAGGCGGCCTTCATTTTCACTGCTGTAGATATACTTCGCTGTTGATCTTTTTTTGGTATACCGACCACAGACATAACAGAAGTTGTCAGGATGATTGGTACAGGAACGCCTACTCATCTTTATCTGAAAGAAAGAAATATAACACAAGTTAACAACAATTGTACGAAATAGACATGTTAAAGACATATGTAAATTTCATTGAAATCCTGACTTCTAGGCAATGGGAATATTTCTGTTCCTGAAAATCCTGACGTGATACAGCAAAACGGTTATGATTTTTGAAATCAGCGTACCCAAATTAGTCTTAATCACTTTACACATCTCCAGTAAAAAAAAATTTTTGAAATTTGTTGTTCAGTGTAATTAATCGAACCGTCGAGGTCGACGATAACACCGCTCGGTTATTCTGATAGTACGGAACGGGTCGCTTAAGTGGCCCGTGTCCGAAGTCGACCTGCGGCGAGGTGCGATCGCCCGGTCTACCCTCCGCGTGGGTACTTAGGTAGGTCGAATTTGGCGAGCAACCCTATCCCACGCGGGGGCTGATTGGCTCGATCGCGGTGAGACCGAAAGGTCCACCCGTAACTGGTTCCCGGCGTTAGTCCGAGAGGGTCACGACTGGATTGTCCGTCCGGTGGGCGACGTGCCGCGATTCGAGTTACGTGGCCGTCAGCACGCCGGCGGGCGCGAATCCGCAACAGTATTGTTGCATGTGGCTATCATTAAAGATTGTCAACTATTTTAACGCATCTCGGATGTTTCGATCCCAAGTAAGAGGTTTTTTTTTTTTTTGTGAATATTATCATGGCTGATGACACTGCCGTTCATAATACATTGTTTGAGCTTGATAATACTATAATTGACTCACAATGAATATTGTGCAGCTGTACGACGCCACATGCCTCGTGCTGTCATACGAAGGACCTCCTTTCGACATACTCGTGGATCAGGGAAGTGCAGATTCCTTCCTAACAGCTGGCCAACTACTACCTGAGAACTTCACTAATGCCTGCAGCAAGAAGCAGCTCCCTGTGGTTCTGCGAATGCAGGAGGTATGGCTCGAAGTCGACACAATCTCTTTACTTTTTCAATCTCGCTTGGCCCACATACTTCGGTCACATCTTTTGCCGCTTTGCTTTACTTCTTCATTGACTTTGCTTAAAAAGCCCCAAGATTGGAATGAATTCACCACAAATTTGTAAGTAATTTTACTAAAGAAAGATAATGGCATTTTCAAACGATTTGATGGTATCGTACTACTTCGTACTGTATATATTGTTATGGGTTCAGGCCGGCCGGGTCCGGAGGGGCTATTTTGACCTGCATCCTGATCTTTGATCCTGAGGCCGACGCACCACGGATAACTCCGTGACCTCAACCACAGGCACCGTCTGAAGTGGCTAAATCTTGTAGGGTCCCAATGCCCAGATCTTTCATCACCTTCCCGGTGATTTAGTTACTCCTGATAAAGCCCGTGCCTTCCACGCTTCTGCTCACTCAAGGATACGGATGGCTGAGCAATTTACCATCAAGGGAAGCGCTAGCTAGTCCATAACCGTAGATAACCCCCCCCCCCCCATCTACTGTACTGTGTCTAACCAATGGAGGAAACGGACGATTGAGCATGTTTTGGATGTTTAAAAATCATTCGCAACTGCGTGCATTTACAAGCAGAATGCAATGCCACAAAGAACAGTATTAACCACTAGCATGTAAAAGAACACCTTATGCATTTGGCCTTGTCACTAAAACAGAGACGTACCTCATACATTCTGTGAAAGCAAGTGTGGACAGAAGGGAAGAAGTCGGGGCTTGGTGTTGAACCCTTTCTCACCCTCACATGAGCAGGCTGGCCCATGTGGGTGCCAACCTGAAGGGGAGGGAAAGGAGGAGGAATTGTGGGGCAACTTAGCATAACAATTGTGCATTTTGTGAGGAAAGCACCAAATTTGGCACATTAGTAGCCTATCATCTTATGAACAGATTTGGATATTGGGCCATCTCAAATTCAGCCGCTGATGGCTGTGGCAGCCATTTTCCACTGCCATCAAAAATTGAGATGGCCTAATATACAAATCTGTTCATAATATGATAGGCTACTAATGTGCCAAATTTGGTGCTTTCCTCACAAAATGCATAATTGTTATGCTATATTTAGCTAAGTTGCCCCACTAGAAGACAATGCGGTGCATCATGTCGGGAGAGATGCGGGTCAAAGGAGTATGTAATGTATGCATGAGAGGAAACTGAGGTGCAAATCAGTAATCCCCATCCTGATGGGTCAAGGGGCAATTGTTGAGAGCTCTTTATGCATTCCAAGTGAAGGAATTAGAAGTAGCGATAGGCGATAAAGATAGTGTGAATCAGTTTCTGGCCACAGTCTCCAGGTAACCTCCGCTGTCTGTCCACCCTCTGCCTCATGGCACCAGTCTGCTCGTCCATACAGAGGTTTGTCCTCTTAGATGTTTGTCCTTCGTCGAGGCTCGTTCTCGCAGTGCAGCTTGTCGTCGTTGCCCAGACGCATAGCAGCCCCGATGCCTGAAATACTTGGGCTTTTATGGCTCTTGGGTGAGGCGTGGCTTCCGGCATGAAGGTCACCCCAGCAGCGCTCTTTGACCTTTGCGTGTGGCTGCCTCATTGGAGCACACCCAGTCCTTCTCTTGCAATTGCGGCCAGTCCTTCCCACACATGGTGTCTGCATAGCTGTTCGGAGGGACGGCCATGTATCTTCCGCTCAGCCACCCAGGGCCTGGTCATGTAGTCTTTCCCTCATTGATTGTGCTCGGGCTTGCATGGCTTTAATTTATCATGTAATGTATGATGTGTGTTTTTGTAATGCATGTTGCTTTGTGTGCACGGTTGTGCTGGAGGAAGGCATGGGGAAGGAGAGGGGTTAAGAGGGGTGGGAAGAGGGAATTTAGAAAGGGAGGAATTACAAAGGGAGGGATTCGGACCTGCCATACTAACGCAACACATTTCCCCTTCCACTGATATGAGGGGGTTGGGTAACCGAACTAAACAATTGCTCTGGAAATATCTGAACTCCAGGGTTCTATTACATGTTGAATGCGACTCCCCAGGGTCTTTCCAAAACCGCAACAATATAATTGACTTCTATGTGCTCCTGAACCGCTGGATGGAACAAGTTCAAAACTGCTGGTTGTACTTGGGGTAGTTGAAAATAAATAAATAAAAAATCTTAGTTCAACTTGGGGGAGCCATGTATAATGTATAATGCCACCCCGTGTGAGGGTTATTACAAATCTTAATACCACAAGACTCCAGTTTACTTCGGGGATGTGTTTCTAATGTCACTTCACCGATTTATATTTTGCTTTTTACCGATGAAATTATTATTATTATTATTATTCTCGGCTTCCCTTTATAAAGCATGAGGTCCAATGGCACCAAGCAATCTGCCCTGCCTTGACCACGATACTCCTCCACTTCCCTCAGTCAACTCTCTCCACTCTTCAACCACCCGGGCACCTTACTCGTATCGCTCCTCACACAATCCTCCCATCTCAACGGCGGTCTACCTCTTTTCCTCTTACCTTGCTCACTCAACCCATCCACACCAAGTGTCCAGTCTGTCTCAGCTGGCACTTCACAAACCTCCCTTTTAAGCTAATCTGCACACCAATCTCTTCCCTCAGTTCATCCATCCTCCTTATAGCCACCCTCTTTCTTCACTCCTGCAATCCTCCTGACCCAGTTGTTCTCACAAACCTACAACCTCTCTTGTTGTGTGTCAGTTCCACCCTCGTCGGACTTGCACACAACATCAGAACCTTCCCTTTCAATTTTCTTGATATATTTCTGTCTGCCATTACTCCCTCTACCCTCCTCCATGCATTTGCACACACCTGAATCTTCCTCCGCACCTATGCCTCAGACACCATCTCCGGTCACTGTCCCCCCCCCCCCCCGATTACCATTACTCCTCTTTTTATGAATGACAGTTGTATTGAAGTACACAGATGTATAAATTAAATAAAAAAGCAATTACCAGACATGAAAATAAAAATAAACCTCTTCCTGAAGCGGTCGAAATTTGTGTTACGTCTTCAGCCTTCAATGAACGTAGGCAAACTTGAGAACCAGTCAACATCAAAGGGTGTATTCACCAGCATCCATTTGATGAATTGCATGTAATTTCACTTCGAAGGAAACATTTTTACAATGCCTCTGAGCCATTCCACTACAGAAAATGTACTTGTGCGAAGCAAAGTACAGTAGCCGTCAGGGATTTTGCGATCTCCCGATTTGGTACTTTGGTGATGTATTCTGGCGTCTTTATCAGTCTTTTAAGTTGTCAAAACACTCGAGAATCAAAGGTATGGCTTTTAAAATGACGCAAGCTTGAGTTGAGACGACAAATATCAAGAAGTGGTGTTAAAAATGTGATTTATTTGCGAAACGACATTAAAAAAGGGGCGACGTAAACTGGGGCATTGCTGCACTGGAGCGGCACTCTGTGGAGCGCCAACCTTCACCAGGCCCAGGCTGAACAGTTTGTATCCCACTGAGAAGCCAGATCTGTATCTGGACCTGAAGTAAAATCTAATCAACTTGTTGTCACCGACCCAACTCATCCACCAAGTTTTGTCTGAATCTTGCTCTAACGTTGAGATCCTGCTCACAGACAAACGGATTATTCACCACCCATTTGTGTGTGAGATACAGGTATATCATTTTTTGTATCCCACTGTCAGTGGGAGACCAAACGTAAACTGCCTGGCAGAGGTGTGTGCTCTATCGAGTGCCGGTGGACCTGCAATTTTGAGCAGCAGATAGGACGGCGTGGACTGACATATTGGCCTGCGCACAGTCCACATTTTACGCCACTTGACTTTTTATTTTTCTTCTTTGGGTACATGTGAAATCGGTGGTTTATACCATGAGACCACGTACAATTGAAGATGGAGAGAATGAAATCGGAAACGAATGTGCCAAAATGGATGTAGCTGTTGAGAATCGTTGAAAGCGACGCAATAATTGATACGTGTATGCATGTCAGTGGCTCGCAATTTGGGTAATTATTATTATAAATAAATATACCTACAATTACAGCCTTTTGAAAACACCCTGAACTCTATTTGAAAATGATGGCGTGTTGTGTAATTCCATTCAAACCAACATTTGTGTTATGACCTTTCACCTCGCATTGCTCCCATCCTCATTTATCCCCTTTTCTGCCTGATTTCAGGGCTATGACCACAGTTATTTCTTTATTGCCTCCTTCATTGAAGACCACATCAAGCATCACGCAAAGTTCCTCCTCGCCTAAGTTTGAACAGCTTTTACACCAACTTTAATGGTTTTGCCTTCCGGACACGGTTCAAAACATCGGTTGGTGACGAGACGAGGCAGAGGCTGGAGCCACATTCTGTAAGCTCGAGCATTTCAATACGGACTGCAACAACCCCGGTTTTCAAACATGAAATTAATTTTTTTTTTAATCGAAATCGTCCATGTTTTGATGCTTCGTTTTGACGGCAGTAATTGTTGAAGCTTGGAGTGATTGATGTTTCTGCCAATTGCAATATTTAGAAAAGCATTCTGTAACTTCAGTCTGATTCTGGAAAGATAAGAAATTATTTAAGCCTCCCATCCTCCACCATTTATGATGAGCCAAATGGTCTACTCTGTGAATGTTCCTTATAGCTTTGGAGTTGAGGATATTGATAATGCAGCTCTCTTTAAAAGCAAGACCTTGCAATTAATTTGTAAAATAAAACAAAGCAAACAAATCTCTTCAACTTGTTTTTTGTTTCTCCGCTGATTAAGTCACCTGAGGGATTGTTTTTGGGGTCAAGAGGTCAAAGGTCCAATTAGGTAAAAATTATATTTCTGCACTAACTTGTGAACCAGTGATGGGATTTCGTCCAAGCCCCGTATATATTATGATGCAAAGATGAACTGATTAGATTTTTGGGTCAAGAGGTAGGGATTTGAACGAAACCAAGTACATGTCGAGATTAGATATTGAGGTTTTCGGTCAAAGTTGGAGTCAGGAAAGACTTGATGTGGGCAGAGGCACCATCGGTTGATATCACATTGTCCAGGTTTACATTACCTTTCATTTGTCTGTTTGAATGGAAGCTCACCCTTGGTGAATGGGATATTCATTTTTTTGGGGCCAAAGGCTTGCATAATGGTCAGCATGGTTGGGAAGAGGCCACTCCACACAGAGACCTCAATCCTCACATATTTCTTCTTCTGGTTCCTTGCACCTGATCTTCTTCTTCTTTTGGCTGCTTCCTTTAGGGGTCGCCACAGCGGATCATCCGTATGATCCGCATAGTGATTTGGCACATGTTTTACGCCGGATGCCCTTCCTGACGCAACCCTGGTCGCCTCTTATGACACACGGATATGGTACACCTATTTTAACCGGGGGTATACACCGGCCCAGTACACTGGTACTCATTTCGCCGACCTCAGAAGGATGACAGGCTGAGTCAACCCCCTGGTCTATTAATTCAGTGGCCCAACGGGGCTTGAACTCAGGACGTTTTGGATCCCAAGCCGCTGCCCTAACCACTGCGCCAACACCAGGCTCTTCCTTGCACCTGATGACTTAACAAAATAATGGCCCCTTATTTTTCTGCAATTAAGATAATGAGGCAAATCTATAAACTGCACTTTTGGATGAAAGAAATGGAGGATGAAAATTCCACCATGGAAATGACGGTGTATGAGGTGGTTGTTGGGATTGATGGAGGGACAACAGAAAGGGAATTAAGCAGTGGGGGGAAAAAGTATCCTTCAGCTTGTTTACTCAGTAGTATCCTGAGGGTCAGGTCAGGTATGGGAGCATGCACCAGAGCAGCGCATCGCTGCATCCACTTTCCACCGGTACTCCAGGGGCCTCCGTCTGGCCATCCCCAGGCAGATAGATGCAAGGCCCATCCCCATCTCCTTGAGATTCCGGTCAACCTGCTGCAACCACGAGGCACATGGTTGGCCCATTGGCCTCCTCCACTCACGAGACTCCCTCGCTGAGAAAATCTGGTGAGTAGGATCAGCGTCAGGAAAATGAGCCACATGTCCATACAGCCGCAACTGACGCTCACGGACGATGCAGGTAACAAATCTCATCTGAGTCTCTCAGAAACCGCTCGTTGGACACAAAGTCCAACCAGCGATAGCCAAGGATTCTCAGAAGAGACCTGGTACCAAAGGAATTAAGTCGCTGTCTCAGATCCTTGGTCAGAGTCCAAGTCTCGCATCCATAGAGCAAGACTGGAAGCACCAAGGACCTGAAGACTCAGACTTTCGTCTTCCCACACAGGTACCGGCAGCGCCACACCCCATGATCCAGTGAATCCATGACTCCCCAGGCCCGACCCAGACGTCTATTGACCTCTGTCTCACAGCCAGCAGAGACATGAATATCACTGCCAAGGTAAGTGAATCTCTCTGTGACCTCAACATCCTCACCACAAACAGATACAGACAGGATAGGAGCATCCAAGATGTCATTGAAAGCCTGCATGTTAGTTTTGACACAGGAAACCCGTAATCCCAGTGGCTCAGACTCCTCATTCAGCACCTCGAGGGCCCCCAAAAGGATATCGAAAGTCTCCGCAAGGATGACTGCATCATCTGCGAAATCAAGGTCAGAGATCTTGACATTCCCAAACGATGCACCGCAGCTTTATCTCTCTGACATCCCCCCTAGAATCCAGTCCATACAAGTGCTGAAAAGTGTGGGGGCCAGTACACACCCCTGACGAACTCCAGTAACAACTGAAAATGAGTCAGAGATGGTACCACCACACTTCACAGCACTCTCAGTACCAGAGTAGAATTCAGACATGAGATCGATCAGTTTTGGTGGCACCCCACGAAGACCAAGAATCTTCCAGAGGACATCCCGATTCACTGAATCGAACGCTTTACAGAGATCAACATAGGCTGCAAGCAGCCCCTGCCGAAACTCTCATCTGCATTCGGTGAGGACCCGAAGAGCAAGGATACCGTCAATCGTCGACTTCCTTTGGTGTAAAGCCTGACTGTTCTGGACGCTGGTGCTCAAGTAGATGATGGCGAACCCCATCAAGAATTATCTGAGCAAAGAACTTGCCCGGCACTGAGAGCAGCGTCACCCCTCGGTAGATGTTGCAGTCTTGGCCGATCACCCTTCCCTTTCCAAAGAGGGACAACAAGGCCCCTCTTCCAATCAGTTGGGTTGATGCCTGTGTTCCAGGCAGAGCACAGAACTGCATTCAACGACACGAGTGCAGCATTTCCACCAGCCTTGAGAAGTTCAGCATGGATGCCACAGATCCCTGGAGAAACCCCGTTTCAACTGGTTCACCGCCGCCCGTGTTTCCACAAGCGAAGGTGGACCACAGTTGATTGGAGGGTCAGCAACAGGGATTGTAACACCCCTGACGTCCAACTCGACAGCTGGTGGATCAGCCTGGGATAACCGCTCAAAGTAACCGGCCCAGCGGGCCTTCACTTCGGACGCCTCTGTCAAGAGCCTACCACTCTCTGCTCTAACTGCAGTGCACCGAGGGATGGGCTTGGATGAACGCAATGTGCGAATTCCCTTGTAAGCAAGATGAGAATTACCTGTCCACAGGTGATGCTCTACCCCCTCACAGATTCCTCGCACATTGGCCTCCTTGTCTACCCTTAGCGCACGTGCAGTTTTACGCCTCAGCTCCCTGAACAGCTCAGCTCTGCCATTCAGCCTGGTCCTGCGACTCTGGCCAATGGTATCCAGTGTCCCTTGAGAGACAAAATTCTTCTTTGCCAGACGGTGAGTTCCAAGACATCCACCGGCAACATCAAGGACGGTGGTCTTGAAGGCACTCCACAACTCTTCAGGACCCCCCAAATCTCCACTCAGCCTGTTCGCAAACTCCTCAGCGACCCTCTCTCTCATCGTTGAGCTTGCCAACATCCAGCCGAGGCTGGGATGGTACCATTCTCCCGGATTTAAGGTGCAGCTTCAGAGTTGCTACAACATGCCGGTGGTCAGTATTGAGGAACTGAACACTCCTGTCGACGCTGCAGTACTGGATCATCCTCCAGCGACCATCAACGAGGACATGGTCAATCTCCTTTTCCACACCGCCAGCGTTGGAATACCAAGTCCAGAGATGAGCTTGTGGGCGCTGAAACCATGAACCAGCCACCCTAAGTCCATGACTTCTTGCAAAGTCAAGGAACTTATTGCTATTCTGGTTCATAGTTCCTGACCCAAGGGGACCAACATGTCTCATAACCATCCCTATCAGTTCCAGTCGATGCATTGAAATCCCCCAAGACCAGAAGTGAATCTCGTCTGGGGCACTGATCAACCACAGACTCAAGTGTGGCGTAGAATGCATCCTTCACGGTGAGATCACTCGCCTCAGTCGGAGCATAAACAGAGACCAGGGAAATGACACCTAAGGAGTGACGAATCCTGAGTCTCATAATACGCTCGTTGCCCGGTGTTACCTCAATTATCATTGGGGTCAGCTTATTGGACACAGCTCCAGCAACCCCTTGGGAATGGTAACCATCAGAGTGACCAGACCAATAGTAGGTGTAACCACCCACCATGATCTCACCGCAATCCGGTCTCCGAACCTCAGAGAGTGCTACAATCCCGATGTCCAAACACTTGAGCTCAGATGATAACAGAGACAGGTGATCATCCTCTCTTAGGGATAGGACATTCCAGGCACCCACCCGAAGGGACCACCTCAGGTTAACCCAAGGAGACCGCCGTCTGGTGGACGACACCTCAGCACTACTCTGACACACTCTCCCGCAATCTGACCCAGGAATGTTACCCCGTGGTTTTCCTCCTGTCGTCAAAGATTGGGGGTCCCGAAGGTTTTGCCCCAATCCCGTCATCCGGTGAGCTGCCCTGCAAAGGGAAGCTGCACAGGACGTACTCCCACAGAGTGGGTTTTTAGATTTCTTTCCGTTTTTGTGTTTTGCGGAATGAAGAGTTTTATGGTGGCCGGAGTGCAAATCCTGCCACCAACCTCCTAATAAGACGTAACCCAACTGCAGGAGGACGTCCGCAGACACAGTTGGGCACTAGATATGGATGGCCGTTGGCTCACAAGGAGCTCCTCCATCCTTTGACAGGTTTTGTTTTTAATGCTGCTGGGTGTCCATATCCAAACACCCTGCTCACCAAAAACTTGTGGGGGAGACGGTTTAGTCGCCGACAACCCGACCATGGAACAGGTTAGTACAGGTTTACATGATACCTGGAGCAAATCACAGATCTAATCTGTCCTGACCTGACATTTAATCTGGCTCTTGACATTCTGAGGGTGTTGCTTGCTTTGTGGGTGGGATCGTGGCATATTTGACCCCATTTAACTAATTTTAGATTTCGATAAGATGTGCTTCCTCACAAGAACTATTTATGAAGAAGATTAATCAATTTCTTTGGTGAACTTCAATGAAAATTCACGAGATTTTCCCATCCACGATGAACCTTTTACCTGGCTCCATGGTGTGATGGTTGGAGCATTCACTGAGTCTGGGAGGTCAGTGGTTCAAACCTCGACCAACAGCATTTTTTTTTAAGGATAGAGCATGGATAGACAATCATCGGTTGGTAATAACAGCACAGGATCTTATGGGTCAAATAGCCTCCTGCATCGAAATCCCTTGTAAAAGAAACTTTTTACAAAATCTTCCAGAAATTAACCCCGATGGTGATTATCCCTCTGAAGGAAATTTAATTATCTTAATCCAATTCTAAAATTCTCTTTACATGTTGTTTGTTGACAGGAAGATGCACAATATTTCAGGGTTCCAGATTGAATTTGTCCAATGCCATATGCACTCCATGAAAAAAGTTCTCATTGTGAAGATACATCCATCATATCACAGAAAATCAGCATCGAGTTTATCTTGGAGATGTGATCAACTCTCACTGTAAAAGACTTCGATTCAATCTTTGTAGAAAACCCCAGTAACTCTCAACGAATCATGTCAAGATCTTACCGAGATTTTGCAGATGATGCAGTCATCCTTGCAGAGACGGGACATCCTTTTGGGGGCCCTCGAGGTGCTGAATGAGGAGTCAGAGCCGCTGGGGTTATGGGTTTCCTGGGTCTAAACTAAGATCCAGGCTTTCAATGACCTCTTGAATGCTGCTATCCTGTCTGTACTCATTTGCGGTGAGGATGTTGACGTCATAGAGATTCACTTATCTTGGCAGGGATATTCATGTCTGTTGGCTGTGAGCCAGAGGTCAACAGATGTCTGGGTCGAGGCTGGGGAGTCATGGATTCACTGGATCATGGGGTGTGGTGCTGTCGGTACATGTGTAGGACAAAAGTCCAAGTCTTTAGATCCTTGGTGCTTCCAGTCTTGCTCTATGGATGTGAAACTTGGACTATAACCATGGATTTGAGACGGAGACTTAATTCCTTTGGTACCAGATCTCTTCGGAGAATCCTTCGCTATCGCTGGTCAGACTTTGTGTCCAACGAGCAGTTGCTGAGAGACTCAAACGAGATTTGTTACTTCGATAGTCCGTGAGTGTCAGCTGCAGCTGTTTGGACATGTGGCTCATTTTCCTGATGCTGACCC
Organism: Eptatretus burgeri; assembly: GCF_056783735.1. Taxonomy (NCBI): domain Eukaryota; kingdom Metazoa; phylum Chordata; class Myxini; order Myxiniformes; family Myxinidae; genus Eptatretus; species Eptatretus burgeri. The sequence goes on from NC_140962.1 coordinate 45,296,127, forward strand.
TGCTCACCAGATTCTCTCGGTGAGGGAGCCTCGTGAGTGGAGGAGGCCAATGGGCCGACCACATGCCTCGTGGTTGCAGCAGATTGATCGGCATCTCAAGGAGATCCCCATCGGCATGGGGATGTGCCTGGCATTTGCTTGGGATAGCCAGACGGAGGCCACTGGAGTACCGGCGGAAAGTGGACGCAGCGACACGCTGCTCTGGTGCAGGCTTCCATACCTGACCCGAATCAATTGTGAAATCAAATTTTACAATAATTTTGAAACTGTTGTGCACATTTCATTGGTACCAATTTGTTTGTGCTTTTACATCATGAACTATGTTCGATTTACTTATCCAATCGATGGCAGTTGTGTCGGCGTTTGTTTTTTTAAATCTGGTTTCCAACCAATCATTTTGCCCTTGCCCCCCCCCCACCTCACTACTGTTGGGCTCTTGGACCTCCCCTCGAGGGACAAGTGGTGAGGAAGGCTTTAACCGAAGTGTGACGTTTCCCTAACTGGCAGCTCGTTATTTACACCATCGTGGAAATGACTCGTACTTGAGTTTCACTGGAGTTGAACTAAAGTTCAGCATGGAGTTAAACCACGTTTGTGGTCCTCTCCTCCCACAGCACCTTGCTCTTTGCAGCTGCGTGCCACGTGTCGCATTAGTGGCTCCATCCTCCAGCAGCACTTTTCTCTCTGCACCCAGTTGCATACCACATGCCACGTCACGGCTCTATCTTCAGTGAGTTTTCGCTCTTTCCAAATGAGATTTGTTCCCTGCATGAGCGTCAGCTGTGGCTGGATGGACATGTGGCTCGTTTTCCTGACACTGATCCTGCACACCAGATTCTCTCAGCGAGGGAGCCTCATCAAGTTGTCGGAGTACTATCATCGAACCCCTTTTGTTGAGCAGCTTATTCCCATGGGTACTGGCCATTTATGGCACTGAGTGGATCATATTTTGTGGACACGATGCCAAATTGGCCCACTGGTGATATTGAATTGGCCCATTTCTTGCTTATTACTGAACTTGTGACTTTAACCGCTTAACAGCTTATAGGACACTGCTCAGACTGGACAGTCATCGACCTTTATTGGTGAGTCGAAGTTGATACTTCAAAAAGTTTTATCGACATTCGAGTTAACAGTTTTCAGTCACTCAAACTCCTGGATCTATCAGCCATGATCTCTTGGTGCAAATCACATTTCAAACTTGGATTCAAAAGCCAGCCACCGAATGGGCATCCTCCGTCGTTCAAGGTCCTTCCTTGGCACACCTCAACTCCTAAACATCTACAAGGCCTTCATCCGTAGCTTGATAGAGTACTGCTCTCCCCTCTGGGCTGGCTCCCCAGCCTCACACCTTGCTCAGCTTGACGCTGTGGAAAACAAGACCTTTCAGATCATTGGAAATCTCATGATGAAGCTGAGTCCATGGTTATCACTTCACCATCGCAGACAGGTCAGTGGTCTGTCTTCTACCACTTCATTTCTGATCTTGCACCCTCTGCTCTTTCCGTGCTCTCCCTGCCGAGTTTGTCTGGTTCACATGATCCAACCCTTTTCTGGTGAAAATACCTGAATCCAGGATCACTGCTCACCTCCACTCATTTGTTCCTCTTTTTTTTCCCCACTTGTGGAATCAACTTCCACATCCTCTTCAATCTCACCTTTCATGATCTTTTATTAGTGTAGTAGATAGTAGAAAAATCGTGCAAATTATGATACAAGCATCAAATTTGGCATTTCTGTTCTGCAGGGCTTTCTGATCAAATCTGCCCGATTGAAAATCCAAATTTTGAAAAATTTGAAGAAAAAAATATAACTTCAAAAAAATTTGAAGTCACAACTGGCTGAAATTCTTGAAGCGCAAGTGAACATCCCGGACAGAGAACCAAGGGGAGATGCAGTCATCATTGATGGCTCAGCACTTATCAATGCCCTACCTCCACGCACTTCAAAGATATTTGATGACTATGCTAAAGAAGACATCATCCCAAAGGTGGAATCCTATGGTGCCAGGTACGAGAGAGTGGACATAGTGTTTGATGTGTACAAGAAGTCAAGTCTGAAGTCCCAGGGAAGGTCGAAAAGGGGGAATGGAATCAGAAGAAGAGTGACAGGAACCAGAAAGACTCCAAGTAACTGGAGAAGCTTTCTTCGAGATGACAGCAACAAGACTGAGCTGTTTCACTTGCGGAAAAGATGTGAAGCACAGACGATGAGCACAATCATTGTCACAAAAGGAGAAGATGCCATTAGCAACACAAGGAAGTCACTGGATGCTGTCTCCATGTTGTCATGAAGAAGCTGACACTCGAATATTTGTACACGCCAGGGATGCAACGACTGATGGTAGCAAGTCCATTATCATTAAGGCTAATGACACGTACGTACTAGTCATAGCAATATCGGTACTGCCATCCTTACAGGAACTACATCTTGAGAACATGTGGATTGCCTTTGGCCAAGGAGCCAAGGCGCGATGGATTCCAGTCCATGAGGTAGTTTCTGCAATAGAGCCTGAGAAAGCTCGAGGGATCCCATACTTCCATGCGTTCACTGGATGTGACGTCGTGTCTGCCTTCCGCAGTGAAGGGAAGAAAACTGCATGGCAGACTTGGAACGTCTTTGATGATGTTTCTGAAACATTCACCAATTTCAGCCAGCATCCAACATTGATTCGTGATCTTGACTTTTTTGAAGTTTTTTTTTTTTCCAAATGGCCAATCAGGTAGATTTGATTAGAATCCCCTGGAGAACAAATGTGCCAAATTTGATGCTTGTATCATCATTTGCACGATTCCTCTCAAAAATTGCTGTTATCTGCTCCACTATATACCCCTATTAACCCCCCACTTCCAAGCCTCTCTTTCCAAATTTCCACTTTTTCATTTCTGAGAGCTTCTGTATTCATCTTGTCCACCCCATGTGTCCTCCCCTACCACTTATTCTCTTATCTCTCAATCCCCCTCCCCCTTCTCTGATGTTGTCACCCCCCCTCTCTCTCTGCTGTTCAAACCTGATCCATTCTATATTTTTGCAAATCCACAAGCCTCACCTCTTTTTCTTTTTAAACTATAATTGATTACGAATTACACATTTGAATATGTACAATTGACCAGGATAATCATTTCCCAGTGCAGTGAGTTATCTCCAAGTGATTTTGTACATACCTTTTCCAGGATAATAACATCATTTTCCAATGATATGGAAACGTCTGTTCCGAGGTCCCATGGATAATCGTGCTGATTCCGGGGCACACTTCAAAATGTTTTGTGTTTGTAATTGGGAGTTCAGCATATTCATACTGTGCTGCAGCTCCGGTGGCCCATTTCGAGAAACTAGTGGGCCCATCCCTCCATCGAATCAAATTTTCATTTGTCTTCAGGACCTTGATGCATTCCCACCTGTTGTACAACTTAAACATTAGTTTGCCTTTCACTCACTCGACATGCTTGGGCCAGGGTAGGGATTATATGTTGGTTATGATACAAGTACAAGCCTGGTGTTGGCTAAACAAAGTGGCTGGTTTAAAATCTTTGGGTCTTGAGTTCAAGCCCGTCAAAATAACACCAGACGGATTGACTGAGCCTGCCATCCTTCCGAAGTCGGCGCAATGAGTATCAGCGTGCTGGTAACATCAGCAACAGCCGCTCCCCAGAAAATGATTCAGCCAAGCAACCACAAACTGCATACAAATAAACAAACAATACAATACAACAACAATTATTGTTACCTCCACCACCAAAGGTGAAGGAGGTTGTTTTTCACCCCATTGGGCCTGTGTACAGGATATCTCAGTTGTGAAGGGATTCAGATGAAATTTTGGGGACAGAATGGATGTGTGACAAGGACGAACTGATTCGATTTTGGTGAAGATCTGGATCTGATCAAGTGATTCTTCACCATTGAGAGATCAGGCTAAACAGACATAGAGCACTATCGCAAAAAAGTTGTGGAAGGATTCGAACGAAACTTGGTGGTGCATGTTGGGTGTGTGACAAGGAAGAAACGATTCGATTTTGGTGAAGATCGGATTCCGAGAATTATTTAATTTTTCAAGTGATTCTTCACCATTAAGAGATGGGGCCAAAAACAACATTTTTGCATGATATTTCAAAAATGTATTGGAAGAGACATGTTCTTCTGGATCAGGCATTGTATCGAGAGATGTGCTCTTCCGAGTACCATTCCAGTTATTAATGCTATTAATTAATAGATGCTTTGTTACAATGTTATTTTGTAATTAGAATGCCATGAAGTGGTGGAAGGACTTATGAAATTACTCGATACACCTTAACATGGGGATTCTGATGGATTATCTTGTAGATAATGAGCCCAATCAACTCAGGTCATGACGATCATTTTAGCACATCAATGCTTCATTAGAATTGGCCCAAATAGAAATGATTTTTTTTTAACGTCATGACGTGGTGATAGTAGAATATTTTGGGTCCTCAGAGGTCGGTGGGGGTCTCGGTCGTCCAAAAGGTACATTCCAATGGTACGTAATTAATTGAGATGAATGGACTTAGACAAAAAGCATGCCTCACTCACACAACTCATCCGTTTCGAGTCGATGCTTGGGTTGGGTGAGCTATGGAACGTTCCTTGCTCGGAGAGAAGCTGCTTGCACCCGACTGTAGATTTCTTTAGGGTGGGCCACTTAAAGATGATGGTTTTTCTTTTGCTGCAGGGGAGCTGGAAAAAAAAATACATCGATTGAAAGCAACAAAGTACTGTCTGCAAATAAAAGTGTGCTCAAATCAACAATCATCAGCCCCTGAAAATGCCAAAGCACTTCATGTGGCAATGACGAGCACAACAAAATCAACTGGAAAAGGAAGTGAGCGGGTGGGAATTTCTCGGACATCCACTTGCAGTGTGTTCAAAATCGACTTCTTTTTCCAAACAAAACTGGATTAGCAAATTGTGTTAAATACTTTGATTTAATAAAACGATTCTGCATGAACACAAAACAAAATTGTCATCCTTTCCTGATCCCACCCTGCAAGACGAACCCACAAGGGAAAACAGAACCATCGAAGTCATCGAGATCCAAGCTGCAGATGATTTGTACGGATCATCATACTATGCAACCGGGGCTGTCGTATTTAAAATCGTTTTGTTTTGTTTTTTTCCTCCGTTACCAAACTACTGATAAGATTCGTATGATGGGGCAACATACCAGCAAGAAAGAAGAGAGCACACAAGGCCCAATCCTCCCACAATATGACACGACTCCAATGTTTTTGAAGACTGCAAGAACCCGACTTTCGACAAAGTTCGTGTCAGCGATCCTTCGTCATGAAAGAAGCCCGTGAAACATAACAAATATTTTATTACAGTTTACAAAAAAAAAAAAAAACCTTATTGCACATTCAAAAACAAAACAAACAACAGAAAGCATTGCAACGAAGGTTGAAGAAACCAAAGGAAAAGCACAAAGTTCCATGTAACTGGGAAAGGTTCATTGGCAACATCTTCCGCATAGCATCCATGACTTTATCCCTGATGTCCAATGTGCCAGTGACATTTGGGCTTTCTTAGGACACTGGAACGAAGTAGCTATAAAGTGGTTCGAGAAATGGAAAGTATGAACAATGCCATGAAAAAAAAAATTTCTTATTTAAACCATATTTCAAAATCCTCCGACCTCGGAACTTTATTCACAAGCTTCTTATTTGACTTCTTTTCAAGGACCAACCAAAACAAAAAGAGCACTAAACTGGATTCCATGCAGTTTGAAGATTCCAATATTAAAGTTGCAAAGCAACTCAAAAACGAACAAACAAACCGAAGTACGGAACTCAGTCCAAGCTCTGGATTCCGGGTTGCGAAGGAAAACATCCGAGCCGGACGTTTCTTAACATGCGATCGGAGCATGGTCAACGTCGGCTCGACCTGTGCGGAATGGTTTCGCTGAACGGGCCGGTTGAGCTGCAATGCAGCAGCTAAGTAACAGGGGTTTAATTACCAAACACTAAATGCACACAAAAGTAAAAATTATCCTCTGCAAATCACTACCTAAAAGAGTAAATGAAACTTACACTGCCAAAACAAACCAGGTAAAGTTTGTAGAGCACAATTTTTATTTTTTTTTCCACTAACTGTTGGGTTTGCTTGGCAAACAGCTGTCTCGTGGTTCAAATCTCACCCTGCGCTAACGTACGGCATGGCAGGCCGGCTTCAATTGCAAAAATCCTGCGATGCATTTTTACCACGTTACAGGTACGCGACCTGATGACTCCCTTCAGGTCGCAAGTACTTCCCCCATTCAAACCTTGGACAGTCATCATGCAATTGTAAATAGCAGAGGTCAGCTGTGTTTTTACAAAGCACAAGATAATAAATCCTCAAGATTTAGAGTTTATCAGCACGATTCAGCTGACGAGCAAAGCTGAACATACTTTTGGCCCAATGATGAATGAGCCTGCTTTGAGCAAACTGACCAGAACGATGGAGTGTGATATTTGCACGAATGATGTTCAAACGTGGATGGTGGTTCGAACAAGGCATACCTTCCCTTATAAAACTTACGGAGCAAAAACAGTGATGCGATGCAAATTATATACTTGGAAGTCTCTACGGCTATAATATACAGAGAAGTTGCCATTTCCCTTTTGCTGACATTTACATTTTAACAGTGTACACAGCAACAATGTACAACAGGTTGAGACCCCGAAACTCATAAGAACACCCCCTCTCTCCCCCGCCCCCCCCCACAAAAAATTAAAATTGAAATAGGACAGAACGAACGAGCCCCACACATGTGGGCTTGGTTTTAGGTAGAGGTGAGGCTTGCCAAACATGCACCATCACATTCATCAGCAGGACAACACCCGAAATGCGTAAATCCGAGAAACTGCAACACAAGCAGTCACAGATGAAGCTCGTGGTTGTGAATAGTTCACACCAATGAAAGACGTCCTGGACATGTTGGAGGGTGAGCTATGGTACGAAAGTTAAAAAAAAAAACAAGACGAAACACAAAGCAACTCACCAGGGAGGGCTGTTAAGAAGCATAATATGTAAGTGACAGTCTCCCGGAGTTCATCTGACAACCAGCATCATAAATTACTTGAGTGCATGTCAAAATGAAAACGGAGAAGCCGTTGACCATTTCAGTGTGGGATTTTTACAAACAAAAGGAAAATTAAAATTGACAACCCCAATCACACTCTCAAACACCATCACTTGTTAGGTTTTCATGCACCCTGGACCGAAATGTACACTTGTGCTATCGCTACAATACAAACAAGCAATTAAAAAAAAAGAAATACCTTCAAAAACCCAGCTGAGCCTCACCCCGTTTAACAGCTATCACCTATAGCTTTGCACCCCAAAAAAACCTTTCTCCAGTGACCAAAATTCCAGAAAAAGCTCCTCCCAAACGCAGTTAAACTCATTGCCATCAGGGCAGGCAACATAGAAAAGGCACAGGTTACTGTGAAACGCAGAAGTGTCCGTTTGACACTGCAGACGTCTGAAAACAGCAAAATAGAATCGTTTGCGGATGTCCTACCTCGTTGCACTTCAGTACAACCCTTAAAGTCCCCTAAGTTACCTTTGACATTCTTTGGTGGTGGGAGACTGTTGTTGGTGAGTTATATTTTGGTTCCGGATTAAATTCATCCAGGAATAAAACTAAAACAGGCACCAAGAGGCTGAAAAGGGCAAGGGCACAAAGGTTCCAATATAAAGAAACAGGGTGTACACCTCTGACGAGTGACGGTTACCACTGGGACAACCAGGTGCCGCCAAGCGAAGGTTACCACTGGAGAAGCAGGTGCCACCAAGTGATGGTTCTCAAGTGGGGCACTGCCAAGCAAGTGATTACCAAGCAAGGGACCACCAAACAAGCGGTCACAAAGCAAGCGTTTCCAGGAGGACAAACAGAGGGTGACCATGCATGCATCCAGGCTGGAGCCACCAAGTGAGGATTCGTACGCAGACGGATGGGGTATGTTAAGCGAGCATCCATATGACAGACAGGGGTTGTGCAAGCAAGATAACAGAAAGGCAAATGGCTAAAGGTTAAATCAAGATCGAAACACTACACAAGCTTCCCAAAATTAAGAAATACAATTTCATTGCATGCAATAAACAGAATCAAAGGGATTTCTCTGCCAAACCTGCTGTTTGTCATTTCGACCGTCAAATCCTCACCAGTTTATTTTTTATGTACATCTGGTGACAAAACAAGCAGCACTTTCAGCCAGAGAACGTCAATGCAACACAGGAGAGTTTTGCAGACATAGGCAAAGATTAAATGAGTATAACTTTATCCTTCAACTACTTTTTCACACCCTTTACTTCTGCCATGAGCAACTCAAGACACAGAAACCCATTCCAGGGAAACATCGTATTCAGCGAAGACAGAAAAAAAAAATCATATAAACATCATGCTAGAGCTTCTTGATGCAAGCTTCTCGCCAACCATTGCATGACTGAGTCGACAACCAATGGGTTCAGCATGGACCATTAGGTTGCCCTGTTTTGTCATTGCCCTGGGTAGGCACTGGCTGGGAGGATGCAACACTTTTCTTTCCACCACGCTCTCGTCCACCTCTCTGTGGTTTACTTGGTGGCTCGGAGCTGGCGGCAGGTCCATTGGGTAGCTTTGTGTTAGCAGGGGCTGGTTCTTGCTGAGCCTGCAAAGAGACATCGGTGGTAATGACATGGCATGTCTGCAGTGATGAGCAGCCAGTCCTTACGGACGGGTTTATTCCAGCACTTTTATAATTTATGACTTGGGAACACCGGCTTCCACAAGGTGGCGCGATACGGGACATTAACATGGAGACACATGGGGTGCTCCCCCTGGCCCCATCATGCATCCCTGAGACTATGAATTTTTATTTTTGTAAATCCCACAACCTTCCGGTGAAACTCACGAGTTCAACCAACAGTTTTCAACTCATTCTGTTCAGCAGTTCACAAGTGCATACACAAACACCCAAACAGTGTAATATTTAGCATGATATTCCCCCCACTTCTATGATGTCTGGTTTTGAGGGAGAGAATTGGCAATTATTATGACCTTGTGCACAGAGTGCAAAGCCAGGGAAAGCAACTGGTTCACTCTGTCTGTGTGTCCGTCTGTCAATCTATGATTGAGAACTAATTAATTTTTTTCAATTTAATTTAATATTTTGAACACTGCAGAACATGAAATGGCTTCTTGCCACTTCCAAAACCTGCAGTTTAGCAGTACGTTAGTTCTGAATTTGGCAAAATTATATGACGTCTAGTCCCAAGCGTGCATGCGCACAGTGGGGTACAGCAATTGCTTCAGTCTGTCTGGCTGTCTTGCAGGAACAAAAAAAAAATACAAAACAAAACATTGAAACCATTCCAAAAAAGGAAGCTTACTGTTTTAGGGACATCGTGAAGAACACAAACAACAGGCACCGAATAACTAATTTAACGTGTCAATAAGGTGGTATGAAAGGCGGAGTATCCCAAATGCATCAACGGCAGTCAGCGTACGATTCATTGTTTTTGGGGGGTTTTTCTACAGTCTTCAGAAACTTTTACGTTATTTAAATTGAATTACATATTTTAACAGCGTAGAACAAATTGGCTTGTTTGCACTTCCAAAAACCTCGACTTGAGTTGTACTTTGGCAAAATTGTACACCGTCTCGACCAATCAAAATTGCCGATCACACTTTGAGGTCGGAGGAACACAGATTTTCAGACAAAATGACGGTGCCCAGAAATGCAACATGTGAGCATTTATACTAATAAATGTCTGCGTGTGTGTCAGCGTGTCTCCAACATTACTCCAAAACTATAAAACCTAGAAGCCTGAAACGTTGCATGCATACATACCAAGGAAGTACAAGAGTGAAAATTGGGTGTTTGGGTTAATTAAAACACCCCTTTTGAAGATAATTAACGGCCTTATTTAATTATATTCTTCATCAGGCGATCCTCGGCCACCTCGCTGTCTGGGGTTTTAAAGCGTTTCCTGCGTAACTTGGCGGGTGTCTGAAGCCGCCATGTATTTTTGGCCTGTTCAACCATGCCTTGCCTTGGAACAGGCCGCAACGATTTCTTAACGATAAAGTTTATTTTTTTTTTTTCCACTTTTCTCAATCATATTATCGAATGTCTATTCATCATCGCTATGAATCTCTGTTCACATCGCGATGAATCTCTGTTTTACATCGCTTTTGTAAGTGCGATAGTTTTCGAATTAGGAGCTTGGAGCAATTTCATGCATTATACGAGACAATTTTCCACAATCTACTCTCACGAACTAATTAAAATATTTCATCGAAATATTATTTCGGTTTTGAGGATCGGATATCGTCCGGACCAAATAAGTGTCTAAATCTGTTGTGAAATCTGGTAATTTAAAGAAATAACGAGTCTTTTAACTCAGTCCTATTTACTTTAAGAAATAACAAGTTCTATTTACTTTAAGCAAGCAAAGCTATGTTCCCTCCTCCATACATACACAAGAAAATGTGAAATTTCCAAAACATGAAACTCATTTTTTTTCTACTGTTTGGAGAATTATATTGAATGAACAAAAAAATTTAAGAATGTAACAAAATTAACCAGCTTCATCGAGTTATATGATTTAATGCATTCACTGCTTGACCTCACACCCTGTCCCCCAAAGGGACTGCCTATCCATCGCGTCTGCCAGATCTGTGTCTATATTTTCTGAGGTTTCACGAGGTGCTCTATAGGGAATCAAAGCAAATCTGGTTAAAAAAAAACAAATAAAAAAAAACGGACGTTTAAAAAAAAAAAGTTATAACGTTTGCGCAGACCCCGAACTGATGCACCATGTAATGCGTGCACAGACAAGCAGGCAAGATAGCGGATTATCTGCAATGTTTATTTCATAGGCGATTGAACTTTGCGATGTCTCCAGGGTGGTTCTGCATTAAGCTACAACTCTTTTGTGGATAAAGTCATTATTTGAACAAATTAATTTTATTTCATCAACTGCTGTGTGCACAGTGAAGACCAGCTTTAAAGTTAAAGGGATCCAATATGATATGCAGCGAAAGCCTGGCCAGCCATTCCTTATCAACCATTTAATTGGAGTGCTTGCATGAGTGCTTCAGCCACTTACCGAACGCCTTGCAGTCAATAGCGGGACCGCGCTGTCATTCAGAGCGAATGGTTCACTCGCTGTGGACGCTTTTGCCCACCGCGTCTTTCAGAGTGAGTGGTTCGTGCTCAGTCGCCGTGGGCGAGGAGTGGTTCGTGCTCCGTCACCCTTGGCGAGGAGTGGTTCGTGCTCCGTCGCCCTGAACAAGTTGTTCCGAAATAACACCCGATTTCCAAGCTGTTTTCCGCATCAACATGTTTTCTAAATTACCGAGCAAAATTTTTTTCCCACCCATCACACGCAGCTGTTTATAAAGATTAATGTTTGTGAACATATCCCTGAAACGTCTATATAAATGCAACGTTACTTTTCGTTGAAAGCTACTCATGGTTTCTGGGTTGTTGCCGATACCAGCCAAGTGTGTGTGTGTGTGTGTGTGTGTGTGTGTGTGTGTGTGTGTGTGTGTGTGTGTGTGTGTGTGTGTGTGTGTGTGTGTAGCATATCTCTCTACAATATAATATATATAAATTACAATATCCCACTCCCTCCTTCTGGGGGGCAGGATAATAAGTAAAAATATATCTATATAAATATATATAAATAAATGTATATATTTAAAGATAAATAAAAATATGTATCGATATACAGTCAACCCCCGCTTTATCGCGGTTCACTGATCACGCCCCCGGTTCATCGCGGGTTTTCCCTTGGAACGTAACTATTTTTTTCTGCGGATTCCCCCGGTACATCGCGGTGATAATATATAAAATATCAATTATTTAAGCAATAAATTATAACGCGTGGTGCTCGACCAGTCACACAACGCACGAGACAAAGTTTCGCTTGTGAACTTCGAATATTTTCTACGTTTTTTCTCCAAGCCCCACGATGCCACCCAAACGCCCTGCACCTTCTAAGGCTTCTGGCAAGGAACTGAAGCACCAGAGGAAGGTCCTAGGACGCTCAAGGAGAAGGTTAAGCTGCTCGATATATGCTTCGGGAAGGAAAAAGTTTGCCACCGTTGGACGAGCACTGCTCGTACCCAGCACCTCAAAACCGACCAGACCAGACGAGTCGATCTCCGGCACCTCAAACTCAATCACTACCAAACCGACCAGACCAGACGAGTCGATCTCCAGCACCTCAAACCCAATCACTGCCAAACCGACCAGACCAGACGAGTCAATCTCCGGCACCTCAAACCCAACCACTGGCAAACCGACCAGACCAGACGAGTCGATCTCAAGCACTTCAAACCCGATCACTCCCAAACCGACCAGACCAGACGAGTCAATTTTTTGGGGAGGCGTCCATTCATCGCGGATTTTCACTTAGCGCAGGGAGGTTTGGAACGTAACCCCCGCGAGAAACGGGGGATTACTGTATAAATAAATATATAACACACACACACACACACACACACACACACACACACACACACACACACACACACACACACACACACACACACACACACACACACACACACACACAGTGCAGCACCTTCCGCCCACACCTCTCTCTCTCTCTCTCTCCCGCTCTGTCTGGACATTTCCGGGCAGTAATTAACGCTCCACCGCATGTCTCCCTTCCCTTCCTCTCTCACCTCACACAGTTTTCTCTTCCCCACCCCTCTTTGCTCCCCCTCCCTCCCTGCTCTCTCTCCCCCACCCCGCTCCTTCTCCCTCCCCCCTTTAGTATTCCCGTCAGTGAAGCAACAGGTGATATTTGCTATCAGAAAATATATACTGTACATGGTAAAGTTCACACGCTTCCTGGTTGTTGGATTCATTTTCATCCTTCATCATACATGAGATTTCAATATTTCTGGGACTGCCAAACAGAAGCTCCATATCTTGTCTTAAAAAAGGATGGGGAGGGGGGTTCACAAAATTAATTCCATCGTTTATTTGCAAAGATACGCACCCCGGGTGTCAGATGAACGGAAGTACACCGTTCTTCAAAATTTTGAACAATGTTGTGTCGGACTAGCGAGACTTAAATAGACTACTGTCCCATAATGTGGTAGCAATGTTCTATCGAAACGACGCAAATAGACTCGACATAAATCGGTGACTTAGTGCAATCAGTCGTATGATAACTATTACAAACTAGTATCAGGACAACCACAAGTGACTGCATGCTGATGCCAAAAGTTTTATTCCAATGTGTGATGTAAGGTCATAACATAAACTTCAACCCCCAACTAATTCCTTCGTGAATATGTGTGAGGCAGCTGCACAATAAGGGAGCCAATAAGCTACATTTTCTGGCAATTATTACATGAGATCCAATTTTGAAATATTGCTTGGGTTTGATAATGCTTGGTTGGTCAGTTTCCAGTTTTCAATTCCAAGAAGACCATCCCAATGTCCATTCTGACTTGGAAAGGTGAGCAAAAAGGGAAAATATGGAGAAAATGGTTGAATTGGAGTCGCAGCCTATCAATTCGGTCAGAAGAACTGCACCTCTCGGCAGAAGTAGTTTCAGGATTTCTGTACTTCGTTGAAGTTTAAGAATAATGAAGGTCAATGCCGATAATACGGTGAAAGGAGTTAGTTCTCATTAGTCCAGGAGCAAGGACCTGAAAAAAATGAAATCATTCAACACTCCCTACAGAAAAGGTTTGACTTGATAGAGTGGTAGAATAGACCCGATAGAACACCTCCAGGTAGTATGTGGTTTCAAATTGTGGTATCATTAAAATTCTACAGGCCATTATACATACCAAGGGTACTTACCAAGAGGGTCACTGTGGGCTCGCAAAATTTAGAGGGAGGGGTAACGTAAACGTGAATATCTTTGTCGAGACTCAACCAATTTTCAATATTGAGGTATCATTGGCTTCGTATGACAAAGCTATCATACTATCACAACGCTATCACAAAGTCAACTTGTGTGCCTTCTTGGCAGACACATGGTGCCACATGGGGGTAGACACTCTGCTTGATGGTCAACACCTAGTCATCGGTAGTGGTTTCAAGAACCCGCAGAAGTCTGTGCTAGTCATCAGAGGGCACTGCGAAGAACTGGTTCCCCTCAAGTCAGATCATGAAGAGGCAGACACACGAATATTGCTACATGCAAAACATGCCTCTCATTATCACAACAGGATTGTGATTCAATCACCTGACACAGATGTGGCTGTCCTCTGCACCACACACTACAGAAAACTCCAGTGTCGGGAGCTGTGGTTTCGGACTGGAATCAAGGATAAAGCTAGGTATATTCCTATCCACAGCTTGGCACACAAACTAGGACCTGAGCTGTGTAATGCTTTACTCGGCTCCCACACACTCACTGGGTGCGATTCAAACAGTGCACTCTCAGGACTCGGCAAGAAAAAGGGTTTCAATGTCTTACTTGACAGTAAAGAGCATCAGACCAGTCTGGGACAGCTTGGAGAAGAACCCGAGCTCAGCAACAGCACTTCAAGAAGCATGCGAAGCCTTCATATGTGCAATGTACTCAACAACCAAGGGGGCTGGGAGGAAAGTGAACAATGTGAGATACTGGCAGTTCTGTCAAAAGGGACAAAGAGATGAAAATCTCCCCCCTACATTCGACAGCTTACAGCAACATATGAAGCGAGGAAATTACCAGGCCTATGTTTGGAAGAGAGCATTGGAGCCTACACAGAGCCTTCCATCAGCAGCTGGACATGGCTGGAAAATTCAGGATGGTGCCCTGCAGCCTGTGCTCATGACCAAAGATCCAGCACCACGGGGTCTTCCGGAGCTGACCGTCTGTCACTGCAAGAAGTCTCTATGTCGCCGAGCCGACTGCACATGCAGAACCAACCACATGCCATGCACAGAAGCATGTGCACGTATGGCCGAAGAAACTTGTGAAAATCCAAGAACAATCTTTGAATCCAGTGGAGAAGAAGACGCTGACTAAAAGTTACAACAGATGACATCTTCATGCTTCCATGGCGAATGTGATTCCTTGTTGCCAGACACAAATATTACAAACCGCTCCGACGAATGTGCTTCCGTGCAGCCATGCACAACTATTACGATTTGCTCTCACTAATGTGCTTCTGTGTTGTCATGCACAGCTCCCAGTGTCGACCATGATAACTATTATCATCCACTATGATGAAGGAGTAGCTTCCGTGCTGCCAGAGACAACTATTATACTCGGCTTTCACTAATGTACTTCCGTGTTGCCAAAGACAACTATTATGCTCGGCTCTGATGCATGTGCTTCCGTGTTGCTATACACTAGTAAAAGACGAACGCTAAAAATAACAGTTGCAGTTTTCTGTGTGCGTGCCTCTGTATGTATATGAATTTCTGCAGAACAATACTTTCTTTAGCGTTTGATTTCCAAAATGTATACGTACCAGTAGTAATTGAGAAACACCGTTCACCTTCATATGAGAACACAATTAAAAATGTCAGAAAGTTTGAATTCGTGTGATATTTTAGCTTCGGTGATGCCATGGCAAAGGCCATTTTCAAATAACTGTACATACTCTGATAGAGAATTATAATAGGAAGCCAATGATACCTCAACATTGAAAATTGGGTGAGTCCAGACAGATATTCACGTTTACGTTACCCCTCCCCCTAAATTTTGCTAGCCCACAGTGACCCTCTTGGTAAGTACCCTTGGTATGTATAATGGCCTGTAGAATTTTAATGATACCACAATTTGAAACCACATACTACCTGGTGGTGTTCTATAGGGTCTATTCTACCACCCTGTCAAGTCAAACCTTTTCTGTTGGGGGTGTTGAACGAATTTCCTTATTTGGCCTCATATGAGAAATGGCTGCTGGACTATATCCCCCATTTGGAGTGTTGTGCTTGCCAGCTTTCACAAAGAAAAAAACATGGCAGGATTGGACTCCGGTACCATAACAAAATGTTTTCAATGAATTCAACAGGAGCACTCAGCAAAATCCAAATATTTACTACTGGGACTGAGATTTACTTTTGATTTGCACTGCATCGTACAGCTCCAGTACATCATGGGCAGATACAAATCCCGTGCCATGCAAGGGGGTCTTAAAGGTCATCCCACATCTCTCCCTCAGAAGATGGAGAAAACTGAACAGTTTTCATATTCTGGCCATGTCATGCAAGCTGAATGTAGTCTTCCAAAATAAAATCTAGCTCAAAATATGGTCAAAATAAAAATGCAGTCGCTAACTTCAGCACAAAACTCGTGGTTTGCATTGGCGGTACAAGAGGATAACCAGAGTTGGTGTCAAAGCCACCTAATGCTCGCCTGTTTATACATTTATCGTTTTTAAAAGTCGAGTCTAATAATTAATATTTTTTATAAAGCATTGCAGTGAAGTATAATTATAAAGCAATATATGTATTTGTATATTGTAATCAGTAACAATAGCGCAAGTGAGCACAATATACGCCCTAACAAGAATGTATATACAGAATTGTGCTACTACATGGAAAACAGCATCCTGGTTGCCATGGCAACCACTTTAGATGACGAACCTATGTCGCTACACACCGTCTCCACAGTCTGTACCTATGTACCAAATATGAAACGTGAAAGTTGAAAACTTTGGGAGTTAGAGTGCGGACAGGAACAGATGGAAAACAGCATTCCAGTTGCCATGGCAACCACTTTAGATGACGAAGGTATGTCGTGACACAACGGCTTCACAGTCTGTACCTATGTACCAAATATGAAACGTGAAAGTTGAAAACTTTGGGAGTTAGAGTGCGGACAGGAACGGACGGAGACAGACAGACGACCGGTATCACATAATACGCCCCGATATATATATATATATATATATATATATATATATATATATATATATATATATATATATATATATATATATATATATATATATATATATATATATATATATATATATATATATATATATATATATATATATATATATATCAGGCGATAAAAAAAGTGTGGTAGATAACAACATTAGAAAGGAAACTAGAGGGGGAGCACTCGGGAGAGTGCAAAACCTCTGCCGCCAATACTGCTGGGTCACTCAAGTGAACCTCATATCTTATTCATTAAATATGATGTCAACAGTGCTGACAGTTATAGTTCTTTTCTCCAACATTTTTTTTTTGGGGGGGGGGGGTTGGAAATTACTTAAAACATGTAGAAATGCAAAAAAAAGAAATCGAAATTTTGTTGAAAAAAAAGTTGCAATAGTTTTTTTTCTCTAAATTTTTTTTTGGGGGGGGGGGTGGAAATCACTTAAAACATGTAGAAATTCCCCCCCCAAAAATTTTTTCTCTAACAATTTTTTCGGGGGGGGGGACCAAGTCCAAAATCTAATGGCATGATCCTTGGGCCATACCTAACCCCCCACCAAGTTTCAGCGAAATCCATCAAGGAGTTTTTCCGTAATACAAAAAAAAATTAACATTTTTCACGCTCACGCCAGGGGTATCGCTATAGCTCTCTGTTCTTTGAACAGGCGAGCGAAAAACGAGAGAATAAAACTGTTGAGTTAT
Source organism: Eptatretus burgeri (assembly GCF_056783735.1). Taxonomy (NCBI): domain Eukaryota; kingdom Metazoa; phylum Chordata; class Myxini; order Myxiniformes; family Myxinidae; genus Eptatretus; species Eptatretus burgeri. The sequence goes on from NC_140962.1 coordinate 45,313,664, forward strand.
CCATCATGAAGGATCACTGGGCGCTGACCTTTCGGGCTTTACCCTTCATTGGAGCAAAAGAGGACTCAATCCTCCTGAGCAAAACAGATACAACATCCAACTTGAATCTGATGCAAGCCATACTCAGGAATCACCGATTAGCTACGGGCTGCGAGGTACGACACTTTTCAGGGGATTCTACTAAGGGATCTGAGAACTCATCAACAATTACTTCCAGGCAGGACAAAATGATCAACTTATTTTTCCCAGGCAAACCTAACCTCAACTTTCACCTGTATGATGGACACAGTGCGCTTTGTTTCTTCTTATAGATTGTGCCCTAACTGCTGCCAAATTGTGCAGAGAGAAGTCCAATAATAGCCATGATTAGACAGCATTGCACAGATAAGAGCGGCACTTCGTATAAAGCAACAACTTTTGTCTGTCGACATGAGTAGCTAAGGCATTGAAAAAGTTATTGGCTTGAGATACTTACAACAGGCCAAAAATGCCAACTCTTGAAGTTTTCAAAAATACGAGGATAAACTACTAAGGGAATAGTTTTGCTTAGACAGTACTAGTATGTTGAAAAAAAATACCCCCGAGCAGGAGTGCCGGTCATCTCTGCCAGAGGTCGAAAGTAACTCTGTGCCAGACTGGAATAGGGGCCGTTCATAAAGTACGTACGCTCTACTTCCGGGTTTCAAAACCACCCACCCCCCTCTGTATGCAGGCTCGTGACCACCCACCCACCCCCATCAGACATCGCTAATCACTTGCAAAGCCAGCAGTTCCTTATGAACCGATGTTTGTAAGTCATGACGATGCAGTCCCTAGCGGTGTAATTTACCTTTTTCTTTTAATATCACAGCACGTCATTTATGAAAATAAAAGTACAAATTGATATTAAAGACAATGTTAATGTCATAAATGAAGTAAGCATAAGTAAGTAAACTTGTGTTCCATTGTTTTAGTGAAATCTGACAAAAGCTTCAAATGTAATATTTGTCTCGGAGAGTTCCGGTTCTTAAGTTAATACTTTTATTTTTGTATGTACTTTATGAACGGCCCATACGGGGAATCAGAACGAAGTTTGAAGGGCTATAAAATCGGAACGAGAGCAAATTTCAAAAAAGTGGCTCGTGTTGTTCTCAATAATAGTCCGTAGTATCTAAATCATTAATAACATTTGATCTCTGTTGATAAATGAGGGAGGTCAAGGAGATACGATTTGAAATCGACGATTTTCGCAACTTTGACAGCCTCGTGACGTTGACCTCGACCTTGGACAACCTTGAAAGTTATATCGTTGTGCATGTCTCATCGACCTCTATTCATTCCACTATTGGTTATTTGTCTCCACTCGGTTTGATTGTGGACAGACGTACGGACAGACTTCGAGACTGTTAGTATTAGGTCATCTCGACTGAGATGATAGAGATGACCTAATAAGAAGCATTGATTGCATTTCTTGGGCATCTGGTCTTTCAGGTGCTTTTGAATTACATACACTGACACATTTTTTTCTGAAACAGAGAATATGTGGTGAAGTGGGAGCCACTGGACCAAAAAAGAAAAATTAATACTTCAGACAGATGGTATCAATCTCAAAAACCCATCAGATACAATTGCATGAAACATAAAACTAATGAGAAGTCTCTCATGGTATTTAACCAAAATGACAAGAAAAAGAGCAATCAGAGATTGCAGACCCTCACTTGTTGTTTGGTTGTGTCGTTTTGTGTAATGTCATGTTACGTAATTAAAAAATACTTAATTATAACTGCCACTTGATAACTGCTGGCAATGATGACTGGATACGAAGACGTCCTGTTTTGATGGGACACCTGACCCTGACCCATGACGTTTTTCATTATCATTCAAATGAATTTGGAATGGGATTAAAATTAATTCAATTCAAATCAAATGGAAGACCAAACAGGTAGTCCTGCATTGGAGGAGTCAGAAGGAACCCGAACAAGCAAAAAGCTGTTACTCCTCTACCCTCAAACCCATCCAGCCACAGCCAAGTGAGACTAATTTAAAAAAATATAAAAATCAAAAAAAAAAAATCAAAAAGAACCTAGATTTAAAATAAATAAATAAATAAATAAATAAATAAATAAATAAATATTCTGGATGCTTGACCTTGTGTCTGATTGGGTTTAAATTTAAAATATGTATTCCCCATGCAGACTACTATATCAGATTGTGGTTTTCCCTGGATCTGTCCAGCCATTCCAGAGAAGATTTTTATAGGTTTTATGGTAAATCCAATATGGCTACCAAATCATGTGACCTATGCCATCATGTGTGTTCTTCTTCTTCTTCTTCTTTCGGCTGCTCCCGTTAGGGGTTGCCACAGCGGATCATCCGTTATGATCCGCATAATGATTTGGCACAGGTTTTACACCGGATGCCCTTCCTGACAACTCTGGTCACCTCTTTCGACACAGGGATATGGTACACCTATTTTAGCCGGGGCATACACCGGGCCCAGTACACTGGTACTCACTTCGCCGACCTCGGAAGGATGACAGGCTGAGTCAACCTCCTGGTGTGTATTCATTCAAGTGGCCAACGGGGTTTGAACTCAGGACCTTTTGGATCCCAAGCCACTACCCGAACCACTACGCCAACACCAGGCTACCTATGCCATCATGTGTGTGAATGTTTTATTCCTCAGGGCTCATGGATCGGTGGTCATATGTGTCAAGTTTTTCTTGTGTTGTTGTTTGGTTTTCCTTGTTGTTGTTTGGTTTTTCTTGTGTTGTTGATTGGTTTTTCTTGTGTTGTTGATTGGTTTTTCTTGTGTTGTTGATTGGTTTTTCTTGTGTTGTTGATTGGTTTTTCTTGTGTTGTTGATTGGTTCAATCCCCCACAGGGCTACTTCTTATTATCTGGTTTTATTTTTGAGGAATAAGTGTCATCCTGTTCACATGAACAAGACTCGACCTAGTCTACTGTATGTTACCCTGTTAAGGGGGGGTCAAGTATTTTTCCCCAAACTAGGACGGAATGGTTTTGCTTTCTGAAAACTCAGGACAAACCAGTATTTTCTGGGTCTCTTCCAGCCAGTTTCGCACATCCCCCCCCCCCACCCCCCAAGTGAAAGTGAGCTTCTTTGTGCCATTAGAAGTTATGTTTTGGCTCTAAAATACCGAAATGACTAAAGGTGGCAGGAATTTGCGATTATGTTCAGGGTAGTGGTTATAACTCGCCGACTCTTGGCAAGAGGCACCGTCGGATCTTTAATATCCACTAACCAATGCAAGCAGACAGGTTTCCAGCTGAACATCAATCCGAGAGACGGCACACTGTGTGGTGTTGTTGGCACTGATGAAATGAAAACGAAACCCTTCCTGCGTAGCATCAACAGAGTTTATAGTCGGACTAAGGCTTAAATTCAGACTACACCTCAAAGGTAAATGTGCTTCCTCTCCACTATCCTGTGAGGCCCAAATGACAATAAAAAACATCTTAGTCATTGAAGGTGATAAAAATAAGTTCTTTTCACGAATTTTAAGAAGAGAAAAAAAAAAACTGCATCAAACCTCATTGCTAAAACACTCATATGTGTTGGTATTCAGAGGGAGTGTCTTTGTCTTTTCGTAATTAGTGTTCTTACATTGGCTGCTTAATTGCCTTAAACCTTCAAACTTTCTCATCCTTACAGTGATTGAAAAACCTAATAGTCCAGTTGCCAGGTTGAGTACCTTGTTGTTGCGAGAAGTGTATTGTTTTTTGATGGTTTCGTACTCGCATGGGTCTACAGAAAAAAATTTAGCTTGGTTGCTGGAGTGGCAACCTTGGGGAACTCTGATAATTTGCATACATCCAAGATGGCCACAGCGGACAGAGGTGGAAAATAACTTTTCAACCAATCAACCTACAATCACGTGATACATTTTTTCCCATATAATTTTAAGGTGAGTTGTGTGGTTTAAAACTGAGGTCAGTTGTGTGGTTCGGGGTCAAATTCAGGGTCAAAAGGTCAAGTTCAATGTCATTTTTGGACTATTGAGGGGTTTAAAACTTTTTGACCCCTGCATCAACTGCAGATCACTCCTACTCGATAGTTGATGAACGATCCCGTTGATTCTAATCTCACCTCTTCTTTTCAGAGAAATGTATGATGGCTGACTCAAGGTGTCTTCGCCCGGTGTGTCACGGAGGTGGAGAAGAAACAAAATTCACTGAGATCGGGATCAAGAAGCTCATCTCGTGCGCTAGATCCCGTGGAGATGGGGACCTGCAGGCTAAGCTACAGAGCATTATTGATGTTGGTGGAGATGCGGCAAGCATAGCCTGCCACAAAGGTTGCTACTGTACTTGTACATCAAAAGAGAAAATTGAGAGAGTGAGAAAGTCACAGAAAAGAAAGGCTGAAGATGAGGGTGTAAGCACAACTACAAGGTCTCATACTAAAGTAGCTGACAAAGGTGTGTTTGAGTACAAACATGATTGTATGTTTTGTAACAAGGAATGTTTACCCATTGATGATAGACACCCAGAAAGATGGGACCGCGTTCGTGAGTGTATGACCGAAGAACGTTTTGACACAGAACGTAACCCACTCCCAACTATGAAAGATATGCTCCTTGATGTTGCTGAGCAGCGTCATGATGATGTTGCTAGAAGGGTCAAGTTGCACCTTGCTTTTGTTTCTGATCTACCTTCTGCTGAGTGCAAGTACCACGTCCGCTGCTGTAACAGTTTCACGAAAGTCCCCACATATGCTGATTTGCCAACTGGTAGTGCAGATGAAAATGCTCTGAAGGAAGTCATCGAGTACATGAACCAAGATAGGTCCAGAATATGAAATAGTGTTGAACTGCATTCCCTGCACTCGGATCTACGTGGCAAGCTCTCTCGATGTGACATGTTTAGCAAGCTGACTGACTGCATGAGTAAGGATGTTATCGTTGTTCGGGTAGATGGCTGTGCTACGATTGTTAGTTTCCGTGAGTCCGTTGCTAAAAGTCTCAAGATAGTTAAGGTCGACAATACGGATGAGAGGAGCATTGCTTCCATGGTGAGGCAGATCAAGCATGAGGCACGGTCGGTCAAGTACAACAGTGCCAATTACGACCTATCGGAGTTTACACAAGCCAACATAATCAAGGCGACCAGCCCAAGTTTGTTGAAGTTTGTTTCGGACCTGGTCTCCGGTGGTAAAGTGACCAATAAATTTCTGAGCCTGAGCCAGTCAATTCAATTTTGAGTCACGTTACAGGTACCAGAAATCAGACAACATTAGGACTGGCCGTCAACATTGCACCGGCACGGTAGTTCCGAACTTCTCAAACTCCTTCATGAGCATGGCTTCACGACCTCGATGAGGTCCTGAGATTCCGAAAATCGGCCGCTCGTCTACCAGGTGACAATGCACAGGTTCTCCACCAGTTCATGGGGTTGTATAGAACCGTCGGCGTCATCTTCGCGTGGTTTGACAACTTCGATCTCCAGGTATTCACACCCAATGGTCGACGCACTACCCATGTCCTCTCACATGAATTACAGCAACCTCATCCTGCAGGTATGCTGCAGTAGGGCCACGCTAAGCCAGGGATGCAGACCATACTCGAAAATCTGCTGACCAGCAGGCTCCACCTGAACTTGACATCATGAAGTATGGGTAGGAAATAAAAGATGGCACCCCAGTACCAGCAACCTCCAATCAGCCCCCAGGACCCCAAGATCTCATGGATGTAGTGTGGTGCAGCTGTAAGGCGGCGGTGAAGGCGTGTGGCACTGAACGTTGCAGCTGTCACCATGGAAAGATATCATGCACTGTGTACTGCGCTTGTGTTTGTAGTGACAACTGCTTCAACCCATTCAAGACAGGAGACGAAGACAAAGATGAAGTGGAAGAGGAAGGAGAAGCAGATGTACAAGATGATGAGGAAACTGAACATCTTGATCTTGCATTCGGCTCTGATGATGAATGGGAGTGATCGCCGTTAATGAATAAACGCTTGACCACCATCGCTCTGAAAATTTCACTATTATTATATTATTTCATTTTTGGCTGAAAAAGGACCTTGAACTTAACCTTTGACCCTGACTCATCCCAAATCACAAAATTGACCTCAGAAATCGATTCCTCGGGTCAAAATTATACGGAAAAGAGGTAAGTTAATTGTAAGTTGTAAGTAACGTGATTGTAAGTTAATTGGTTAAAAAGTTATATTCCACCCCCCCCCCCCGGTCTGCGGTGGCCATCTTGGATTTATGCAAATTAGCGGAGTTCCCCAATGTTGCCGTCACGGCAACCAAGCCAAATTTTCTCAATAGACCCATGTGAGTACGAAACCATAAAAAAAACAATACACTTCTCATGACAACAAGGTTGAATACAGAACATATACGGGTGACAAACGGACTATAACAGAGCTGAACATCAAATATAATTCACATTTATTCACCTTATTATTCTGTCAATCCAATCTAATCATAAAATGGTTCATTAATCTCCTTCCAACAACAGCACAACATGTAATGAAATCCATTATGGTAATAATGGCTGATGTTGATAATTGCTTTAAGCAAGCCTTCATTCCCACTACAAATTTCTACAATCGTTTTAATCGTCAGCAGCTTCATAAGCAGCATTTGTCAAACCGAAAAAAAGATCTTTCTGCAAATGATTTCCATTATTATTATTTTCACTTTGCAAGCAATATTAACCATCTGAGAAATAATGCAAGAATTAATATATTTAAAAATAAAGGAGAAGATAAACAGATGGACAATTTGTTGTAAAAATGTTCAGGGAAACATACAGTTCCCTTGCTCATGGCTCATTTGGAGTTGGTTCAAAGAGGGCTGTCTATTATAATTATTGTAAAATTAGTGTGAGAGTTGATCATTCACGTGTATGCACAAAATGTGATTAAGGCCTAAGTCACATTTGCCACGGCGGCCGTGGGGTCTCCAAAATCTACGGCCACTAGCAATTATACGGCGGCCGCAGTATTTCCACGGTCACACAATGTAGCAGTCACATATGGGTTTTTATTTTTTTTTTTCGGGGAGCCGCACGGCGTATTTATAAATTGTGGAGACCGAAAATGTGGGGGTGACGTACGGTCTTTGATTTGATGTCGCACGGTGACCTTAGGGCGCTCCTGCGGCGGCCATAGGATTTCCAAAGGGTGAGCGGGACCGCAGGGGGGCCCTAAGGCGAATGTGTGGCCAGACGGACGGTAACGAGTGGATTATTTTTTTTTTTATCAGTTCTTTTGTTTCGGCTTGTCGAATTGCTACGGCAAACGTAGAAATGAAAAAAATTATAACTCCGCGTTATAATTCCACGGCGACCCTACGGCCTGTAAAATATAGCCATACGGCGTAGGGCCACCCTGAGGTCACCTCAGAAACTCTGTGGCCGCCGCACATTTCTGTCAATTCAGAGGGCATACGGCTGCCGTATCCTCGCCGTAGAGCAAATGTGACAGGCCTAACAGATAGTTCAGAAATGTCCTGCTGTTTGTTTAATGCATGAAAATATAGCATTACAAAACAAATGCAGTCGCTAATTGGTCATTTTGAATGAAAGCAAATATAAATTTTGCACGTGGCTGCGACATTACCACTGCATAAACTGATAAATTAAGAAGTTTATATTCATATTGAGATTTTCTGTGCAATAAATTATAACCAACCCAAAACTTGAGTGCAAAAATGTGGCATTCTTCCAAGGAGGGCTTAAAACCATGTCATTATAATGGTCTTTGTCCGAGCTCATGACTTACTTTTAATGGTGTGTGTGTGTGTGTGTGTGTGTGTGTGTGTGTGTGTGTGTGTAGATGGGTATGAACCATATATATATATATATATATATATATATATATATATATATATATATATATATATATATATATATATATATACATATATATACATACATATATATACACACACATATATGTACATATATAAAATATATATATATATATATATATATATATATATATATATATATATAAATATATATATATATATATATATATATATATAAATATATATATATATATATATATATATATATATAAATATATATAAATAAATTAATATATATATATATATAAATAAATTTATATATATATATATATATATATATATATAAATAAATATAAATACAAACAAGTCTGGAGACTGCGATGGTTCACGAGCAATGTACACGGTTCGCCTTTTTATTTTTTGACCTTCGAGGGGACGCCACGGGCAAACTGGCGGGAATCGGGAAAAACGTAAATGATGAAAGTTGTAGTACTCGAAGAGCACGACTTGCATACCAACTTTCATTCAAAACAGTTGAAAACCCTAGGAGCTCGATGCCCAATTGGTTCACGAACGCCAGCCAGTGACCACTATATTCGTTATGGGTGTGTGTCTGTCTGTCTGTCTGTCTGTCCCGAGCAAAGCTCCGTGGGTTTTGATCCAATCCTGATAAAATTTGGGTGGGAGGTTTATATCATGATCTAGTTGTGTTTTCCTCAGAATGGGCGCGCTGCGCCCATTATGGGCGGAGCCACGCCCAAAAAACACGTTTTTAGGGGGTAGCCGATTTCAAGTTACATCTTCTCCGATGGGGTTTGTCGAATCTGGCAGGTGTTTCGGTATTTGGTTAGCCCAATGGCACCTGCATAGCCCCACGGAGCTCGATTTTTCATTTTCCTCCCAAGGTCAAGGTCACAAGGTCATGAACTTAGAAAATGTCAAAAAAAAAATCAATAAATTGGATAGATTCGGTCAGTTTTGGGGTGAAATTGTGGCCACCCTGTACAAGGCAGAGATGCCAACTTTTGGAAATCAGAATTAGGGAGGATTTTCAACCGACACCAAATAATGTGCGCGAAGCGCACATCTCGAGCGCGGAGCGCTCGACCCTTGCGGCGGGATCCAGGGCCCGCCTTAGGGCCCTGGAAGCTCTGGGGTTCTAGATGCTCTCTAGTGCCCTCTGAGCCCTATTTTGGAGCATTTAACATGTTAAGAATTCCCACTTTTTGAACAAAAAAAGGGGAAAATTGTGCACTTTTTAATGTTACATGTATGTTAATATTAGTAAGTTAGGGGACAATCAAAGATTAACAAAAAGCACAAAAGAAGCAATATTTTTCTTACCTTACTGGCTGGTACTACTGCTGCTTGCTTTTCCATGGCAGCTTTGCTGAGTGACAGCTGTGTGGCTCTTTTAGCCCTTCTGATTATGTCTTTGCTGTATTCTCTCTGGTAGCAAGGGGTGTTATGAGCTAGTTTTTCAATTAAGAGAGCTTCCAGGGTTTTGACACTCAAATTGGGACGAAATTCAGTATGATTCTTCCGTACAAGACTGAGTGCCCGCTCACATGATGCGTTCGAATGAGGAATGACCAAGATTCCCTTCATCACTTTGCTCAAATTAGGATACTTCTTGGCACCAGTGCAGGGATCTGTGAGCTGTGAAATCCGATGCCACTGCTCATCCACTCTCACTGTCTCAGTAGCAATTGTAGCTATGGAGGCGTCTGCCTGGTAGTGAGCGAATTCACTCTCAAGACTGTCTATGTCACTATCACCGCCACTGAACAGACAGGGGAATTTCTTGATGAAAAACTCCACACAGTCAAACCCCACTTCTTGGTGTAGCTTAACATCCAGCAACTGAGCATGCTTGGCTAATTCATCATCTAGCGGCCAGGTTTTGAAGATGTAATTGCAGGCTTTCACATAATATGAGCGAACTGCACTGAAGAAACCTTGGATGTCTGACTCACTCAGAGTGAAGGTGGATTTCTTGAGACTCCTTTGTTCCCTTATATACAGTTTGGCATCGTTCCCAATCATGAGGTCCTCATCATTCTTCTGATGATTTCTGTCAGAGAAGGGTACATTTACCAGAGCAACCGATGACACCGATGGTTTCAAAAACCATACGAAGATATCTTTCAGAAGACCATTCAATTCTCCGTGCAGGAGATGAATACAGGGTTCGTCTCTTTGGAGCAGAAGATTCCCCTTCTCAAAAGCTTGTTAGCATATCGAAGGAAGAAACAATAGAGTTTTGTTTGTGGAGACAAGAACATCCTGTTGACACGTTTTTCTCTAGATTCCTGCACAGTGTTTGAGGAAGATGCGCTTTTAGTTGTAGAACTCGTAGTACACTTAGCCGCAGGACGATCACACTTGCGTTTACTGCCAGCAGAAGAGGTCAGACTCGTAGTACCAGATCCAATTTTACGTTTGAGGAGAGAGCTTGAGGTAGGTGCAGCCAAGGAAGAAGACCTCTGATTCGAAGGTTTTGCTGAGCTTCTATCAAGTGATTTGGCAAAAGCAGAACTTAACTTGGGTCCTTCTTTGCCTGTAGATGGGACTATCACAGTCTTTCTCGACTCTGAAGGAATCTGCTTTGTAGATGAACGTGATGAAGGGCCGGTGATGCTTCCTGCTCTCAGCATTGGTTTTGGTGCTGTCCCTGCTGTCTTCTTCGCAGCAGATACTGCAGTGGTAGTGGTGAATGCTGCTCCACGAGTGCAGATCCTGCAGTGCCAGTACTGGCAGTAGATACAGTGCCGTCCTTCTTGCTCGTTGTTAGAGTCTTGGCTACAGTTGGTTGCATTTTTCTTCGTACTTCTTCTTTGAAGAAGAGGCGAAGTGGCTCCCACTGTTCAATCAGCCTGTCTAGGCACTGACCAAGGGACAGCCACCTTGTTGCGACATGCTTCAGAATCTTGTGTCGGGGCATCACAGAGTTCTTGCAGTGCTTTCACTCCTTTGACGCGTTTACTACTTTTGTCCAAGTAGTAGTAAATATCGATGAGAAAGTCATCTAATTCAATGGGTAAGGTCTGAGCCGCCTTCTTGGCCGTATTGTGCATCATATGGCAAGGGCATCCCATGATGTTGCACTCTGGATTTTGTTTGTGGATATAAGCAGCGACTCCTTTGTGCTTGCCCACCATGACAGAGGCATTATCAGCACAAAAGGAAACACAATTTCCCCACGGAATTTTCCTGTCACTGAACTCATGATCAAGCAGTTTGAAAATGTTTTCTCCAGTGGAATCTTGTTTGCACGCAGGCAAACTTAGCAAACCTTGCTTCACAATCCCAGCACTGTTGTCATAGTACGAAATCAGGACAGGATATAGCTGGGCCTCACCACTGTCATTGCTACCGTCTGTAGCTAGGCTAAATGGAGCTAGTCTAGCAATATCGGCAATAGATGAAGCAGTAACATTTGACAACTCACCAATTACACTGGTCAACAACAAATTTGTTGTCTGCATTTTAAGCTGATTTAGGACGAATCTGATGCGCTGAATCCAAAACTCACATTAGTTTTGTTCAATCAGGTCAAGTTTTTGAGATATGGCCACATGTCGTTTTTTACATTTTTGTTCACATGTACGCATGTGTGGAGCATTTTAGAAGAAGTTGGTGGGGGTAAAATGTCATGTCAAATAATTGTTTTAATTGGAAATAATTATTTTAATGACAAAGTATTCAGGTACGATAGTTCTAGGTGATTATGTCGAAAAGGGATCAGTTTGAAGTCATAAAACCTCAAAATCTTCCAAAAATTGGTGAGGCAAAGCATAAAGTTCGTGGATCAAAACTAAAGTTAATGGGGCAGATTTTGTAATAATGTGATACAAAAAAGTTGTATTTCTTGAAATAACGAACTCTGAAGAATGTACAATACCTACATGCGCCAATTTATGACATGCGCTTCTGCTCAAGCTTGGAGTGCCACAGTACGAACCCAAAGATTGGAGACTGTTCATTGACAGCAGCAAGCGATCACTGAAATGTGTTCTGCTACACAACGGCAACCAGTTTGCCTCTGTACCCATCGCTCACTCGACTACACTGAAGGAGAAGTATGAAGCGGTGAAGTACGTGCTGGAGAAAATTGGTTATGATCAGCATAAGTGGTTTATTTGTGTTGACCTGAAGATGGTGAACTTTTTGTTGGGACAACAGTCTGGCTTCACCAAGTACCCATGTTTTCTGTGCATGTGGGATAGTAGGGACCGTGCTCAGCATTACACGAAGAAGGACTGGCCTGTGCGGGAGGAATTGGTGCCATGCAAAGAAAGGAACGTCATCAACGACCCTCTGGTGGACAGAGACAGAATACTCTTCCCACCGCTGCACATCAAGCTCGGCTTAATCAAGCAGTTCACCAAGGCTCTGGACAAAGATGGTGACTGCTTCACTTACTTGTGCCAGGCTTTTCCAGGATTGACCATGGAGAAGTTGAAAGTTGGCATCTTTGATGGTTCTCAGATCCGTCAGCTCATCAGAGATCCAGAGTTCAAAAACTCAATGAATGAAGTGGAACTGGAAGCGTGGAAGACATTTGTTTTGGTAGTGAAGAACTTTCTTGGCAACAATAAGGCCAGAAACTACGCAGAACTTGTCAACAACATGCTGACTGCTTTCAGAAACCTGGGCTGCAACATGAGCATCAAGATGCACTACCTATTTTCACATATGAACCGGTTTCCTGAGAACCTGGGTTCAATGAGTGACGAGCAGGGGAGAGATTCCATCAGGACATGAAGGAGATGGAGACCAGGTATCAGGGTCGCTGGGACGCAGTCATGATGGCTGACTACTGTTGGAATCTGAAGAGAGACCTCCCTGCCGCTGAACATTCCAGGAGTTCGAAGAAACGGAAGTTCAAGCCCTGAAGTTTGAACAGTGGTGACGCAACATGCAATTTACTTGTACTTACCTTTATCAATGCCCACCATTCAGATGACAGTAATCGATGTTTCTATCATGTAATCAATAAATGTTGTTGGCAAAACATTTTTTTTTCTTAAAAACATGTTTAGGATGATATGTGTTGACAAAAATCAGCTGATAATGCCACAAAAATGTAATTGATTTTGTCACAAGATCTGATTTTTCAAATCAACTTAGCACAAAAACCTGACCTGATGGAGAGAAACGGATGCCATTTCCTGATTCAGCAGTGCCAGAATACCCTAATTCACTTGTAGAAATCTAGACAACATTCAGAAAGTAAAAAATTGTTGACCAGTGTTCTTTTTTTCTTCTTTGTTCTTGTTCTTTTTTTTTTTTTTTTTTTTTTTCTTGCTTTTTTCTTGCTTTTTGTTCTTGTTTTTTTTATTTTTTTTTATTTTTTTTTTTTTTGTTCTTGCACATCTTGCACATCTTGCAAGTTTTTGTTCTTGCACATCCATACTTTGAAGCAACTTTTGAATCTGGAAACATCTTTTGAAATTGAGGTCCAGCATGATCTGAGACTGATATGGGCAAGTTATGTTCCACAATAAATCCACTAAAGAGAAGTTCCGCTCGGGTAACATCCTCTTCCTCGCTTGTCCCTTGTTTGGTGAAATAATTCAGAAGTGTACAGTTACTCGTGCTCGAAGATCTCTCCTTTGCAATGTCTGTGTGCCGTTTGCTTCCAACGTGCTTCCGAATATCATCGCGACCTCCGTGCTCAACTGAAATATCAACGCTGCATACTGTACAATACGCATGATGAATTCCTCTTTCAGACTTTCGAATACACGGGTATTGGAGACTGTATTCGGTCTTGTACTTCTGAGACCATTTCTTGGTCTTCGTAAGCTTCTTTTCTGCCATTTCGTAATCAACATCGAGGGCTTGAAGCATCGCTAACTGAAGTCGATGTTCCACAGCTGCAGCGACTCGTAGAACTCTAGCGGCTGTTAAATTAAACACCGCACGGTGGTCGCGACCGCCGGGCTGGTACGGGGCCCAGCTGCATGCAGTGAGCGTATCGCATGCATATACACTGTGCATACATACCGCATGCACTGTATTGCACACAAACCGCATGCACTAAATCTCAGTGCATGATCGCATAAGCGAGATCCAGACCCAATGTTTCGCTGCTCCTCATTTGAATTTGCAATTTTTTACGTACAATTTGGTAGCAGCGAACGTTATGGAGTTACCACATGCTATACGTAGCAGACGATGCTTTTCATTCAATTCTCATACCAGTACATTCTGATTAGTGAACAGTGCAAAAATATCAAAATTTCGGGAGGATAAGGATAGTGATCGTAAGGGCGGGAGTTTGGGTGAATTTTCGGAAGCCTCCCGATGAAATCGGGAGGGTTGGCATTGCTGACAAGGCAGCGTAAATATACCTGCTTGTTTACCATTTACATGAGGGCCATTACCCAAGAACAGCCAAATAGTTGTTGGCTGAATTGAACCAAGGGCGCAAATGCTGTTCTTATGCAAACCTAACGTGTGCTGCCAACGTTAACAGGATGATGGCAGAAGGAGAAAGTTTACCGATGCTAACAATAATTTAATGACAGAAATATGTGGCAAGCAACAATCGTAATGCTGTTGAATAAATTACGAACGCATACACGAGGCACAAAATGAGGGGGGGGGGTCTCAAAGGAATGACAAAAATGCACTCAACAATAAACAGAACTTGTACTACGGCCGTGAGCCTGAACAAACAAAGGGCAGGGGAGGAACGATGGGAAGCAAAAGAAGAATTTTCATTCTGAATGTGACAGGGAGATGATGGGGGGGGGGTAGGAAATGGTAGCACGCCTCATAGCTACAAATGAGCAGTGCAGGAGATTACTCCAAGTTGGCAAATGAAAGTCAGACACGAAAGCACAACTTTCATCAGAAATAAAAATTACTTGACTGGAAGTTTATCTAGTTCAGGGCTGAAGTAATATCTCACAGTTTCTCCAGTTGTGACATCAGCCAATGATAAAATCTGCTGGGTTAAACTCACAAAAATAAATAATTTCCTGAAGGAGATTTCATTGACCGTCACTTTTGTAGCCAGAATAGACTCTGTGCTCCAAAATAGGGGGAAAATGATCATTTAACATGTCAAAGAATTACAGTTGAACCCAGTGATTGTCAGCCACAGTACGAAGATGCTGTCAGAGGATATTGAAATAAATCTGAAGACAGAACTGCAGGACTGTTAGCGTTGCAGCGGATGAGTCCGCAGATTTGGGATTGAAGGAGCAACTTTGTATTTCGACATGGTATGTTTCAGGCAGTTAAGAAAGAAAAGAAACCTCTCCCTTTCAACTCTCCCTCCTTCACACTCCAAAATTCTCTCTACCTCTCCTCCAACTCACTCGTACACGTGTACACACACACACACACACACACACACACACACCCACACACACACACACACACACACACACACACACACACACACACACACCCACACACACACACACACACACACACACACACACACACACCATCATCCTCCTTTCTCAGTCTCAACCGCTTTACCCCCCCCCCCCCCACCAACTTTCTCCCTCCCACCCCAACCACCTGAATGTAACAGGGAAAGGATCCCCAATATTCTCCAACTCCACCACCAACTTTCCTCCCTCCACACCCTCTTTCCACCCGATATGTTTCTCCCCAAAGTTTCTACCTTACACCACATCCACCCTCCCCACCCCCCCCCCCACTACTTCTATCCCCTCTCCAAGTAAGAGAGGAACTGTGCTTTTCTTCGCTCTAACCACTTCTCCATTAAACACAAGCTTTGATATTCTGAAAAACTTTCGGAACAATTTCATTGCCTGGGCAAAAGGATCGGTAAGGATTTTCCTGGGCTTATGACTCTGGAATAAAGACATCAGTGCCACCTTTTCGAGATCATCACGAGCACGTCCTCGCACAGCATTGGCTCCACCTCGTTGACGACCCCGAGTCTCTGCTCGAGTGATGTAGTCACCCATCGTCACTGCACCCACACACGAACGCACAGAACATAAAATGCTTACCTTTGGATCTCTCACACACACACACACACACACACACACACACACACACACACACACACACACACACACACACACACACACACACACACACACACACACACACACACACACACACACACACACACACACACGCAATTTGTCTGAAAAAAATTGCAATGTATGCTATTCCATTCTGAGCTTCATTGTTGATGTGCACGTGAGCTGGACCTGTGAATCACATGGTGCATTCCCATCCAAAGTGAAGCAAAGTAAACAGTAAAATTGATAAATCGTGCACGAGTTGCACTTTTTGTTCAATACACAGTATTGTGATTCTTTATGCTGACAGGATGGCCTCAAGGTATGCACAATCCCCTCTAAGCTGTCAATCCTGGGTTCGAATCCCGACCCAGCGATGAACTGTCATCCTGGTGTTTCACAGGCAGGGAAATTCATCAATGTATGTGCCGTTGCTCATATGGACATTAAACTGGGCGATCCGTCTACCGACATTAGTTGCTGGACATTAAAAGATTCCACGGTGTCCTTCGTGAAGGCAGTTAGGCAAACTATTGCCGGCACCTTGGTCAAATTACAAATTCCTGCCTAAACGACTGCTGGGAGAGGGATGGCAAATCGCCCAGCATGACCCCAGGCCTGGAAACTGTTTTGACAGAAGCAACGCTCTGTCTCAGAGAGTATGGCACATTAGATCGGGATTGTGATTCTTTATCAACAAAACAGAAGTTTTAAAAAGTTTGCTGTAACCCAGAAAGTTGATAAGTTTCTAATATAGAAGTAAAATATTGATTTCCAAAGTCTTGTCATGTCACAAACATCTCATTCCCAACATTTGAAGCCTCAGCCATATCGTCAAAAGCAGAGCAAGCCCATCTTTTTGATACGAGATAATTTAGCAAATCATTCTGCAAGGACTCAACATCATTTAGCAACGAATCCTGCTTTGACGAAAGCATAGCTGACTCAATGAAATAAGAACCACACAGCATGAGACCTGTACCAGCAGGCGAATGCAAATGTGATATTTGGCAGCTGTCAGGTTGCGCTGGAATCCAAATTATGAGCAATGTGGGAGTCAAGGCACCTTTTAAACCCCCTGACACCTGCTGAAGACAAAATGACCGAGCTCAAATCTTCAATACAAGGCAAAAAAATGGCATTCGAATGAATCACTTACATATGTATTGCGGTTTTGCGAAGCCGGCACTCCCCCAAGGCAATGGCATCCAACATATAGCAATCCCGAGACAATAATTTCATTAGCATTCATTTAGTTAGCCCTTTCCTTTGTCTAATCTAGTGGGTAAATGGGGACAAGCTGCGTTGCAAAGGGCTTTGACTTCAGTTTTCAATCCCCAATTCTTATACTTATTTTATTCTATTCATTTTATGTCACACACAAACCCACCATGCATGCACGCATGCCAGATCAGTGACGCAACTGAAGAAGCAGCATTCAATAGGAATGATGAATATCACCGCAGCCTCATTTGCATATGCATGCCATTTCTCCTCTTCAAATGGTGTGCCATTAACCAACCAACGCCTCACCGTACTCACCACGATACGACAACACTCACCATGATCACTACAAATGCCTTCCAAAAATCCCCACAACAACCTACACCTGGGGCATTCCATGTCAAGTGTACACACCCTCCCGACATTAACACCTCATTTTCTCCCCATATGTTGGTCATTTATTCACTTGGATGAAAAAAACTCAAAATACCAACTTTTAGACCTGTTGGGCCCATTTTAGGGGCCCCCCAAATTTGGGTGCCCCCGGCTGCCCTACAATTCTCCAGAGGCCATATCACAGGTTGTAGTGGTCCGATTTGGCTGATCTTGGTATCAAAATGCTCATAAAAGCGAGATCTTTCGAATCGCGTAAAGTAAAATCACTCCGAAACAGTAATTCAAAAAGTTATAGTTTGGGGCGCCCTTTGACCTTGGGTCCCTACTCCCCAGCCAAACCGATGGTCCCGATTTTTTCGTGTGAGAATACCCCTTCATATACTCCAACACCTCAGCATAAATGAAAATGGGATCCCAATGGGTTCACGCATGGCAAAGATTCATGTTGGGGGACTCGGGTGCTGGACACACAATACGCCACAATACATAGCACAATATTTGAACACAAGATTTCCAATGCACTATATCAGTATATTGTACATAAATTTTCCACATGCACATGCAGGAACTGGAAGCGATACGAGCATGCGTTTTTTTTTCCCAGCATATTATAGTCAAGATTTTTTGCCAACCAATGTTTTATTTGACAGCTGTGTGTCTTTTTTTTTACTGATTGTGTAGGTTCTACCTGTAGCAGTTTTTGGTTCTACGGAAAGAAGTATATCAGAAATGTCTAAAATGCAGTGATCTTCAATGTCAGGAAAAAAAAAACTATTTGCGGGCCCGTTTGGATGTAGAAAATTCACTTTCACTTCATGAGTGTCCTGAAAGGCTTCCATGATGCAGGCAAGCCACCATTTTCCATCATAGTGCACTGTGACATAACCTGAGAGTTTCCCATTAAAAGTTGGTGTAGATTTTGAAATAGCTCACTCGATACGGTGTTCCTCGCTAAGGCTGAATTCACGTACTTGAAGAGCAGTTTCAGAAATATGGATGAAAGCATGAAGTTTTTGAATTCCAGCTATGGTTTTGGCCGTTTTTAACCTTTCTTTCAGATTTCGTTCTTCCTCGTCATACGCCTCTTGGGTCCCGTAACCAAACTTCATTTCATTCAAACCATTTTCAGCAAAGGCGAAAAGATCTTTTGGAGAAATAATTTGACTGTCGTAAGGTCGACGCAGGCTCTCACGTGTTGCTTCTCGTTTGACTGTACCTCCCAAGCCATCTGAAGGGCCCTTGCCATGACTTGTGGCAAAAAAATGCAATTCTGCGTCAATACCACACTCTGATTTGTGACGACATAGGTTTATGAAGGCTTTGCAATTCTTATATTGGCCAGTGCAACCGTCTGAGAAATAGTAAAGTTTCTTTACATTTCCAAAGCGAGAGTTCAAGTGTTCAATGAGCATTCTTTGGAAGAGGTGGACTGAGACAACGTCGTGAGTATTGCATTCTGATATAATCATGAACAAATCGTGGTTTAATTTGCCATAGTCCGATTTGAAATAGTAAACCCAGGGGTGAATTGTTGCTTGAGAGCAGTTCCAATGGAATCCTTGGGCCGCATCCTGTACGACAAACGAATAGTTCTCTGAGAAGTTTCCAATAATGACAAATTCTCTTTCACCGATTTCATCTTTCTTATTTTTCAGAAACTGAGATTGGGCCTTGGCAATGAAATCGTGTCTCACTAATTTCACCGAGTGTTCACAGAATTGATTAATGAATTCTTCCAAAGGCAGGACCATGGAGCTCAGTTCAGATCTGTCGGTGGATGTCCAACGTTTAAACTGAATTTCATCAATATCCTCAAGTTCATAAGCACCCAGTAGCTCGGTTTTGAAGTCTTCAATTGATGGGAAACTTTCACAAGTTCTGAAATAATATGCCGGTTGTGCTGGGTTACAAACTATGCGTGCTATCACATGATGATAGCTAGGAAGTTTGGCTATCTGTGGCATTTTGGAACCAAACATCATGAGTTTCACATTTTGATGTATCGTACATACACAGACACTGTGTGTACCGATTGAACCGGCCAGGACACACTCCGAGGGACGGAGCATGGCGAACTTCGCGAATCCAACTTTCAAGCCAGGGTTCTTGTCTTTGAGTTTCTGAAACAGTTCCTTGAGATTGTTTAGTCCCAGGCGCTTTTGAATTCTGTCTTTTCCATGTTCATTCCTGACCACCAGACAGTCCTTATTTTCCGGCATTATTCGGCTGACTTCATCACTTCGGTAAAATTCGGTTACGGCGGATTTCACTTCGTCAGGCAATATTTTACCGTTTGGGATTTGGAGATGATAGCATACCATTTTCTTTCTCTAAATTTTTGGCTTGCACAGCCATTCTTTGGGAGCAACTGAATTCACTCATCATCCCTCTGATGCTCATATTCCAAGCAAATATTGTCAGTATACGTATTGGCTCTGAACGGCTCGAAACAACGTATTTTTCTTTCAGGCTTTTGATCATCTCTGGCATGCAGTTTTCATCACATTTTGACGCTGTATTTTGTGTTTTCTCCACAGTGCTTGGTCCAGCAACTAGTTCTAATTTCTTTCACACAGAATCTTCCACTTTACTTCGCTTTTCAGGAACGTACCCTGGGTTCCTTTCCGGCTTTCGTTTGTCGAATGGGCTTTCGCCTATCATCGATAACGACTGGTTTAATAGGTCAACTTCTGCTTCTCGTTCAAAAACCTCCTCGTCCTCATCTGTCGAAATAGATTCTGCAATGCCTTCGATAGTACCTTCTGATGATAATTTTGAACTGGTCAAAGATGATTCTTCAATATGCTCTGGTGACAACTGAGAAAGTTTTTTTTCTGCACGAAGTACAAAGTCTTGTCATCATTTTTCACCTTTGAAGAAAATTTCATCAACATATCATTTGACACATTGCGAAGAAAGATCTTTCCGTTGTTTCGTTTAACGGAAGCTGAACATGGAACATCCTGTGCACATGGTTTGGACATGTGCACAGGAGGGAAACGGAGTATATCGGGAGAAGGATGTTGAAGATGGAGCCGCCAGGCAGGAGGAGAAGAGGAAGGCCAAAGAAGAGGTTCATGGATGCGGTGAGGGCGGACATGCAGGTGGTTGGAGTGTCAATGGAAGATGTGGAGGATAGAGCGAAATGGAGACGGTTGATCCGCTGTGACGACCCCTAACGGGAGCAAGCCGAAAGAGGAAGAAGAGTTTAACGGAAGCTGAACGGATCGCAACAGTATTTTCGGAACTCCTTTCGATCTTCAGTCGCCATGCTTACTGCAAAATATGCAAAAACTGAGATTAGCCCATTTATAACTTAATTCGATGATGGTTATACAAAAAATGTGCACTTAAAAAAATCAATAGACACAATAAGCAGAATAATTTTTCGCAAATGATGCTATATATATATATATATATATATATATATATATATATATATATATATATATATATATATATATATATATATATATATATATATATATATATATATATATATATATATATATATATATATATATTAGTCCAGAGATGATGATTGTCAATTTCAGACATAAAGTCGCCTGCCAGCAGGTGATGTCATTGGAACGATGACGGCAAACGTCGCCCAATGTCGAATCAAGAATTGGTGATATGTGGACCCCTAAAAATAAAACCATCATCACACTTGAACCCATTGAGATCCCATTTTAATTTATGCTGAGGTGTTGGAGTATATGAAGGGGTATTCTCACACGGAAAAAAATTGGGATCATCGGCTTGGCTGGGGGGCGGGGGCCCAAGGTCAAAGGGCGCCCCAAACTATAACTTTTTGAATTACTGTTTCGGAGTGATTTCACTTTACGCGATTCTAAAGATCTCGCTTTTACGAGCATTTTGATACCAAGATCATCCAAATCCGACCACTTCAACCTGTGATGTGGCCACTGGAAGATTGTGGGTCAACCGGGGGGTGCCCAAATTTTTTTGGAGGGGGGGGGCTAAAATGGGCCCCCAGGTCTGAAAATTGACACATAATGTTTTACCGTGGATACAAACACTTGCACAAAAAAAAGAGTGAAATCCGAGACGATGTCAAAATTTCGCTAAAAAATGTGTACACTTTACATGGAACGCCACACCTGACCTCTTCAGCACAAATTCCACAACCGCTACCAACCACTTCAACCTCATCACTACAATCGCCTCAACCACTTACAACACTTCAACAACTGATCTGATTTTGACAAATTCTGGATCTGATTTTGACAAATTTCCCTGACAATATCTGCTGCTCTTCCTTCGCTCCAATTGGTTCTTCTGACCACGTCCTTGTCAAAGTGGACATCTCTCTGGCTGTTATCAGAGAACCACCTCACCGCCGTCGAGTCTGGCATTTCACTCAAGCCGACTGGCAGGGTCTCCGAGCAGCCATCAAACTTACAGACTGGTCTCCTATCACTACTTTCTCAAACATCAACTCATCCTGGGAATTCTTTCAAAGAAACTTGCTCTCCCTCATGCACAGATTTATCCCCTCTCGTGTTCAGTTGTCTTACCCTTCCTCCCGCCCTTGGTTTACTGAAGCTTGTGGCGAGGCAGTTGTCCTGAAACAACTTGCCTTTGCCTCATGGAAAGCAAACCCAACTGAGGGCAATCTCAGTTCTTTCCACAAAGCTTGGAACAAGTGTGTATCTACCCTCAGGAGAGCCAGAAAACAACATCTTTCTCATCTCAAATCTGAACTCTCAAACCTCTCTCCCTCCTCAAAATCCTGGTGGCGTTTAATCAAATCTGTTTCTGGTGTATGTTCCCCCTCCATCCCCTCCCTTACCTCAAATGGCCGCACTGCTGATTCCACACGTGATAAAGCTGAATGTCGAAACTCGGTGTTTGCAGCTAAATCTTGTGTCCTAAACCCATCACTATCTCTACCCACTTTACCCAGTCGCACCCAACTGTCCCTGGACTCTGTATCCTTTTCTCCTGACAAGGTGGAGAGCTTGCTTTCAAACCTCGAGTCAGATTCTGCAACCGGTCCAGACGGCATCAGCCCACGTGTCCTCAAAGCCTGCTCTTCTGCTCTTGCTCACCCTCTCTCTGTTCTATTCACCCTCTCATTTTCCCAAGGTCATCTGCCATCTGCTTGGAAATCTGCTAACATCACTGCCCTGCATAAAAAAGGTGCAAAAACAGATCCCTATAACTACAGACCAATCAGCCTTCTCCCAATCATCAACAAGGTGATGGAATCCATCATCGCCTCAGATATGAAATCCTTCCTCTTCTCCAATGGCTTGATTTCCAATCATCAATTTGGTTTCAGACCAGGTCACTCTACCCTGGATATGCTGCTTCTGCTCTCCCATCAATGGATGGAGGTCCTCAATGCCAGTCAGGAAATCCGAGCCGTATCCCTGGACATATCACGTGCTTTTGACACAGTCTGGCACCCTGCCCTACTCACCAAACTCTCTTCCCATGGTATTCAAGGCCATCTCCACTCATGGCTCGCAGACTTCCTCTCCTGTCGCAGTCAACGTGTGGCCCTAAATGGAGTTCTTTCATCCCCTCTTCCTGTGCAGGCTGGAGTTCCTCAAGGTAGCGTTCTGGGCCCTGTTCTTTTTCTGGTTTTCATCAATGATCTCTCGGACTCTCTGGAAAATCCTCTATTTCTCTTTGCCGACGACTCCACCCTCTGCCGTACCATCTGTCATCCCTCAGACCGGCAAGCAGCAGCTTCTTCACTCACTGCAGATCTGGATAAAATCACAAACTGGTCCAACACGTGGAACATGTCTTTCAATCCAGACAAATCTCACACTCTCACTATGTCTCTTCGAAAGGACCGTTTACAAAACCCCCCCATCCACTTTCTCAACAATCCTCTGGAAGAAGTCTTTTCTTTCAAGCTTCTAGGTCTCACTATCTGCCATGACCTTTCCTGGGAAAGTCACATTTCCAACCTCGCCTCAAAAGCCAGTCGTCGACTGGGAATCCTCTGTCGTGCTAAGTCCTTCCTCGGCCCTCTTGAGCTCCTGACCACTTACAAAGCTTTTGTCCGTAGCCTGATGGAGTACTGCTCTCCCCTCTGGGCTGGTGCTCCTGCCTCCCACCTTTCTCGGCTTCACGCTGTCAAAACCAGGGCATTTAAGATCATCGGCATCTCCCGCAATGAAGCTGAGTCTTTGGGCCTCTCACTCAATCACCGCAGGTTGGTCGGTGGTCTTTCTGTCTTCTACCGACTCCTCTCTAGCCTTGCCCCCCCCCTGCTCTCTCTGCGATTTGTCCCCACCACATTTCCACAGGGCGCTCAAGGTCCGCCAACAACCCCCTTCTGGTAAAACTACCAAAATCACGAATCACTGCTCATCTTCACTCTTTCATTCCTCTTTTTCCCGCCTTTGGAATAAACTTCCTCACTCTATTCTTTCCCATTCTTCCCTCCAGGCTTTCAAAACAGCTGTTCACCACCACTTCTTATCTTCCCCCATCCAAATCCTCGATCATTTCTACCCCCGATAATCCACCCAAGCCCACTTCCTTCATTTCTCCTGCTTTCCTTCCTGAAAGTCCCTGAAATGTCCATCTTCTCTTCGCCATGTTCCCCGTCCCATCCCCATCCCTCTCCCTTCCACAGTTCACCTGTGTCTGTTCCCCAATGTTTTGTCCCTTCCACTCCCACCCCTCTTGTCTCATGCCTCCTTGCTGTGAGTTGTGTGTTAGCTCTC
Source organism: Eptatretus burgeri (assembly GCF_056783735.1). Classification (NCBI taxonomy): domain Eukaryota; kingdom Metazoa; phylum Chordata; class Myxini; order Myxiniformes; family Myxinidae; genus Eptatretus; species Eptatretus burgeri. Next base: position 45,337,782 of record NC_140962.1, read on the forward strand.
ATACGAGCCTCGACCAAGGTATACAAAAAAAAAAAAAAAAAAAAAAAAACTTACTGCACATGCCACAGCACTTCCCCCACATCAATATAACCACAGCAGCTGTCATCAACTCCCTGGACGCTCACAGTCATTGGACATGCCTGGGAATGGAGAACATAGTGGGAGCCTGCGAGCCAGAATACTTCGGCGTGTAACTTGAAACACAAATATGCGCTGGGGCTCGTTCAACGACGTCTGGGTAGCTCTGGAGCTCCACGAATCAACAGCGTTCGGTTGGAGTCCAGCACATGTTTGTGGCTGAAGCACGCCCCCAAAACACGCACCTCACAGAAATTACGATGCTCCGGTGCGTGCCGGAGCCCGAGAGTGAATGAGGCCATTTTCGGCTCCGGAGTCAGGTGGGGCAGGGATACTTCTTGGGGTGGCATCTACGTACCAATGGGGATGCGCGGAAACGCCAACAGAGCCTCTTGATCTGGTTTCTGGCTCCTCCTTCGCCTGCGCTCCATAAAAAGAGAGCGGATCAGTCTCCCTCTTCGTCTTTTGTCCAGACTCTTCCCAAGCCGAGCACCATCTTGCCAAATGAGAGCCGAGCTGAGAGGACAGGCGCTGAAGAGCTGCCGGGTCATCGGCACTCGGCTCCCATGGTGTTCCACAGTCATCATCATAAACACATTTGCAGACTCTTATACGCTCACATTAAGTCTATCCTCTCACACGTTCTTTTCTTCACTTTGCTTCTCCAATCCCCCACTGACCAACATCTACACACCTTCCTCTCCACCTCATTTGCACATACCCATTCATGCACCATAGACACCTCGAGTTTCCCTCCCTCCTTCCCCCTCCTAAGAAATTGGGTTGCACAGGTCTGTCAACCACGCCAGGTACAACGAGGTCACTTACACCTCAACTGCTTCTCTCTCTCTCTGGCTATCTCTAATTTCCTCGGGTGTGTGTCTGATGGCGCCTGTAACATGGAAACTGTAAGTTAAGATCGTAGAAGTTTATATCGGGTTAATTCTGTTATGCGTCCTCTTTTTGTACATAATTGCATTTCTTTTGCCACACTCACAATTCCATGCTTTCCCCTGCTGTACATTTTGTTGAATAAACCCTTTACTGTGCCACATGACCTTCCTCACCCTCACTTGTAATAAATTGCTTGTGTTAGAAATGAACCCAGCCCATTTCATCTTTTTCTTCATTGGTCCAGCATGGTCTACACATTAGCTTAGCTGGGAAGTTCTGCCTCACCTAATTTGCTCGTTAGCCAGTGCACACTCACTTTCGCTCAGCAGTAATCTGAGTGTGCACTGAGGGCATGAGACTCCAATTGACTCAGCGTCCAGAGGTAAGGTATCACGAGAAGTATTGTAATCCTGCTCGAATTGGCAGTGCCAATCGGTGCTCGTGGTTGCTTAGCAACCTGTCGGTGTGTGGAGTTATCTGTGCCCGGCAGCCTCGGGACCCGGGTACTTCCCCTCGCGGCGAGCCTCGAACCCCGAGTCTGCAAGAGTAATATTCAACTCTGGTGTTGTATAGAGAAAGCGATAAAGTCCAAAAAATGTTCGCAACGACCCATTTATTTTTCTATCTCCACCACCGAAGGTGGATGGAGATTATGTTTTCACCCATCTCTGTCTGTCTGTTTGACTCTGAACAGGATAGCTCAAAAAGTTGTGGATGGATTCGGACAAAAATTTTGTCGAGAGGTTGAGTGTGTGTGTGACAAGGACGAAATTATCAGATTATGGTGAAGATCCGAAACTGGATCCGATAATTTTTAAGTGATTCTCCATCATTCGAAGATGGGGCTCAAAAACGATATATAGCATAGATTTCAAAAAGTTATAGATGAGTTATGAGAAAACTAAGTGGACGAGTTGGTGCGGTAATGAGACCAAGCCGATGAGATTTTGGTTTCGGTCAGCATGTCCAGCCTATCAGTGGAAAGAAAAGGTAAACTGTTCAGGATGGCAGAGGTATGCACTCTACTAAGTGCATTTGTAGTTATTTCTGCGATTGTGATTGTTCTTCATTCACAGATAATTATTCTGACGATTGGGATTATTCTTTATTGCATCATTCTGCATTTCACAAAGGTTTTTCAGGCAACATGACATGATCATGTGTGGAACTATTTTTAAATTCCAATAATTTTGCTTCATGAAACATTCCCATTCATCAAACTTCATGAAACAACCTTCAGCCTGCCAAAGAATTTCCACAAGACTGTGCATGGCTTATTTTGATCATGGAGCATATTTATGGAATGTCCTGCCCAGTAAAGTGAGGTACCAGCTTTCAGCAAACACGACTGAAGATATCCATTGAAAGACGAAAGTTCCAATCCAATGAATATCTGTGAAGCAGCTCAAAATCACATCCCACCAATATCAGAGGAAATATTCCGAGATCTTCAAAATTGGCGACAGGAACATTTTCATTTTTATCTGACAAAACTTCCGATGACCAAACAACTCAACACAAACAACCCAAGGAGCAGAAAGAGGGCCAGGAAACAAAGGTCAACTGATTTATAAATATACAAACCTCCTGGGGCGTTCCATGTCAAGTGTACACATTTTTCAGCAAAATTTTGACACATCGTCTCAGATTTAACTCTTTTTTTTGTGCAAGTGTTTGTATCCACGGTAAAACATTGTGCCAATTTTCAGACCTGGGGGCCCATCGGGGCCCATTTTAGCCCCCCCCCCAAATTTGGGCACCCCCAGTTGACCCACAATCTTCCAGTGGCCAAGTCACAGGTTGTAGTTGTCCGATTTGGATGATCTTGGTATCAAAATGCTCGTAAGAGCGAGATCTTTCGAATCGCGTCGAGGAAAATCACTCCGAAACAGTAATTCAAAAAGTTATAGGTTGGGGCGCACTTTGATCTTGGGCCCCCACCCCCCGGCCAAACCGATGATCCCGATTTTTTTGTGTGGGAATATCCCTTCATATACTCCAACACCTCAGCATAAATGAAAATGGGATCTCAATGGGTTCAAGTGTGATAATGGTGTTATTGTTCGGGGTCCACATATCACTAATTCTTGATTCGACATTGGGTCACGTTTGCCGTCATCGTTCCAATGACGTCACCTGCTGGCAGGCGACTTTATGTCTGAAATTGACAAACATCATCTCTGGACTATTATATATATATATATATATATATATATATATATATATATATATATATATATATATATATATATATATATATATATATATATATATATATATATATATATATATATATATATATATATATATATATACATATACATATACATACACATACATAGTCATGCGCCGCTTAACGACGTTCCGGGCAACGACGGATCGCATATACGACGGATCTGCCAGCTCTGAAAAAAAAAGAAAAAAAATGTGGCTGAAAAATTCCTATCGCCGAGTGATGGAGCCGACGTTGCGCTGCCAGTCATATAAAAATAGAACATACAATTATGTACACTGTACAGTACATAATACTTCATAATGATAATAAACAACGACAGTGTGGCCTTGTTACAATGTGATTGTTGAGGTCCATAAAATGTCATCGCGAAAAAAGCAGGATCGTGCGAAATCGGGATTCAAGGAAATCGGCTTTCAAACTGAACCAATGTTTCCACGTTTACCTTCGAGCAAGTAAATTACCTTCGAATTGAAGAATTCCGCGAATAAATCGTTGTTGTTAGTCGAAATTAAAACACAAATTTATTTTTGGTGAAGCTTTTTATGTTGTTAAAACAATCGCACTGTTCCGCAAATATATATCACAATTGACAGGTGCTCGTTTCTTCATTTGTAAATTATAACATTGATGCAATGATTACGTATTTATAAAATCCAAACGTTATTTATTCACCTTTCTATAATTGATGCGAGAGGAGATTGTAAGCTGCTGCCAACAACACCGATGGCCATCATGAACTGCACAAAGGAAAAACTAACGTGCCTTCTGTCTCTCTTGGATGTGTGTTACAATTGGCAACAGTATTCAGTACAGTAACATGCTGTACAGGTTTGTATCCGAGGAGCAATAGGCTACACCATATAGCCTAGTTGTCTAGGTTTGTGCAAGTACCATGTTCGAAAACGAAAACAAAAACAAAAAAAACAAACAAAAAAACGAAAAGGTTCGCTTAACGACGAGTTTTATCAGAACGTAACCCCGTCTTTAAGTGGCGCACGACTGTATATATAAAGTATATAAAGTATATATATATATATATATATATATATATATATATATATATATATATATATATATATATATATATATATATATATATATATATATATATATATATATATATATATATATATATATATCTTGCATCATTTGCGAAAAATTATTCTGCCTATTGTATCTATTTATTTTTAAGTGTACATTTTTGTATAACCATCATCGAATTAAGTTATAAATGGGATAATCTGAGTTTTTGCATATTTTGCAGTAAGCATGGCGACTGAAGATCAAAAGGAGTTCCAAAAATACTGTTGCGATCCGTTCAGCTGCCATAAAACGAAACAACGAAAAGATCTTCGCAATGTGTCAAATGATATGTTGATGAAATTTTCTTCAAAGGTAAAAAAGATGACAAGACTTTGTACTTCGTGCAGAAAAAAACTCTCAGTTGTCACCAGAGCGTCTTGAAGAATCATCTTCGACCAGTTCAAAATTATCATCAGAAGGTACTATCGAAGGTATTGCAGAATCTATTTTGACAGACGAGGACGAGGAGGTTTTTGAGCAAGAAGCAGAAGTTGAGCTATTAAACCAGTTGTTATCGATGATAGGCGAAAGCTCATTTGACAAACGAAAGGCGGAAAGGAACCCAGGGTACATTCCTGAAAAGCGAAGTAAAGTGGAAGATTCTGTGCGAAAGAAATTAGAACTAGTTGCTGGACCAAGCACTGCGGAGAAAACACAAAATACAGCGTCAAAATGTGATGAAAACTGCATGCCAGAGATGATCAAAAGCCTGAAAGAAAAATACGTTGTTTCGAGCCGTTCAGAGCAAATACGTATACTGACAATATTTGCTAGGAATATGAGCATCAGAGGGATGATGAGTGAATTCAGTTGCTCCCAAAGAATGGCTGTAAAAGCCAAAAATTTAGAGAAAGAAAATGGTATGCTATCGTCTCCAAATCTCAAACAGGGTAAAATATTGCCTGACGAAGTGAAATCCGCCGTAACCGAATTTTACCGAAGTGATGAAGTCAGCCGAATAATGCTGGGAAAAAACGACTGTGTGGTAGTCAAGAATGAATATGGAAAAGACAGAATTCAAAAGTGCCTGGTACTAAACAATCTCAAGGAACTGTTTCAGAAATTCAAAGAGAAGAACCCTGGCTTGAAAGTTGGATTTGTGAAGTTCGCCATGCTCCGTACCTCGGAGTGTGTCCTGGCCGTGCAGGCGGGACACATAGTGTATGTGTATGTGCAATACATCAAAATGTGAAACTCATGATGTTTGGTTCCAAAATGCCACAGATAGCCAAACTTCCTAGCTATCATCATATGATAGCACGCATAGTTTGTAACCCAGCACAACCGGCATACTATCGCTTCCAGTTCCTGCATGTGGATGTGGAAAATTTATGTACAATATACTGATATAGTGCATTGGAAATCTTGTGTTCAAATATTGTGCTATGTATTGTGGCATATTGTGTGTCCAGCACCCGAGTCCCCCAACATAAATCTTTGCCATGGGTGAACCCATTGGGATCCCATTTTCATTTATGCTGAGGTGTTGGAGTATATGAAGGGGTATTCTCACACGAAAAAAAATCGGTACCATTGGTTTGGCTGGGAAGCAGGGGCCCAAGGTCAAAGGGCACCCCAAACTATAACTTTTTGAATTACTGTTTCGGGGTGATTTTACTTTACGCGATTCGAAAGATCTCGCTTTTACGAGCATTTTGATACCAAGATCAGCCAAATCGGACCACTACAATGTGTGATATGGCCTTTGGAAGATTGTGGGGCAGCCGGGGGCACCCAAATTTGGGGGGCCCCTAAAATGGGCCCCGATGGGCCCACAGGTCTAAAAGTTGGTATTTTGAGTTTTTTCACCCAAGTGAATAAATGACCAACATATGGGGAGAAAATGAGGTATTGGTGTCAGGGGGGTGTGTACACTTGACATGGAATGCCCCCCCCCTACAGTTTTGATTTTCGTTTGTCCATGCAAGAATACCCTTCTAAAGAGGTGGTAAGAACCTCGAGCCCTTCAAAACAGCAGCCCACCTACACCATATGTACCCGAACTGCCGGCAGCACCTCGCCGCCTCATGCTGGAGCCTCCACCTCGTCTTGATCCGATCCAGGGTGCATCTCCCTCATCTACAAAACCATCAATTAAAAAAGACAAAACGACTACCACTACTCTGACACTGATAACACCGTGTCAAAACAACTGCAAATGATTGATATTATTATACATTTACAGTTTATAAGATCCAACATCAGTTGGTGTCGTTTAACAAACTCAAAAGCAGTCATTATGAGTAGACGGTTGCAACAACTGCAAGTTATGCTTCCGAGAGCCAGAAACTTTCCAAAGGAGCCCTCCAAAAATGGATGGATGTTGCATAATCTTTTGCAACAAAGGATCTTTACATTAAAAAAAATTCCAAAAAAAAAAATAAAACAAAGCTCTAATTCACCTCAATAAAAGTAGAAAGATAATGAATATACTTGTAAAGAGGCCTTCAAAATTAAAGGTTTCGGTAAAAATTGTGAAAAACTTCCCAAATAATTGAGACAACTTTCAGTGGTATCATATCCAGTAAACCAACTTCACCGAGTGCTCTTGAGAGATTGCCTCCTCCTCCCGAAAGTAGAAAAATGAGTGATCTAAAATAGTTTTGATCAAATTATTTGATGAATTTTTCAAATGATTAATTATCACCTTCTTCAGAATGCTGCATTTTAAAGCCCAGTTGCATAGAATCACGTGTTGGGGCAGACGTGTGATTTTTGAATCGGGAAAGACTGGCAAACGGTGCACAGCCCATCAAGGCAATCCAACAGACAAATAAAATAATGATTCGATATTTTTGACGCCATCACAAGAATACATTGAACAGCTCCCTCATGCAACTCGATTCATCTAAAGAAGAGGCATTCCGTTTCCAGTTTTTTTTTCACGAGTGCATGATTTTTTTTCCCCCCCAGATACGTAAAAGCTTCAAACGTTAAGATCACATGACAATGTTAAATCAAGTGACCAAACTGATGGTCCAATAATTTTTCACCTACAGCTTCAGATGACATAAGGTAAGGGCATATATTTATTTAGATTAATTAGTCTTGAGATGAAAGTGTGTGCAGAATTTTACTTAAATTTGATTATGCTACATTATTGGTGCTGCAAATGTCAAACAAAAAGCAAATAAAAATGAAAAGAAAAAGCTCAACAAATGTATAATTCTGAAGGTAACTTTGGAGTAAGAATACAAAATACCTAATCCATTGACATTTGGCCGCCCCGTTTTGCCATCAGCATCTGAGTTTCTTTCATCAACTTGCTGCTTTTCTCGGCTTGCAAAAGGGGCTTGGCCCACCCAACCTTGCCGACCCTCTCCATCCCATGGATCACCTTCAAAGAATAATGAAAAATTAAGGTCAACGCCAACCTAAAAATGCAATAACAAGGGAAGGAACGCACAGAATAAATATTTTTTAACCTAAATATAGTAAGTTTGCTTTCACGAGAAACAGATTCACACTTTCATGAAGTTGTAAATAAGCAGAACATTTAGGAATATTCCTGGAGACAGGAAAAAAATAGGGAAGAAGAAAGACCTATGTAACAAAGTGATGTCGTTTAAAGCAGATCTTGCAGCACCTGTGGCACTTCAAACTGGACACAGAAGGGGGGGGGGGGATCCATGTGTTCCACCACTCTCGAGTTTTGTAGAGTTCATTTGTTTGAATAACCAATGACAGCTGCAGGGGTTTCAAAAGTAAGTGCATTGAACAAAATACTTGTGTTTTTATGTTTGTTAATCATAAAATTAAAATGTCTGCTTGTTTATTTGCAGGTATCATGGACTCGCTCAAGTGAGAACCCAACAGGTCTTCATTGTACAATATTTGACAATAAATACATTTCTCTGAAAGACATCTTTTTGCACGAGAAGTGTTAAGTTTCTACTGCACAGTTTCTTTTAAAACACCCTGGAAAAAGCTTCTCCCCCCTCAACCCACACTTACTTCTTCAAAGAAAGTATACAGAGGCCAAGCATGCATTATGCTTCAGCAAAAAAACAAAATCGCAAGGTTAACTCTATCAAGGTCAAATCAATAAAACTGCAAACCAGAAAAGATAGATAAACACCACACTGGTGAATTGAACTTCTTTAAAATCAAAAAATATATAGTGGAACTGTAAAAACAACCAATGATTGTGCATACAGTAAATAATAATATGAAGAATGTTTCCTCACAAGGAACTTCGACGCAGAGGAGGGACATTAGCCCTTCAAGCCAGCATGATGATTACCAATCCATGGTTGTTTTTCCATGCTCCACGACTTTTTACATGCTGAGCAAAGCATGAAGTAAGGAAGCTGCACACACCATTTTTTAAAGTCATTGTTAAGACTCAGCCAGCGTTCAAACCACTGAACTCCCAGACTCAGAGCAAGCACTCTAACCATTACGCCAGAAAATCTGGTCAAAATAAATGATGGATAAATATAGGCAAATCGGTGGTAGTGACTTGGTGGTGTGATGGCTTCAGCATCCGCTCCAAGTAGAGGACGTCGGTGGTTCAAACCCCAGCTGAGTTATACTAAATACTTCTAAAAATGGCACATGCTGCTTCCTTGCTATAGGTTGGCATCCACTGAGAGGAGGAAATTCCTCCTTAGGAAATGCCCCACTGAGTGTGGTGAGAAAAGTGGAGCCATTATTTTGTTGCTGGTACCCAGAGTACCCCAGGAAGTGACGGCACTTCCCCCAAGTTCAGTGACTGTTTGTCTCATTAAACAATCTTGTGTTATATCGCATATGTTTGTCTGTATGTCTAAGTGTGTGTGTGCACGTGGCGGCTTTACTATGAGCCATAGATGATGGAAAAAAAAGGTTTTTGAATAATTGCCAATTCAAATTATGTATATATATATATATATATATATATATATATATATATATATATATATATATATATATATATATATATATATATATATATATTGACGTCCACGGGACTTGAACAGTCCCGCCAACGTAGAATGAGCCAAAACGATGGAGGCGGTTTATTTTTTTATAACCCAAAGATGGCGGTTTTAATCGCTCTACAGCAAACGGGACGAGGAAGGTGGCACGAGTCGCTTTTCACTGAGTTAATAATGTTTATTTCTCTAACCAGAAATAATAATAAGACTCGGCAAGAGGAGGGATCCGGGGCGTTTCGACGGGATGGTGGTGTGGGTTTGGGCGTGGGGAAAACACAAACAATTACAATGGATATACAAATCTCAAACCCTCTAAGGCGCCAGGAACACACACACACACACACACACACACACACACACACACACACACACACACACACACACACACACACACACACACACACACACACACACACACACACACACACACACACACACACACACACACACACACACACACACACACACACACACACACACACACACACACAACGTAGCTGGTGGTCAGGCTTGCCCGTGGTGTCGACGCAACAGTCCCTGGATTGGCGCCGGACGAGCTGGCGTTGCGCTCGTCAGGGGCAGGAGACACTGTGGTGCTGTTCCTGGTGGTGTCCACCTCCTGGTGTAGGCCCAAGACCGCTCACAGCCGCCAGGGAGCCAGTTCTGGCACCAAGATGCGAGCAGGAGAGGGAGGCAGGTCCGCCCGCCGTTCGGTCCCGTACTCCGACCCAGCAGAACTCCAGAGCCAACCGAGGTGAGGCATGAGGCACAGCAAGGCCACGAGACACGACGAATCGAGGAACGAACCAGCGCAACAAGAGAGCACGCTCCGAGACCAACAGCCTCGACCAGACGCTTGCTTTTTATGACTCTTTCTCCTCTTCTTTTCCCGAACAGAACCTTTTTATACTCGAGTCCTCGTCACTTCCAATCGAGCCGTTTTATTGGCCCTCCGCTGTCGCCTTCGCCAATCGTGATCAAGGGGCGGAGCCATCCGCAGCACTGTCCTGTTACGTCACGGCAAGCCTACAGGGAATACTAAAAGGGTTTACGCAGACACACTTAACCGAAACCGTCTCCCTATCTAATTACGTGACAATTATCATTTCCCCCTTAAAGAAATGGACATTTACTAGACAACTTATCACCACTGAATTGCGACTTATTACATCGAGATCCTGGTAAACTCGAACAGAATGGCATACCGAATTAAACATCCTAATTACCCTTTGAATGCATACCCCCCCCCAGACGTAACAATATATATATATATATATATATATATATATATATATATATATATATATATATATATATATATAGATATATATATATATATAGATATATATATATATATATATGTATATATATATATATATGTATATATATATATATATATATATATATATATATATATATATATATAGTCATGCGCCGCTTAACGACGTTCCGGGCAACGACGTATCGCATATATGACTGATCTGCCAGCTCTGAAAAAAAGGAAAAAAAAATGTGGCTGAAAAATTCCTATCGCCGAGTGATGGAGCCGACATTGCGCTGCCAGTCATATAAAAATAGCACCTACAATTATGTACGCTGTACAGTACATAATACATCATAATGATAATAAACGACAGTGTGGCCCTGATATAATGCAATCGTTGAGGTGCATAAAATGTCATCGCGAAAAAAGCAGGGTCGTGCTAAATCGGGATTCAAGGAAATCGGCTTTCAAACTGAACCAATGTTTCCACGTTTACCTTCCAGCAAGTAAATTACCTTTGAATTGAAGAATTCCGCGAATAAATCGTTGTTCTTAGTCGAAATTAAAACACAGATTTCTTTTGGTGAAGCTTTTGATGTTGTTAAAACAATCGCACTGTTCCGAAAATATATATCACAATTGACAGGTGCTCGTTTCTTCATTTATAAATTATAACATCGATGCAATGATTACGTATTTATAAAATCAAAACGCTATTTATTCACCTTTCTATAATCGATGCAAGAGGAGATTATAAGCTGCTGCTAACAAAACTGATGGCCGTCATGAACAGCACAAAGGTAAATCTTGCGTGTCTCCGTCTCTCTTGGATGTGTGTTACAATTGCCGACAGTATTCAGTACAGTAACATGCTGTACAGGTTTGTATCCGAGGAGCAATAGGCTATACCATATTGCGGAGGTGTCTAGGTTTGTGTAAGTACGATGTTCGAAAACGAAAACAAACAAAAAAAAAGATGTTCGCACAACGACGAAGTCGCTTAACGATGTGTTTCTCAGAACGTAACCCCGTCGTTAAGTGGCGCATGACTGTGTGTATATATATATATATATATATATATATATATATATATATATATATATATATATATATATATATATATATATATATATATATATATATATATATATATATATATATATATATATATATAGTTGCGAATTCGCGCCCGCTGGCGTGCGATCAGCCGCTCGACTCGAATGGCGGCCGCCTCGCCCACTGGAACGGAAAATTCTGTCGTGACCCTCTCGGAACAACGACGGGAGCTAGTCACGGGTGGGGGTTTAACCCCACCACGACAGTGCCAATTGCCCACCCGCGCAGGATAGGGTTGCTCGCCAAATTCGATCGACCTAAGTACCTGCGCGGATGGTCGACCGGGCGATCGTACCTCACCGCAGGCCGATTCCAGACAGGAACCGCTTAAGCGGTCCGTTCCATGCTATCGGGATAACCGAGCGGTGTTATCGTCGGCCTCGATGGTTCCGATTAATTATCGGGCGTTTTAAGCCCACTACGAACCCTTTTACGTGAAGCAGGATGGAGGGTCAATAAAGAAAAGACGAAGCGAAACGGGAAAACAGTTCACACAATGCACATTTATTACGCGACACACAGAAAGCACACATATAGAGCCAAACAGTCAAAATGCACCTTTAGCAGTAAAACAAAAGAAACAATAACGCAGAGTTACAACCGAATACGCGTACACACGGCAACACTTATACAGTTCTACTTTACAGACGGTGCCAACACACATTTACTCAAAAGCAAAGGAAAGAAACCACCCTCATAGACAAGGGGGCAGACGGGCCTGTAGGCCAATATGTGCGCGGGACCTGAAGGAGCGGCCAGGTCCGCGAGACCGGGTGGGTCCTACCCGCGTCCTCGTGACGCGTTGGCGGACGAGCCGCAGACGTGGCCTCGTGGCGTGCCCCGACTCGGTACTCCTTCGCGGGTTTCGTTGGCACGATGCTTGGAGTGGGGTGGGAACGGGGCCCCCTTTGTTGCACTACCTCAGAGCGTGGGAAAAAGGGGAATTGTTGATGCCCTGGAGGAGGGAGAATGGCTGGCTGGCTGGGTCCCGCGACGAGCGATCTCCCACCACGACCTCGTCGCCGACCGCCGTCCTTCTCACCTTGGACCCGAGCTCCTTGGCCTCTTCCCACAACTCTCCTCAGCCAACTGCAGAACCCAACTCGATGCCTTCGCCACCCGACTCCACTCTCTGCCACACTCTGCCACTGCCACACTCTGCTCTTCCAACCAAGAACTGACTCTTCCACCAAAACTGACTCTGCCACGATTCGCCTGGTGCTCCCCGTTTTATGGGCCGGCAGGAGAAACAATATGCAAATTTCCGGACCAGAATGACCTCGGGGGCGGAGCCACGCTCGCCAATTGGACGGAGGAAAAGTGGACGTGAACCTCTCCTGATCCTAGAATTTGCTTATTTCGAGTTCACACGGATGCGCCTGGAGGCGGGGCCAAGCTGCTCCACGCTTGCTGATTGGACGGATCAGAAGTGGGCATGTAGCTTTCTTGATCCGAATTTTCCCTCGGAAAGGCCGCCATTTGCACTCGCGGCTCGGTGCGTGTCTTGAACGAGCCCAAGACAGCCCGACGCTCAGTGTTCACAGGTGGTGCAGGAATGACCGTAGAAGGAGAGAGGTGAGGGTGGTGGAGGGTTTATCAGTGGTGGTTTGATGGTTATGGCGGTTGAGACGTGGTTGGTTCAAAATAAAGACAGAACAGAAAAACGGCTATCTCAAAGCGTCGCAGCCCGAATGAATCACATAAATTCCCTCGAAACAACGGGTTTGGGGCTAACTACACATGTACTTAGAGTCATCTCACCTACGGGCCCTGTATGTTGGTTTGCGAATTTCACAGCCGTAACACTACCCCCTCCCCCTTTTATAGACTCGTCCCGAGTCGTCAAATTCTCGTGTGCCATCATGTGTAGTTCTCCCCGAGTACGTTTTACCTTCGGATCCCTGAGTGCGACATTCATGGTATTCGTGTCCCCAAAAGAAATAACCTGAGGGCTGAGTAACTAACTAAACAAACCCACTCAGACGGACAACTTAAATAAAATTGCCGGCGCTAGACAGACATGCCGGGGGCGCACTCATATTTGCAGTACATCTTAACTTACAAATTTTACATTAAACCATGGCCCAGGATCAAGGGACTCTGCAAAGAGAAAAGCAGTTAGCAGGGAGCCAGGCTGCTCGCATGCAGTCTCTGGCTCATGCAATGCAGGTGGCAGGGAACGTGGCCGGCTGCTCACACGCAGTCCAAGGCCTCCCCCTTTTAAATTGAACCCAGTAAACAACGGCGCATAGGCTGCGCAAATGCAGTCTCCTTGTGTGGCTGCCTACAGGGCAGTCCCTGCAGCACGCGCGATGATCTGACGCAGCAAACAACGTTGCACGGGCCGCCAATGCGGTCCCGTGATGCGGCTGCCTACAGGGCAGTCCCTGCAGTACGCACGATGATCTGACGCAGCAAACAATGTTGCACGGGCCACCAATGTGGTCCCATGATGCGGCTGCCTACAGGGCCAGTCCCTCCAGCTTGCAAACTGTTGCTTGATGATCCTGGCGCACATGGCAATGAACAGGGGGGGGGGGGCAAAGCAAAATTGAACGGGGCTGGTGAACATGGGCAGTGGGCATGGCATGGCAAAGGTAGCAGGCAAACACAGCCTGCAGAACAAGGCTGTTGCAGGCAAACACAGCCGGCAGACGAACCGGCCGGCACAGGCTTGCAGCAAAACAGCTGCCGCCGATGAAGTGGGCCGGCCTTTGCCTTGCAGTGGAGGTTGGTGGAGGGAGTGCGGTGGTGCTAGCCACTCGGAATGTGGGCTCGGACCTACCCTACGGTCTCCCTCCCAACCTATCGCCTTTGCCTGTCACTGTCCATACCCACTCCCTTTATTTGTCAAACCCAATTTAGCCCCAACTTCTTTTTTTGTTGTTTTTATTTTTACTTCCCCACTATAAATCGTCCCCTAACCCCCTTTACTGTCCTTGTTCGGCTAACCTATCGTCCACTAGCCTACTCCCAACCCCTACGTTCCCTTCCCGGAGGGGAATGAGGGAGAGCTAGCGTCCTGTGTCGAGGCCCAACCTAAGCCTCAAGATGGCCTCCCCAGACTTCAGCGATCTATAACACAAAGTGGGTCCAGCGGCCCACAACAAGAGCGAAGGGATGGATGGTGCGGAGGGGTACACTTCCTAATCTACACTAACCATTTAACTGTTAAACTACCCCGGGGCTTTCAACAAGCGCATCGCGCTTAAACTATTGGTTCTAACAACCCAGATTCCCGTCGCCCGTGTTGGTGTCCTTACAATTTTGGGCCTCGCCCCCCAATTTTCTTCCAGTACCTTCACACGGTCTCATGGCTGGGACGCGTGGCTCCCCTTGGCAGGCACTACTCTCTGCTGATTCTCCGGCTATGGCATCCCCGGGCACTACACTGCCTCCGAGCCTACCAGCTCCCAAAACACTGGGGAGTGCCCTCCCTGGCGACTCCCCTGAAACGCTCACGTGGCAGGCTGGCTTCGCGGGCCCCTTTCCGAGGGTCACCCGTGCCCACAACACTGCCCACGCGGCTCTCGGCGCTCCGGGCCCCCACATCATGCGGGCGCACCCGTGCCCACAACACTGCCCACGCGGCTCACGGCGCCCCGGGCCCCCACATCATGCGGGCGCACCCGTGCCCACTACGATATCCCGGCCCCCCATGGGCCCTTGGCCTACTACGGCCGACCAGCCTGGTGCCCGGGGTACCCACTCAGCTATACTCACCTTTCGCAGCCACGCTCCCAGCCCGTCAACAGGGCTCCTGCACCTCTCCAAATGGGTTTCGAGCCTACACTCCCACCATCAGCAAAACGACCTCCATTTTGTAAATTTAACTAAGCCAGCTAACTCACTTTACACTGACCCCGGGGTCCCTTGGGCGGGAGTCACGCCTCGCCCCAATCACTCATCACACCATGCATTCCCCACTCGCTCCACTCACACAGACCCGCTGGCCTCACTCACTCACCAAGAACATGTTTCCACTTCACAACTCTTCAACACACACACCGCTGAAATCTGCCATCCTTCTCACTAAATCCCCAAACTTCCTCGTGCTCCCACGTCGTCCCTGAAACTACAGCACGTTCCATTTAACACTACGTAGCTAAACGACGTCCCCTCTGCAGATCCACAAGTCTGTCACTGTCCTCAAAGAATCATTTTCCATCCTAAATCTGGCTACAATCCCCTCTAACTAATCCATTCAACGGGCCTCATGAGGACTTACCCCTGCCCCATGGAGCCGGTCTAACTAAGCTAACCCTTCCCCCGAACTAGTTCCATCCTGTTCCCAGGCAGGGGATCTTCCACCCCTGCCCGGGAATCCTGTTCACCCGAAAGCGAGGCTTGCTTTTTTTTCTTTTTTTATTCTTGCGCAGCACCAGCACGGCAACTCGCAACCTGCGCACCAGCGCGGCAATTCACAGCCACGCACATGTGGCGTGACGTCATGGCAGCTGTTCGCGTCCCTCGTCCCTCTTGGAAGGTACCATCCGGCACGGATTCACCCTCCTGCCAGATTCCAACCATATACGCAGCCATGACTTCACCCGGCGCATAAAAAAAACACAAGCCCCACGTCTCGAGGGGTTCCCCACGCGAACACATGTGCTCTGCCCGTTGGAGCTTAACACACACGCCCGCGTGGAGAACCCATCCGGTCCAAATCCGTTTACATGCCTAAACTTTGTCCGTCGCGGGATCGGCAACATTCACCGCGCTCGTTTCTGCACCAGGCTTCACTCCCGCAAGCGCGCACGTGGCGGCCTCGTGCGTTGCACAGCACGGACCGCGCGCGCTCGCTGCTGGGTGAACCCGGCGCGGTGCTCAAAACATCTACGGCAGCTACCCGGCCCTTGTCTCTCAATTGTCGCAGTCTCCGTCGCCATTCGACCCACGCACACCTGCGTGTCGCGACGCCCAGACTGCACTCCATTAAACTCACCCCGGGAGACGCGGCTGCATGTTCACACATGCCGACCGACATCTCCCTCACATACCACTCTCTCACACACATGGTCTCCCTCGCACTCGGCCGTTCACTGACGCACTGTGCCTTACTCACACACCGTGCCTCACTCACACACGCGGGGGCACTCACCCGCGGTGTTTCACTCACGGCGTGCTGGGAA
Organism: Eptatretus burgeri; assembly: GCF_056783735.1. Classification (NCBI taxonomy): domain Eukaryota; kingdom Metazoa; phylum Chordata; class Myxini; order Myxiniformes; family Myxinidae; genus Eptatretus; species Eptatretus burgeri. The sequence continues at coordinate 45,354,504 of NC_140962.1, forward strand.
GCACGCACTCCGGCACACCACTCACACACGGGGCCGCACTCACACCTTGCACCCCACACACCGGGACAACCACACTGGGGATTTGTGCCACCCCAAGGGTTTCCGAGGCCTCTATACCCCCCAAGCTCTCCGTGCACCTGTCCACAGCACCCATCCCCTCAACTCTGCGAAGCACGACCGAACCCACCTGGTCGTGACTCGCTTCAAGGGAGCATAGCGGCTCCCTCCATTCCTGAAGGAGGCTATCCAACTGCTCGCACCGGGTCCCTACACGTTTTGCGAGCTCACCCCCCTTATCCCTCCACTACCTCTGCGTGTGTATGCTTGTCTTCAATCCCGTCCAATTCACCCTCTATCTCCCGTGTCTCTATTATTTCCGTCTCTTCCCTTGTTATCTCCCTTGTCTCAACTATTATTTCTTTTCTCCTTTCCGTCCTCACCTCGTGTCTCCTCTCACACGTTTCGGTCTCCCCACTTAGTTTTTCCCTCCGTGTCAACCGTCACTTTCTCCGTCGTTGTTACCTCCACGTGTCTCGTCTCACACGTCCCCCGAATTAATTTGTCCTCACCCGCCTCCCTTGCAGGCCTGACAACCGTTGCACTACCCCCGAGCTCGTTTGCTCCCACACGTGGCGTCGCCATTTTGAGCTCCCCAGTTATTGCCTTCATGCCCGCCTGCAGGCTTCGGCCCATGTTCTGCGTCTCACCTCGCATTTCTTCCATCTTGGCATTCATTGCCTGCATATTTGTGTTCATTTGTTGCGTATTCCCATCCATTTTTCTCATCAATGCCTCAAACATTTCCATCGTCCGATCCGTGGGCGAATTCCACGTGGGGGGCGTTCATCCGCCACCCCAGCCACTGCGCCCATTTCGAGCTCTGGGTTCAGTTGGGGGGGAAGTTTGTCCTGTACAACCAGCATTTCCTGCATGGGGATCTCATCCTGGACCATGGATTCTAACATTTCTAAATCCATTCCGACTACCCCCGGCTCCTGCTCGCCTTGAGACACCATCTTATTTCTCGTAACGGGTTAATTTGGCCTGCTCGTAATTTGGAGGGAATCGGGGGTCGCTCCTCTAACCCCTGAGCCGATTCCCCGTGAATTTAGCTTGGAGGCGGGAGGGATTCGATTCCCACTCCCGGACACCAGTGTTGCGAATTCGCGCCCGCCGGCGTGCGATCGGCCGCTCGACTCGAATGGCGGCCGCCTCGCCCACCGGAACGGACAATTTTGTCGTGAGCCTCTCGGAACAACGCCGGGAGCTAGTCACAGGTGGAGGTTTAACCCCACCACGACAGTGCCAATTGCCCACCCGCGCAGGATAGGGTTGCTCGCCAAATTCGATCGACCTAAGTACCTGCGCGGATGGTCGACCGGGCGATCGTACTTCGCCGCAGGCCGACTCCAGACACGAACCGCTTAAGCGGTCCGTTCCGTGCTATCGGGATAACAGAGCGGTGATATCGTCGGCCTCGACGGTTCCGATTAATTATCGGGCGTTTTAAGCCCACTACGAACCCTTTTACGTGAAGCAGGATGGAGGGTCAATCAAGAAAAGATGAAGCGAAAGGGGAAAACAGTTCACACAATGCACATTTATTACGCGACACACGGAAAACACACATATACAGCCAAACAGTCAAAATGCAACAGAAAGCAGTAAAACAAAAGAAACAATGACGCAGAGTTACAACTGAATACGCGTACACACGGCAACACTTTTTCAGTTCTACTTTACAGACGGCGCCAACACACATTTACTCAAAAGCAAAGGAAAGAAGCCACCCTCATAGACAAGGGGGCAGACGGGCCTGTAGGCCAATATGTGCGCGGGACCTGAAGGATCGGCCAGGTCCGCGAGACCGGGTGGGTCCTACCCGCGTCCTCGTAACGCGTTGGCGGATGAGCCGCAGATGTGGCCGCGTGGCTGTGCCCTGACTCCGTGCTCCTTTGTGGGTTTCGTTGGCACGACGCTTGGAGTGGGGTGGGAACGGGGCCCCCTTTGTTGCACTATCTCAGCGCGGGGGAAAAAGGGGGAATTGTTGATGCCCTGGGGGAGGGAGAATGGCTGGCTGGCTTGGGTCCCGCGACGAGCGATCTCCCACCGCGACCTTGTCGCCGACCGCCGTCCTTCTCGCCTCGGACCCGAGCTCCTTGGCCTCTTCCCACAACTCTCCTCAGCCGACTGCAGAATCCAACTTGATGCCTTCGCCACCCGACTCCACTCTCTGCCACACTCTGCCGCTGCCACACTCTGCTCTTCCAACCAAGAACTGACTCTTCCACCAAAACTGACTCTGCCACGATTCGCCTGGTGCTCGCCGTTTTATAGGCCGGCAGGAGAAACAATATGCAAATTTCCGGATCAGAATGACCTCGGGGGCGGAGCCACGCTCGCCAATTGGACGGAGGAAAAGTGGGCGTGAACCTTCCCCGATCCTAGAATTTGCATATTTCGATTTCACACGGACGCGCCTGGAGGCGGGGCCAAGCTGCTCCGCGCTTGCTGATTGGACAGATCAGAAGTGGGCGTGTAGCGTTCTTGATCCGAATTCTCCCTCGGAAAGGCCGCTATTTGCACTCGCGGCTCGGTGCGTATCTTGAACGAGCCCAAGACAGCCCGACGCTCAGTGTTCACAGGTGGTGCGGGAATGGCCGTAGAAGGAGAGAGGTGAGAGTGGTGGAGGGTTTATCGGTAGTGGTTTGATGGTTATGGCGGTTGAGACGTGGTTGGTTCAAAATAAAGATAGAAAAGAAAAACGGCTATCTCAAAGCGTCGCAGCCCGAATGAATCACATAAATTCCCTCTAAACAACTGGTTTGGGGCGAACTACACATGTACTTAGAGTTATCTCACCTACGGGCCCTGAATGGTGGTTTGCGAATTTCCACAGCCGTAATATATAAATATATATACATATATACATATATACATATATACATACATACATACATACATATATCCCTCGATAGATATATATATATATATATATATATATATATATATATATATATATATATATATATATATATATATATATATATATATATATATATATATATCCCAAAGAATACTATAATTATCCCTTTGAACCCGAGTGGCCGTTTTACCGGTCGCTTTCAAACCTCCATACACCCGAGTAGCCGGATTTTTCTCGAGGGAACCCAGGGTGGGGGAGACGAAAGTCCAAGGAGCTCAGGGTTCAAGGGGTTAAGGAAAATTATGTAAGTTATCTTGTGCGTAACCCCAAGCCCAACTCTGTACACAACCCTGATGCTAATCTTTTACGTAACACGAACCGCAGCAACTGTTTTGCACGATCACCAGTGGCTTATTCAATTAATACCAATTCAGCGAGTGCGTGATTTCAGATCTATTATAATTTATCAGTGATAGTGAAAGAGAATTAACTTAACAGTACAGCATATTCCTGCATTCATTTCCATGAGATTACAAATTTTTTAAAACACTTTCGAACCAAATTTGGACGAAACAAAATGTCAAAATTGGAAAAATAAAAATAAAAAAAATCACATCTTTCTTCTTCTTCTTCTTCCTTTTTTTCTCTCTGTCTGTACACAGTAAGTCCTCGCTTTTCGCAAGGGTTGCGTTCCTGGAAAACCTTATGACAAGCGAAACTGTGTTAAACAAAACATATTTTCCCATAGAAACCAATGTGTTAAAGGGGGGATGTGTTTTTGGCTCGAAATTTTTTGGACATAAACACAAATAAACAAAACACACTCTTCGAGTAGTGGCGACTTACCCCGAGGCTGGAGGAACGGAGTTGATTGCGGTGGACAAGTCACACTTGAGAAGTGGCAGAATCGTCCCCCTCTTCACTTGACACTGTGCTGTCACTTTCTTCACCAGTGGGAACGGTCTCTTGGCAGCTGGTTGAAGGAGCATCCTGGATGGTGGATGGAGTTGGTGCTGCATCTTTTGGCTTGAAAAATGCATGGAGAGTGGGCTGGATGGCTTTCTTTTTCTTTGCTGCATAAAGTTCCTTGTAGCAACAAAGGGCATCATTAACAACACGGCTAAAATCAGTGCTCGTTTTAAGATTTGGATCTTGCTCGATAACAAATTCTATGGCATTTTCAAACGAGCTGAGGATTTGGCTGAGGTTTTTCATGGTGAGATGCTTGGATGAAGGTGTCACAGCATCTTCTTCTTCCTCAAGAGCCCACTGCTGTTCCAACTCCATAAGATCTTCATTGCTTAAGGGTTCTGCATGAGACTCCAGTAAGTCATCCACGTCTTCTTCGTCAACCTCTTCAAAACCAGCCTCCTGCGCCAGGTCTACAATTTGACTTGTAATCAACGGAACATCAGCAAACCCCGTGAAATTGTGGACACACTCAGGCCACACTTTCTTCCACACAGCGTTCATTGTGGAGGCACTCACCTCCGCCCATGAATCCTTAATGTTTTCCAAAACCATTTTTATGTTGTATGTTCGCCAAAACTCCTTGATTGATAGCTTGTCCTTATCAGTTTTTTTGATAAGCTGCAGCATGGTATGCTTAACACAATAGGCTTTAAAAGCAGCAATAACTCTCTGATCCATAGGCTGTAAAAGTGAGGTAGTATTTGGTGGTAAAAAT
>NC_140962.1:45364116-45456616 GCF_056783735.1 Eptatretus burgeri
CAAGACTGGAGAGGAGATGGTAGAAGACAGAAAGACCACCGACCTGCCTGCGGTTGGAGAGTGAGAGGCCCAATGACTCAGCCTCATTGTCAGAGATACCAATGATCTGAAATGCCTCGGTTTCCACTGCGTGAAGCCGAGAAAGGTGAGAGTCAGGAGCACCAGCCCAGAGGGGAGAGAGCAGTACTCAATCAGCCTGCGGACGAAAGCTTTGCATGTGGTCAGGAGCTCAGGTGGGCCGAGGAAGGACTTTGCACGACGGAGGATTCCCAGTCGGCGACTGGCTTTGGAGACCAGGTTGGAAATGTGGCTTTCCCAGGAAAGATCATGGCAGATAGTGAGACCCAGAAGCTTGAAAGAAAGGACTTCTTCCAGAGGATTGTTGAGAAAGTAGATGGGGGAGGGGGTCCAAATGGTCCTTTTGGAGAGACATAGTGAGAGTGTGAGGTCTGTCCGCATTGAAAGACATGTTTCACATGTTGGACCAGTTTGTGATTTTACCCAGATCTGCAGAGAGCGAAGAAGCTGTGCATGCCGGTCTGAGGGATGACAGATGGTACGGCAGAGGGTGGAGTCATCAGCAAAAAGACAAAGAGGATTTTCCAGAGTCGGAGAGATCATTGATGAAAACCAGAAAAAGAACAGGACCCAGAACGCTGCCTTGAGGAACTCTAGCCTGGACAGGAATAGGGAATGAAAGAACTCCAATTGGGGCCACATGTTGGCTGCGACAGGAGAGGAAGTTTGCGAGCCATGAGTGGAGAAGGCCTTGGATACCATAGGAAGAATTTGCTGAGCAGGGCAAGGTGCCAGACGTGTCAAAAGCATGTGATATGTCGAGGGATATGGCTCTGATTTCATGTCCGGCATTGAGGACCTCCATCGATTGTTGGGAGAGAAGAAACAGCATATCCAGGGTAGTGTGACCTGGTCTGAAACCAAATTGATGATCAGAAATCAGGCCATTAAAGAAGAAGTAGGATTTAATGTCTGAAGCGATGATGGATTCCATAACCTTGCTGATGATTGGGAGAAGGCTGATTGGTCTATAGTTGCAGGGATCTGTTTTTGCATCTTTTTTGTGTAGGGCAGTAATGTTTGCTGATTTCCAAGCAGATGGCAGATGGCAGATGACCTTGAGCAAATGAGAGGGTGAATAGAACAGAGAGAGGGTGAGCAAGAGCAGAGGAGCAGGTTTGTAGGAAACGTGGGCTGATGCCGTCTGGACCGGTTGCAGAATCTGAGTCAAGGTTTGACAGCAAATTCTCCACTTTGTCAGAAGAGTCCAGGGACAGCTGGGTGTGACTGGGTACAGAACAGAACAGAGGTGGGTACAGAAAGCGATGGGATTCGGACACAAGATTTCAATGCAAACGCCGAGTTTAGGCATTCAGCCTTTTCGTGGTATCAGCAGTGCAGCCATTTGAAGTAAGGGAGGGGACGGAGGGGGAACATACACCAGAAACAGATTTAATTAGACGCCACCAGGATTTAGAGGAGGGAGAGAGGTTTGAGAGTTCAGACTTGAGCTCAGAAAGATGTTATTTTCTGGCTGCACTGAGGGTAGATACACAATTATTCCGAGCTTGATGGAAGGAACTGATATTACTGTCAGTTTAGTTTGCTATCCATGAGGCAATGGCAAGTTGTTTCAGGACAACTGCCTCGCCACAAGCTTCAGTGAACCATGAGCGGGAGGAAGGGTAGGACAACTGAATACGAGAGGGGATAAATCTGTGCATGAGGGAGAGCAAGTTTCTTTGAAAGGATTCCCAGGATGAGTTGATGTTGGAGAAAGTAGCGATACAAGACCAGTCTATAAGTTTGATGGCTGATTGGAGACCCTGCCAGTCGGCGTGAGTGAAATGCCAGACTCGACGGCAATGAGGGGGTTCTCTAATAACAGCCAGAGATGTCCACTTTGACAAGTACATGGTCAGAAGAACTGATTGGAGCAAAGGAAGAGCAGCAGATATTTTCAGAGAAATTTGTCAAAATCAGATCCAGAAGAGATGGAGTACCATTGGTTGAGATCCGGGTCGGGAAGTTGACCGATTGAGTCAGTCCCAATGAGTCGCAGAAGTCTTTTGCTGAAGTGCCATGACAGGTGACAGAGGTACCCACACCGAGCCAACTGGCATGATGACAACTGAAGTCACCACATATGAGGAAGAGAGAGTTCGCATGAGAAGATAGAAGTTGGTCCATGTTTTCGGACAGTGAGGTGTAAATGGAGTCATCACTGTTTGGTGGACGGTACATTACACATGTAAACATGAGGTGGGAGTGGAGGGGAAGGCGAAGCCAGAGGTATTCCTGGGGGTGTGAGGGAGTGAGGACAGTGCATGGAGAGTAAGGAATAGAGTCTTTGATGAAGAGAGCAACTCCTCCACCAGGACGAGGCTCAGGTCTGTCATACCGGAGGAGGGAGTAATTAGGGAGATGCACTTGGGAGTCAGAGATGTCATGAGGGAGGAAAGTTTCTGTCAGGCAGATTATGTCTGGTTTGTCAGTGGCAACCTGTATGGAAAGATCTGGAAGGTTTGAGCGAAGGCCCCAGATATTTGAGGTCCACTCTGTTAATGAAGAGGGAGAAGAGGAGACTTTGGGTGCAGGGGATGGGGGGGAGGGGAAGGTAGGACAAGGGAGGAGGGGGGATGGAAAGGAGAGTTGTTGAAAGAGTGTGAGGGATTGCAGAATAGCTTGGGGAGGTGGTGGGATGAGGAGGAGAAAAGGCTCTGTGGTGCTGGAGGAGAGGGGGGGGCAGAAGGCGGTTGAGGATTTGAGGAGGTGGAGTGATGAGATGGAGGTGAGAGGGCAGGGGAAGGAACCAGCTTTGTGGAGGTAAGGGGGGGGGAACCTTTAGAAGGGTGAGTGAGGGGGGGAGTTTTTGAGAAAGGTGAGAGGGAGGCTTGGAGGGAGAAGTGTGATGGTTGCTTTGAGAGGGAGGGGTGAGAGGGGTGAGTTGGCACTGAAGTTGGAAAAAAAGAATGGTTCATGGAAAGTGAACATGCATAGAAAACTGTTTTTTTTTTTGTTAATTTTTGGTTCAGAAATTCGATTGAGGACATTTCTTGATGGATGCAATAAAGGCAAATTGAGAGAATGGAGAGAAGAAACGCTGTAACAGTTGGATTTTTTTAGGCAAGGGATGAAGGAAAGGTCAAATCAAGAGCAGTCTGTTGAAATCAAAAAAGAGTAGTGAATTATGATACAGTAATGAGTACCACAAATGTGAAAGAGGAAGATGAAGCATTATAAGAGATCGTTTTTATTATTATTTTTATTTTTTATGAGAGAGTTTTAAACCCTTTCTGATACTATGGAATAAAAATCAAAGCTTGAAAGCCTGCAGGACTGCTAATTTGCAAAAGTCGCATTGTGGCCCTTGCTAATTCTATGCAATATCGATGGAGATTGCTGACCACTGCACATTCAATGGGAGAAATAAATTTCAAAACAAAGATCAATTGACATTTCTGGCATAAAGAAACAGCATTATAAGTGGTCTTCCAATGTCCATGTAATGATGCCAAAAGAACAGTGAGTTCCGAGTCTGAGTCCTGCATTTTGTGTATGTACAAGCTCCTCGGTGTTTGAGGTCGTGGGAAGAGGCAGCAAAACAAAACAAGTGCCTCAAACTTACCTCCCCACCCACCACGACCTCGACTGCGTCTCCCCCTGCCTCTGCCACGTCGTAGCCAACCACTGTCCCCTGCTGAGGCCGATCGCTCATTCCTTTCCATGGTGTCTGGGGCTGCGAGAGACCAGTCCCCTATCTCCTCTCGATGGTCAGATTCAGTCTCCGAAAGATCTGCAATTCCTATGTGTTGCAAAATAAAGTTACTCAATATATTTGGCAATATTTCCAGTTTGCATGATTTGTTTTTGATAGGCAAGAATTTAGTTATTATTTTTAAATAGAATGACCTGGTTGGTTTTCTCGACGTCCCCGATAGGAACGTGAAGTATGAAGAGATGGTACACCATCTTCCACATGATCACACCCACCCATGTCTTGTTCAGCACCTGGTCCAATCTGAGCAACCGCACTCACATCTCCCCAAGGAGCTGATGCCCCACAAGGCAATGCACCAGCTCCTGCAGGAGTCGGTGTTCGTCCACTCACAATCATCAAGCGCAACTGCTCATCAATCTGGCGTCGCTCATGTTGCAATGCTTCAACTTCCTGCAAGAAGAAATTCCACCTTAACAATCACAATTCCTGAAAATTTGATCATAAACATGCATTATTGTGTAAAATTTTTTTGCTGAAATGACCACAGCCACTCTTAAAAAGATAGCTTACAATCAAATCGTGCATCTTGCTTAGTTTAGTTTCCCTAAATGTAGCATCACAGTTTATGGAACAAAGTTGTGCAAAGGGGTATTAGAAGCAAAACATTTCACAATGTAGATGAACAGATTTGACATTTCAACGACGATAACACAATAAATGAAAAGAGTTGGAAAGACTGCAAAACAAATAGATATCATCTTGTGCCTGACATGTAAACAATATGACAGCTGATTTTGGCATGTAAAAAAGAAATGCTTCACGCTGTGGAAACCAAGGCATTTAGGATCATCCGTATCTCCTGCGATGAAGCAGAGTCTTTGGGTCTCTCACTCTCTCACCGCAAGCAGGTCAGTGGCTTTCTGTCTTCCACTGTCTCCTCTCAGGTGTGAATCCCCCCCCTCCCCTACTCAATCTGTGATTTGTCCCTCTCAGGGTGCTCAAGGTCCGCCAGCAACCCCTTTCTGGTGAAACAACCAAAATCAAGAATCCCTGCTCACCTTCACCCTTTCATTCCTCTTTTTCCCCATCTTTGGAATAAACTCCCACACACTCTCTTCAATACCACTCTCGCCTCCAGGTATTCAAAACAGCTGTACACCACCATCTCTTATCTTCCCCCATCCAAAACCACGATTTTTTTCTTCCCCCGTTAACCCACCCCAAACCCACCTCCTTCAAATTCCCTGCTTTCCTTCCTGAAAATCCCTGTAGTGTCCATCTTGTTTACTCCGTGTACCCCACCCCATCCCTCTCCCTTCCACAGATCTCCTAATGTCTCTGTTCCCCACTGTTTTGTGCTTTCCTCTCCCACCCCTCTTATCTCCCGCTCCCTTTGTTATACATTCTATATGTTAGCTGTTATACAGTATGAGCCTCGATATTGCATTCAAAACAATCTCCCCCCCCCCTCCAAAAAAAAAACAACAGGTTCAATGAATGATAATAAAAACAGGGAAGGGGAACATAATATATCAAGCTGTGAAGAGAGAACAATGGATCTACCACCCCCCCCCCCCCAAGTGATAAAGAAGATTTTCCAGAGAGTCAGAGAGATCATTGATGAAAACCATAAGAATAGAGCCCAGAACACTGCCTTGAGGAACTCAAGCCTGGACAGGAAGAAGGGATGAGAGAATTCCATTAAGGGCCACACATTGACTGCAACAGGAGAGGAAGTCTGTGAGCCATGAGTGGAGATAGCCTTGGATACCATAGGGAGAGTTTGCTGAGCAGGGCAGGGTGCCAGACCACATCAAAAGCACATGTTATGTCTACAGAGATGGCTCTGATCTCATGTCTGGCATCGAGTACCTCCATCCATTGTTGAGAAAGCAGGAGCAGCATGTCCAGGGTAGAGTAACCTGGTCTGAATGCAAATTGATGATTGGAAATCAGGCCATTGGAGAAGAGGAAGGATTTAATGTCTGAAGTGATGATGGATTCCATGACCTGGTTGATGATTGGGAGAAGGCTGCTTGCTCTGTAGTTGCAGGGATGTTTTGGCACCTTTTTATGCAGGGCAGTAATGTTTGCTGATTTCCAAGCAGATAGCAGATGACCTTGAGAAAATGAGAGGGTGAACAGAACAGAGAGAGGGTAAGCAAGAGCAGAGGAGCAGTTTTTTAGGACACGAGGGCTGATGCCATCTGGACTGGTTGCAGAATCTGAGTCGAGGTTTGACAGCAAACTCTCCACCTTATCAGTAGAAAAGGACACATGGTCAAGGAACAGCTGGGTGCGACTGCGTAAGGTGGGTACAGAAAGCGATGGGTTCGGGACACAAGATTTAGACTCTCAACTGTGTGCTGTGTCACGTGATTGGGTTTTCGTACATCATGCCTCGCCCGCCAGGGGTGGCAGGAGTGTACTTCTGGTCGCGCAATAAAGCGGAGTTGATGCTGGTCCGCGTGCTTCTTGCGTCCCGCTGCACCTCGTACACTCTAGTTGGCTGATGAGGATGGTTGAATACGGACTTGTGCCCGTTTTCGACGGAGACGACTTCGAATTGTTTTCGGAGCAATTGGGATGCTATTTCCGCGCGAACGATGTGGTCGACGAGAGCAAACAGAAGTCGATCTTGCTCGCTTCGCTTTCGCCGGAGCATTATCGGCTACTGGGTGATTTGGTGGCACCGAACAGGCCCCGGGATGCCGAGCTGTCGTTTCGGGACATTGTGCAGAAGATGAAGGCACACATGGCGCCGGAGAAGTCCTTACAGCTCGCTCAATTCCAGTTCGATCGCCTCTCGAAAGGAGCAGAGGAACGCGTCGCTGATTTTGTGGAGCGGATCAAGCATTCTTCCGTGGCCTGCAAGTTCACGGCGGGGGAGCGGCCAGCTCGGCTCAGAGATCGTTTTATTGCTGGTTTACAAGATGCGAAGATGGTTTCAGCGGTTTTACGGCTGAAGGATGAAGCCATTACATTCGACTCGGCGATCAGCACGGCTACAGCGGTCGAGCAGACTCGCGGGGATGTTCGAGCCATCACCGGCCACGCGGGGTCGCGAGCACCCCGGGACGCGCCCACGACCTTCGATGCGGGTCGGACGTCGCCACGCGGCCGCGCGTGCGGCGGGGTGACCCCGCGGACGTGCTTGGGATGTGGAGGTCGACACCTGCGCCGTGCATGCCCGTGTAAAGGCAACGTGTGTGCCGTGAGGCGACGGCCACCGTTAAGGTCATGCGCGGCGATGTGCGAGGCGACTCGGGGCGGAACCAGCGGCCGTTGTTGAGCCTGTTTTCAATTGGCCCGGCGACGGCGCGCCTGATGACGGTGGAAGTCGAAGTGAACGAAACGCCGAGCACGTTCCAGGTCGATACGGGAGCAGCGGTGTCGCTCATAGGCGAACAGACCGCGCGTAGACTCAACGGCTTGAAGCTTATCAGGCCAAACCTCACGCTCTTCACGTACACCCGCGAGAAGATAACGCCAGTCGGGATGGCAGACGTGTCTGTGCGGTATCAAGGCCAGGTCGCCACGCTTCGGGTGTACGTCGTGCGGGGGAGGGGGCCGTCTCTCCTCGGCCGAGATTGGCTGGCCCGCATCAGGCTAGACTGGGCCGCAGTTCACCTTGTGCAACCCGTGCCGAGCCAGTGGGAGGATCAGTTGGAGGAGATTCTTCAAAGACATCAAGGGTTGTTTAGCGACGACCTTGGGAAACTCAAGGGCATGGAGGCAAAACTCTTCTTGAAGGAGGGGGTGGTTCCTCGGTTTTGTAAACCGCGTCCAGTGCCGTATGCCCTGCGGGACAAGGTCAAGGGTGAACTGGATAGGCTGGAGGCCTGTGGAGTGATCGAACGGGTGTCGTGCTCGGATTGGGCCACCCCGGTTGTCACGGTGCTGAAACGGAATGGAGACGTCCGATTGTGCGGGGACTTCAAATCCACGGTTAACACGGGGCTCAGCGTGGAGCAATATCCATTGCCATCAATCGATGAGATATATGCGCGATTGGCGGGGAGTCAATACTTCACGAAGCTAGACCTGCGTGATGCATATTTTCACCTGCCGATGGATCCCGGGAGTAGCGAGCTTTTGACAATCAACACGTGTCAAGGACTCTATCGATATACCCGACTCTGTTTTGGGATTGCTTCGGCCCCAGCTTTGTGGCAGAAAGCCATGGATCAGGTTTGCATTGGCCTGCCCGCTCAGACCTACCTGGACGATGTGCTCATTGCGGGGAAAACGGCAGACGAGCACCTGGCGAACATTGCCCAAGTGCTGACAAAGCTAGAAGCGTGCGGCCTGCGCTTGAACAAGGACAAGTGCGCGTTCTTCAAGCAGCGCTTGGAATACCTCGGGCACATCATCACGCCGGAGGGGCTGTTGAAAGGTCCTCGGAAGGTGGAAGCGATTCAACACATGCCACCGCCTCGCGACAAGACGCAGCTGCGCTCGTTCATTGGTATGGCCCAGTATTACCAAAGGTTCGTGCGCGGGCTCAGCTCACAACTTGCGCCGTTAACACGGTTGCTCAAGAAGGACGAGCGCTGGGCTTGGGGGCCTGCACACCAGGCGTCGTTCGACCGCATCAAGCGGCTGCTCACAGAGGATACGGTCCTCGTGCACTCCGAGCCTGCGCGTCTGCTCCTATTGGCATGCGACAGCTCTGCATATGGCATCGGGGCAGTGCTCTCCCACAGGATGGACGATGGCTCCGAGCGGCCTGTTTGTTTCGCATCCCGGACCCTGTCCACAGCAGAGCGCGGATATGCCCAGATTGAGCGTGAGGCTCTCAGCCTCGTCTGGGGTGTGCGGAAGTTCCATCAATACCTGCTGGGGCGGCATTTCACTTTGCAGACGGATCACAAACCGCTTCAATTCATCCTGAGACCCGAACGCGGGGTGCCGGTGGTAGCAGCCGCGCGAATACAGCGGTGGTGTCTGTTTCTGGGTGCTTACGATTATGATATTCAGTTCCGAAGCACGGAGAAGCATGCTAACTGCGACGGGCTCTCTCGCTTGCCGTGTGCGGAGGGTCCAGCTGCGTCTGAGTTGGGCGACCGGGTCGATGTGTTCGCACTGGGCCAGGTCAAAAGCGGGCCGGTCATGGCCAGGCAGGTGGCGGTGGAATCGGCTCGTGATCCGGTGCTTGCCCGTGTCGTCCAGGCAATTTCTACGGGGAATTGGAGCGATCTGCCTTCGACACCGGCATTTCAACCTTTCACGTCATGCGCAGCGGAGCTGTCGTTGGTCCAGCGGTGCGTAATGTGGGGAATGAGGACGGTGATTCCACCGAGGTTCAGGCAGCGGTGTTTGGAAGAACTGCATATCAGTCACCTTGGCATCGTGAAGACCAAGAGTCTTGCTCGTAGCCTGTTGTGGTGGCCGGGGTTGGACAAAGACATTGAGCAGTTGGTTAAGCGTTGCGCCACGTGCCAGACAGATGCTGATAAACCGCGTCGAGCTTCGGGTCTCTGGCCTGTGCCAGACCGAGCTTGGCAGAGGGTCCATGTAGATTTTGCGGGACCTGTTAATGGCAAAATGTTTTTGATTGTGATCGATGCATTCTCTAAATGGCCGGAGGTTGTAGTGATGCAGCATACATCAGCAAACATTACAGTAGAGAAACTGCGGACAATCTTTGCTAATAAAGGGTTGCCGGAGATCCTGGTCTCTGATAATGGTCCGCAGTTCATCGCGGGTGTATTTGATGAGTTTATGCGCCAGAATGGTATTCGACATCTAAGGTCCGCACCGTATCATCCTGAGACGAATGGCCAAGCTGAGTCGTTTGTCAAGATGTTGAAGCGGGCTTTGCGAAGGGGGGGTGTTGCACCTGTGCAGACAGTGGTCGATGTCTTTTTGCTCCATTACAGGAACGCAGTTCATCCTGTCACGGGTGATTCGCCTGCCATTCGTCTCTATGGACGGGCTTTGCGGTCCAGGCTGGATTTGCTGCGACCTGGAGGGTCGGGGAGTGGGGCAATGTCGCGTCCGACGCGGCTGCACAGCTTCGAGGTGGGGCAACGGGTAATGGTGCGCGATTATTTCCACGGTTCCAAATGGGTGCCGGCGGTGGTCTCTGTGGTGCTGGGGCCGGCGAATTGCATGGTGCGGACTGATGGTGGGGATGTGTGGAAGGTGCACGTGGACCAAATGCATGATCACTGTTCAACGTCACCCCCCCCCCACACCTTCCCGCGCCGAGCGGTGCGGGACCCCCACCGGTAATATCGCCGGCACCTGACGTTGTATCGCCGGGGCTGGTTGGGCCGACGCCAGGGGGGTCTCCGCCTGATGCCGTCCTACCCGGGGACGTCGAGCAGGCTGGGCGGTCGGGGGTGGCTGGTGTTGCGGAAAGTGCGAGTCCGGCGAGGGTGTCACCTCGACCGAGCCGGGAGGCGTCTGAGCCTGGGCTGTCTGGTGGCGCTGCCCGTCCGAGGCGGGTCAGGGTGCGGCCGCGGTATTTGGAGGATTACGAGTGTTGATGGGTTTCAGATGGTCATGTTGTGATTGTCCGTTCATCGTGTGACGGGTCATTTTACGGGGGGAGGAGTGTGCTGTGTCACGTGATTGGGTTTTCGTATATCATGCCTCGCCCGCCAGGGGTGGCAGGAGTGTACTTCTGGTCGCGCAATAAAGCGGAGTTGATGCTGGCCCGCGTGCTTCTTGCGTCCCGCTGCACCTCGTACACTCTAAACTGCACTTGTACAGAGCATTGCAAGGAATAGTATTTTCTACGCTTGTGTACTTAGCTGCATCTGTGCAGTTACTACGTATGCTTACATCTACTGGAGTAGTATGAAAGTTCCAAAACACTCTGGAACTGGTGGATGGCTTGACCAATCTATTATCAGTTGCCCATCTTCCATTTGTCAACTACAGGTGATTGGTGTGATGATATCCTCCTGGTATGTTTGCACAGATAATCTCTATTTGGTAGCATAACCAACTCAGCTTGAGCCAAGCATAACCGGTAATCTGGGCTGGTTAACTTCTATACAATCATGCTGCCCATACATACAAACACATAAACTTCTCCAGCACATCCATCATTTCTTCCGAAACTTCATATGTAACACCTAAAAGTTACGGCATTGAAAAAATGATAGTCAATTAAAAGTTAACTCAGACTTTTCACGAATTAACCACAAAATCTTTTCATTGATTCACAAATTATCGTGGTAAGAAAAAAAAACCCATAGATGGACAACTTGAAAATTTAATGGCTCCAGAATTTGGGTGTGCATTGGAAATTACAGTCCTAAATGGACAAGTTCATGTACAACTTACTTTCAGTTCTTGGATACCAGTACAGGTTAAATAGATTCCGAGTCAACTCTTCGGAATGCCAACCTGTACCTTCGCCAACTCGTACTTTCAGTGTAGCCTATTTAGTGGGAATGGTCGATGTTTAACAGGGTATTTTAAAGTTCTTTAATGGGAAATGCACTTGCAATGAAATGACAGATGAGTAATATTGACAGAAAAAGTTAATGAAGTATATTTTAATGATTGACCTCACTAGCATTTTTTTTTGAAACCAAACTCAAACTTCATTTTTATGATTTTAAACATTCCCTCAAGGCTCGACATGAACGGCTGCCCGGGGCAACCGATGATGAATAAAAGCAAAATGTTGATTGCCGATTCAATGATGAACAAGAAAGGCACTCGGTGGAGCGCATACCGCCGATACGTAATGCCTGATCCACAAGAACATATCGGGCCCAATACAATTTTGAAATATCATGCAATACAGTACTATATAGTTTTTGGCCCAATCTCTCAATGGTGAACAATCGTTTTAAAAATTAAAAAATCCTCGTATCGATCCGGATTCGGATCTTCACCAAAATTGAATCAATTCGTCCTTGTGATACACCCAACCTATCCGCCAAGTTTCGTCCGAATCCATACACAACTATTTGAGATATCGTGCTATATATCGGTTTCACCTGATCTCTGAATGTTAAAGAATCATTCAAAAAATTATCAGATCCAGATCCGAATCCAAATCTTCACCAAAATTGAATCAATTCTTCCTTGTCACACACACGTGTCCACCAAGTTTTGTCCGAATCCGTCCACAACTTTTTGAGATATCCTGTGCACAGACCAACAATTCAAACAAACAGAACGGGGTAAAAAGACAACCTCCTTCACCTTCGGTGGTGGATGTAATACAACGAAAGGATAAAATGGTTGGACTTGTTCACCATAAAGGATCCCAAAATGCTGACGTTTTTGGCCTTAGCCTTTGTCGGCATAGACCCTTTTTGCTCAGACAACGGTTAAGACCCAAAACGTCAGTACCTTGTGATCCTTTGTCGCAGATAACTCCAACCATTTCATTCTTTTCTTCTCTTATGCCACCAACACAGACTGCTCGTTCTTATGCTGGAATTAGCAACTACATGTTGGCTTCTTCATGGATGGATGCTCTCAATCTCAAACAGGTGGTCAGTGTCATCTCACTGGATGTCTCCCATGCATTCAAATTACCAGTAGCCTTGCAACACAACCTGCTTTCATAGGTGTTAGCTAATGGTATCCAGACTGGTCAGGAAATTCATTCTGTGCCAGCAAATTGTGGGGATGGTATTGTTACGAATCTGACAGTCAATTGCACACAGACAGCAGTCCCGAAGCTTAGTTATTTCGGTAAGTATGTGTATATAATTAAAATTCCCCCATGTCTAATGGGAATTTCGTGTGTGCACTGTGAGTTGTTTTATACATCCACTACAACAACAACAACAACAACAACAGCGGCACCATCCCTCACTCAACCCGGTCGCCATTGCCCACGTGTTTTTGGCTGGGGGCGTGGGCGGAGCCTCCATCCCCTCAGATCGAGGCTCCACCCCGAGGAAGAGCATAGAGTTTCCTCCAGCCAATGAGTGAAGGGTGAGCATCGCACGCACGCCCCAGCCAATTGGAGGCCAGCGTGCCGAAAGCTACTACGGAGCCTCTTCGGGGGGCGGGCCTCCGAGATGCCTCATCCAATCAGGAGGCTGAGCACCTCAGAGGCAGCCCCACCCAGCCAGATGGGATGTTCGCCCCTCGTCCAATACAGAGGCGAGTTCCCCAGAGCGGTTCCCTCGACCCGAGGGGGAGGGGAAGGATAAGAATTGGTGGCGAGCGGAGAGAGAAGAAGGAAAAAGAGAAGAAGCCTCGTCTTGCCTGTTGGCGTTCTCGTCTACCCATGGGTGCTCGTCTCGTCTGGTCCGTTCCCGTGCTGGCTGGCGTCCGTTGCGTCGTTCCTGGTCCCTGGTGCTGCGTTGTAGCGGCGGGTTCGAGTCCCGCCACCGGACAAGCTCAACCAGACCACACGAGGCGGACAGGTGCAAGAATAGGCTCCTGCTCTCAGCTCGCCTTTCCCTCCCGAGCTGAAGGGCCGAATAAGGCCGTGGCCACCATTTCTTTGGGTGTGCGTGTGTGTGTGTGGCGCCAGTCTGTTAAGTAGAACCGTTAAGTGTTTTTCGCTCACTGTACATTGCCTGCATTTCTTTTATTCGGATAACTCTGCTCTTTGTGTGATCCCCTCCCCGATTATTGTTTATAAATAAACCCCCGTGTTAAATGTTCCAGTTTGTTGTCCGTGTTTTCTATCATTGGCCCAGCACGGTGCGTATTGAGAATTAGTGAGGCCGTTCGTGCCGTAAATTGTTCATTTGGTCCAGCGTGGCTTTGGTAACTTCCGCTCGGTTACGCCAGATCCGAATCGGTGATGGCGACTCAGTTCGGACAAAGTCGGCCGAGGGTGTGGTTTTCCCGGTAGTTAGACGGCGTGGGTACTGAGGTAAATTGGAATTAGACAAGTGGACCCTCCCTCACGCAGTCAAAATATTGGCGACCACGGTCCTCGAAGTGACCCGTGACCTTTCGGAGTTGTCCGAGAGTCACGACCTAAATTCCGGGTGTTCGGTGGGAGACGGCTCTACTGCTCCACTTCGTGGTCGTTTATCGCCACTGAACCCCGGCCCACAACAGTATTCCCTCCCGTGCTTCCCCTCGAGAAGCAGCATGCTACAACCAATCCTGATTTTAGTGCACATTATTGACCTGAAGTCTGCAAATACATGGTAACATTTTGAAGACAATTTCATGCTGTGCAGGACTATCAGCTAGTCGCGGATTAAATGCCATTTGAGACTTCGTTTGCTCTCTCAAGTATTTGCAAAAGAGGAGTCGTACCGAGTACAATTCCTGGTTGAGACAGATATTTCAATTTTTTTCAGGCTAGAACTGGTCTGCAATGGCGGACAATTATAAAATAGTTTTTATCACCCAAAAGGTGACGAAGGTATGCTCTCTGCTATGGGAAGCTAAGATGTTAGCCCCTTGTTGGAACAAAAGGAAATGATGGTGGAAAGAAGGTTTATATCATTAGGTGTGGTGACAGTTCAAAAAGAGTGGGTCAGGGGGTGAAGGTCGAGGATTAAAGGAGGCTGCGTAATGATAAATTGTTGTGGGTTGAGGGAAGTGAGTTCTTTATAATGGGTCAATGAGGGGTTGTGAATCAGAGTGGTGAGTGTTTAATGACAGGTGAGTCAATGAGTGGAGTAATATCAGTCATGAAAGGTCAAACATCAGAGGGAGAAAAGTCACTGATCAAGAGATTATAAAAATGAGGATAGCGAGAAAGGAATTGGGTAAGAAGAAAATAATAATTATAATAATAATAATAAGAATAATAACTAGAACTGCCACTTTATAACTGCTGGCAGTGATGACCGGGTACCCAGATGTCCGCCTTTGATACGACATGAGACTGAGATGATAATTCCAAAGTTACGCTTCGATAGGAGAAGTGGTTCCAGAGAAAACATTATTTAAGATTGATACAAATACAGCCCTGCTTCAATACAGCATGGGACTGACGAGTTACGAACCGGGTAGCACAAAGCGTTCAATCAATTTTTCCATATGCAGTTAGCCCTTTTTCCTGGGGACATTGGCGATGTCAATTGAATAGCTATTCCTGTACCCTCAAACGCTTTCAGGTGCAGCCAAGTGAGCCTTCTGGAAAAAAACAACAAAAATATAAAAGTTCTCAGATTCAAATAATTAAATATTTCTGGCTGCCAAACCATGTGGCCGATCAGGTTGAAATTTTAAACATACGTTTCACATGTCGGCTAGATTATAAGTGTGAAGTTTCGCATATATTGAAGCAGCGGTTCCAGAGTAAACATTAATTTATATTTTATACTTCAATCCAACATGGCTGCCAAAACATGGGGCCGATCGAGTTGAAATTTAAATAGGTCATTCCACATGTCTGCTGCATCATCTCTCTGAAGTTTCACATTTATTGATGTAGCAGTTCTAGAGTAAACATTAATTAATATTTTCCCTTCAATCCAATATGGCTGCCAAATGATGTGTTGTAAATCAAAAGGAGGGGGGGAGAGAACTTTTTGTTCGTCAGGGAGAGGCGGTCATACATGTGGAATTTCGCCTCGATCTGCTCAGCCGTTTCAGAGAAGAAGACTTTTAAAGTTATTAATTTTCAATCCAATATGGCTGCCATACCATGTGCCCTATTAAAACATAAATTTAAATTCTCCATCTAATGGGGAAGTGGATTATGCTTGTTAAGTTTCGTGTTGATGGGACAAGATACGTTTTTCGATCCAAGACGGCCTCCAAACCTTGTGACTTGTGACATCATAATTTTTACCGTCCAGCAGGCATGGGGGTAGATTATATTTGCCAAGTTTCACTTCGATAGGTTATGTGGTTCCAGAGAAAACATTTAATATAATTCTTGAATCCAACATGGCTGCCAAACCATGTGACCTATCAATTAGAAATTAACAAACTTGTATTCACTGCTCGTGTGCAATATGTTCGTGAAGTTTCCCTTGGATCTGACCAGACGTTCTGGAGAAGTAGATGTTTGAAGGTTTTAGGGTAAATTCAATATGGCCACGAAACAATGTGACCTATCAATTAGAAAGTAACAAACTTGTGAAAGGATGTCTTGGGGAAAGTGTGTGAATTTTTGCCTCAATCCATCCAGCTGTTCTGGAGAAGAAGATTTTTAAAATTTATTAATTTTCAATCCAATATGGCTGACGAACCATGTGACCTATGACATCATAAGTTTACATTCTGCTTCCAATTGTGTAGTGGAACAGGTGTGTTAAGTTACGTGTTAATGGAATAAGGTGCGTTTTTCTATTCAAGATGGCTGCCAAACAATGACTTTTGACGTCACAATTTTTACTATGTATGCAGACATGATGGATGATAATAGTTGCAAATTTTCCCTTCGATAGATTAAGCAGTTCCAGAGAAAACATTATTTAATATTTTTCTTAAATCCAACATGGCTGCCAAACCATGTGACCTATCAATTATTCATTAACAAACTTATGTCCCCTTCGCCTGCAGAATAGACTTGTGAAGTTTCCCCTTGATTTGACCAGTCGTTTTGGAGAAGTTGTTTGAAGGTTTTAGGGTAAATTCAATATGGCCACCAAACCATGTGACATATCAATTAGAAATTAACAAACTTGTGAAAGGATGTCTTGTGGAAAGTGTGTGTGAATTTTTGCCTCAATCTGTCGAGACGTTCTGGAGAAGAAGATTTTTAAAATTTATTAATTTTCAATCCAAGATACCTGATGAACCATGTGACGTATGACATCATAAATTTACTTTCTGCCTCCAATCCTGTACTGGAACACGTGTGTGAAGTTTTGTGTTAATCGGATAAGGTGCATTTTTCTATCCAAGATGGCCACCAAACCATATGACTTGTGATGTCATAATTTTTACCATGCGTGCATACACGATGGTAGATGATAGATGCAACTTTTCGCTTCGACAGGTGAATCAATTCCAGAGAAAACATTATTTAATATTTTCTTAAATCCAACATGGCTGCCAAACCATGTGACATCAATTATTCATTAACAAACTCGTAAAAGGATGTCATGGGGAGTATGCCTGTAAATTTTTGCCTCAATCTGTTTAGCCGTTCTGGAGAAGAAGATGTTTGATGGTTTTAGGGTAAATTCAATGTGGCCACCGAACCATGTGACTTATCAATTAGAAATTAACAAACTTGTGAAAAGATGTCTTGGGGAAATTGTGTGAATTTTTGCATCAATCTGTCCAGCCATTCTGGAGAAGAAGATTTTTAAAATTTATGAATTTTCAATCCAAGATGCCCGATGAACCATGTGACCTATGACATCATAAATTTACTTTCTGCCTCCAATCCTGTACTGGAACACGTGTGAAGTTTTGTGTGTTATCGGATAAGGTGCGTTTTCTATCCAAGATGGCCTCCAAACCATGTGACTTGTGACCATAATTTTTACCGTATATTCGGGCATGGGGATAGATTAATTATAGTTGCCAATTTTCGCTTCGATAGGTTATGTGGTTCCAGAGAAAACATTATTTAATACAATTTTTGAATCCAACATGGCTGCCAAACCATGTGACCTATCAATTAGAAATTAACAAACTCATATTCACTACTCGTGAGCAATACGTATGTGAAGTTTCCCCTTGATCTGACTAGCCGTTCTGGAGAAGATGTTTGAAGGTTTTAGAGTAAATGCAATATGGCTGCCAAACCATGTGACTTATCAATTAGAAATTAACAAACTTGTGAAAGGATATCTTGGGGAAAGTGTGTTTTATTTTGCCTCAATCTATCTAGCCGTTCTGGAGAAGAAGATTTTTAAAATTTATTAATTTTCAATCCAAGATGGCTGACGAACCATGTGACCGATGACATCATAAATTTACATTATGCCTCCAATCCTGTCGTGGAATGCATGTGTAAAGTTTCGTGTTAATCGGATAAGGTGCGTTTTTCTATCCAAGATGGGTGCCAAACCATGTGACGTCATAATTTTTACCATGTATGTAGACATGATGGAAAATGATAGTTGCAAATTTTCGCTTCAATAGGTTATGTGATTCCAGAGAAAACATTATTTAATATTTTTCTTGAATCCAACATGGCTGCCAAACCATTTGACCTATCAAATAGAAATTAGCAAACTTATATTCACTATTCTTGAGCAATACGTATGTGAACTTTCCCCTTGATCTGACCAGCCGTTCTGGAGAAGATGTTTGAGGGTTTTAGGGTAAATTCAAGATGGCCACCAAACCATGTGACCTATCAATAATAAATTAACAAACTTGAAAAAGGACGTCATGGGGAATGTGTGTAAAGTTTCGCCTCAATCTGTCCAGTCGTTCTGGAGAAGAAGATTTTTTTATTATTATTTTTTCAAAACAAGATGGCTGCCGAACCAAGTCACCTATGACATCATAATATATTTTTTCTACGGTGAATTGTAGTGTTGATGAGGCTCAAGAAATTTCAGATTTTTCCTATGCAGCGTTCTACTTGACGAATTTTCACCGGGATACCGCTTCACCGATGACATCGGGAAAAATCACCCGTGTTCCCGATGCGGAGTTCATTAAAATGTATCAAGCTAAAAAAATTTCCGTCTCACGGTTTGAGATGCAGAGGTCCAAAGTTTATCGTTTTTTTTTCAAGATGGCGCCCGTACCACGTGACCTGTGACGTCACAATTATCAATTAAGTTTGCTATCAAAAAAAGATACATACTATGGTGAAAATTTTGGGTCGATCGGACTTACCGTTCCTGAGAAAATGATTTTTAAAGTGAAAAAGCCTGCAAATTGTGGGTGGAAAAAGAAAAATAAGAAACTAGAACTGCCACTTAAAACTGCTGGCAGTGATGACCGGGTACCCAGACGTCCGCCTTTGATACAACATGAGACTTAAATAATAGTCGCAAAGTTTTGCGTCGATAGGATAAGTGGTTCCAGAGAAAACAATATTTAATATTGTTCTTGAATCCAACATGGCTGCCAAACCATGTGACCTATCAATTATAAATTAACAAACCTATATTCACGAGTCGTGTGCAATACGTATGTGAAGTTTCCCCTTGATCTGACCAGCTGTTCTGGAGAAGAAGATGTTTGAAGGTTTTAGGGTAAATTCAACATGGCCACCAAACCATGTGACCTATCAATTAGAAATTAACAAACTTGTGAAAGGATGTCTTGGGGAAAGTGTATGTGAAATTTTGCCTCAATCTGTCTGGCTGTTCTGGAGAAGAAGATTTTAAAAATTTATTAATTTTCAATCCAAGATGGCTGACGAACCATATGACCTATGACATCATAAATTTATATCCTGCCTCCAATCCCGTAGTGGAATAGGTATGTGAAGTTTCGTGATAATCGGATAAGGTGCGTTTTTCTATCCAAGATGTCCGCCAAACCCTGTGACTTGTGACATCATAATTTTTACTATGAATGCAGACATCATGGAAGATGATAGTTGCAAATTTTCGCTTCGATATGTTATGTGATTCCAGAGAAAACATTATTTAATATTTTTCTTGAATCCAACATGGCTGCCAAACCATGTGATCTATCACCTAGAAATTAACAAAGTTATATTCCCTGCTCGTGGGCAATGCGTTTGTGAAGTTTCCCCTTGATCTGACGAGCCGTTCTGGAGATGTTTGAAGGTTTAGGGTAAATTCAAGATGGCCACCAAATCATGTGACAGATCAATAAGAAATTGACAAACTTGAAAGAGGACCTCATGGGGAATGTGTGTGTAAAGTTTGGCCTCAATCTGTCTGGCCGTTCTGGAGAAGAAGATTAAAAAAAAAAATTCAAAATGGCTGCCGAACCAAGTGACCTATGACGTCATAATATTTTTTTTCTACGGTGAGTTGTTGTGCAGATGAGGCTCAAGAAATTTTGGATTTTTCCTAAGCAGCGTTGTACCTAATGATGACACCTCTTGACCGATGACGTCAGGAAAAATCACCCGTGTTCCCCATGAGGAGCTTATTCAAATGTATGAAGCGAAATTTTTTTCCATTGCACCGTTTCAGAGATATAGAGGTCCAAAGTTTATCGGTTTTTTCAAGATGGCACCCGTACTACGTGATCTATGACATCACAATTACCAATTAAGTTTGCTATCAAAAAAGATACAAACTATGGTGAAAATTTCGTGTCGATCGGACTTACCATTCGTTGCTGAGAAAATGGTTTTTAAAGCAAAATAGCCCGCAAATTGCCGGCGGAAGAAAAATAAGAAATAAACAGAAGAATAACAATGGGTTACCCAGTCCATTTGACTGGGTACCCTAATTACCCAGTCCATTTGACTGGGTACCCTAATAACAAGTCTGGAGATGGCAATGGTTCACGAGCGGTATTTGACGATGTAGATTGTTTCAGAAGTCAAGGATGAGACAATGTGATAATTTTTGACCAAGTTATAAAAATGATCAACATGATGTTATAACCAAGTTATAAAAATGATCAACATGATGATCAACATGATGGTACGGGTGACCGGTTATGAGCTGCAAAATGTCGAAAACCCGGTTTCGTTCAACAACTTTTAAAATTTGACCTTTGCATAACCTTTAAAGGTCACAAAACAATGTTGTGGACATTAAAATAAGGAAACAGGATACGTGCTATAGCTTATTGGAGTTAGTTTGTCGAAGAAGGTCAAAAACCCGGTTAGATTCCCACAACTTTGAAAATGTGACCTTTGTGAACTTTAAAGGTCAAAGGTCAAAGATTATGACCGTTGGTGCAAAACTTACTCTGGATCATTCCAGGAACAATATAACGTCATTTGGCTATATGGCATTTCGCACTCCTCGGATTATTATCCATACTTTGATGAAATCAGTGTAAAAACAAACTTGAAGGGGGCACCACAGGCAAGGTGTTCGAGATAGAGCAAAATAGTTTCAACACTTTAGGTGGGGAATGACCTCAACATTATGCATAAAAATATTGTCATCCGAGCTCACGCTCAAAGTTTGGGAGATCGTATGATTTTTATGTCAAAATTCACAATTTTCTAAGTTCGTGACCTTGACCTTGGGACGAAAATGAAAAATCGAGCTCCGTGGGGCTATGCAGGTGCCATTGGGCGAACCAAATACCGAAACCCCTGCCAGATTCGACAAACCCCCTCGGAGAAGATGGATTTTTATGTCAAAATTCGCAATTTTCTAAGTTCGTGACCTTGTGACCTGGACCTTGGGACGAAAATGAAAAATCGGGCTCCATGGGGACGTGGGGGCTAACCAAATACCAAAACCCCTGCCAGATTCAACAAACCCCCTCAGAGAAGATGTAAATTGAAATTGGCTACCCCCTAAAAACGTTTTTTGGGCGTGGCTTTGCCCATAATGGGCGCACCACGCCCATTCTCAGGAAAACACAACTCGATCATGATATAAACCCCCACCGAAATTTTATCAGGATCGGATCAAAACCCACGGAGCTATGCTCGGGACAGACAGACAGACAGACAGACAGACAGACAGACACACACACCAATAACGAATATAGTGGTCACTTACTTTTTCGTGAACCAATCAGAAGAAAAACAATAGGTTACCCAGTCCATTTGACTGGGTACCCTAATATAATAATTTTAATAAGGGAAGATGAGGGAGGGCTATGGGGAGAAACCTTTGAAACATGGTCAAGAAAAGTGACAAAAGTATCTGAAATCTCCCACGTGAAATAAAGGGCAGCAAGAAAGGCATCAACAAAGATGATGAACTTGTCAAGTTGTTGTCCACTGTATGATGTTTCACCATGCAGTCATCGATGTTGCAGCGAAAATAATTCAGATGTGGGACCATCAAATCAAAATTTTGCTTCTACAAATAAGCAACAAAACATAAGCACAGCTTGGAACAATTTTGGTTTCTGTGGCGACCCCACTTGTTTGGCATGTCAAATTCACCAACAAAAAAAAAAAAAAGGAAAATTAATTGAGTGCAAGAACAAGTTTAGTTGAGTGGAGTCATTTCAGAACTGAACTCTGGCAATTCAGACGTCAGAAAGAAGTACCCAAAAGGGACTTGGAACATCCAATGTTCCTTGTTAATAAGAATCACAGTGGAGAAGACGACGTCCAAACTCACTCTTCCACAAGCTGAGATTTTGTATATCATTTTTCTTTTTAATCAATCAGCGAGAAACCTAAAGTGAAGAAAAGTTGGAAAGGAATGATTGATGACCTTGATACATACAGGTATGTATGTATCAAGGTCTGTTATACAACTTAAGGAACGACATGACCGATGACAGCATCAATATTTTCACCCCACCCCTATACCAAATTAGCCCGAGATGACCCTCAAAATTTTTCATACTAATCAGATAAAGCATTCGGCATATGCAACAATGACGTCATAACGAAGCTACCAATGATAGCATCATCAAAAAAATAATAATCACACTTGTTTCCCATGGGGAGCACTTGACATGTGCCAAGTTTCAATTTTTTTTTTTTGGAATTCGGAGATAGAGGTCCAAAGCTTTTTCCTTTTTTCAAACATAGCTGCCTCACCATATGACCTATGACATCATAATTATCATGAAAACATTTTACATGAGTAGTCACACCGATGGTGAAAATTTCATGTCCATCGGATAAGCGGTTGCAGAGAAGAAAAAAAAAAAAAAGAGATAGAAAATCAGCATGGACGGACAACCCAAAAACAATGCCTCTGGCGACTTCGTCAGCGGAGGCATAAAAAGTTCATCAAATGATGCTCTTTTTCTATTGTCCACTGAAAGTGGTGTATAGAACCACATGTGCAAGCCCACCATTCAGCATATGTATATGAAGATATGAGAAAACATCATTGCATTCAGTCACAGAGTATTACAGACATGCAGTTCAATTGCCAACACACCTGAAGATACGCCACGTGGTAATCCAGAAGCACCTTTGCGTTGCTGATATTTTCTTTTGTGCCCACAAACACAAACGGAACCTTTCCCTGTAAGGGCCAAACACAAGTTCGTTGGTTTCTTCTTTGAAATTGGTCTGGGCTACAATCAGATGTACAAGCCAAGATCAGTCACTCGATCATTCTTACAGCTGAAGTGTTTGAAGAGGATTACATTGGGATTCCAAAACAAAGAAACAAAAGATTAAAAGTGTTGAGAAAAGTTGTGAATTTAGGATTGGCCTTCGGTAGTTGGGAAACCATCAGTTAAGTAAAGAAAGGCACATTCAAATTGTTGCACGGACAAAAACCGATCTGCTATTTCAACCAGAGTGGTCTTCACCTGGGACTATGCAGGACAAATTCACCAAGCTCTAATATACTCCTTGAGGCAGGGGGGAACGGGGGAGGGGAGAGGCGGAGGTGAGTGATATAAGCGAGTGAAGGAGGAAGCGTATGGGGGAATAAATGGCTAAGGTAATGTTAAAGGGTAAAAGGGGGGAGGGGGTGTGAACCAGAAAAACAACTGATGTTCCATCATCAGCTTATGCAGTCGGTGATGCCGTGAGAGTGTTTAATACATTGGTCAAGGCACCGCAGAGTGGGTCAGTGCTGGTGTGTGTGTCATGTCTGTCGTGTCAGTGTGTCTGCTGCGTCACTCATATCTGCAGCAAGATTGCTTAGTTAATTGGGTTATCACAGATTTCCTCAGTAAAATTAATCACCAAGGAGGATCTTTGTACTGGTCACATCGTGCCATCACGTGGGTAGGATATAGGGGTTGTTCATTCTCTTTGCCGGTTTATTTCTGACAAGTTTAATCAATGCAGTGTAGTATTTTAACTTTAATTCCTTTCCCAGCTACATTTTAGAAACCTCGTCGACTGTGTCATGGATGCTTAAGCAGAATGGATGCCTGGCAGGCTACTGCCGGTTGGTCAGAATAGGTGCAGCAAGTGCTGTTGTGACACGTGTGTTCATGGCTCCGTAACAGTTGAGAGTTGGATGTTTGAATGTACGCGGACACGTACGCGGAAACACACATGCACAGGTGAAGTTAAAAGAGTAACACGAGTCATAACATGTGTGAAGCAAAGAAATGAGGAAAGAAAACATCAATAAGAGCACTAAAAGGAGGCAAGAAAATGTAAAAGGACGAAATAAAGAGAAAGAGGTCAAACTAATACAACTAGCAGCTGTATCTTTGCTCAGAGTGAAGCAAACCTCCTCGCGCTTGTACTTTCGCTCATTGTCACCCTCGATCTTAACACGCACAACACCAGACTTGTCCACGATCTCTTGGATTGCATGACCATTCTTCCCAATCACCTTTCCTGCAGGCAATGCAATTCAACAAGAAAATAATTATATTGATATTGCATGAGCATTCACCATTTGCACTGTGCTATGCATAAGATTAATTAAAATGAACACATTACTTTTTGGGGAAAACTTAAGCTAGAATTCAATTGTCACTTTGACGACCTTTTATGCTTCTGAGCAAGATGCACGTGCCAGCACGGGATTTTAAAACGGGGTAGGGATGGAGGCTGCAGAAATGCAAAAGGCGTCTTCTGTCATCGAGCCAGCAAGCTGGGAACAACAATTCACATTTATTGCCAAAGGTGATGCAACTTATATGCTCTAATGGCGACGAGGTGCTCCATTTGAAACTGTTTGCTTGATATAGGTATGTAGCTTTTTGATGCCTCAGGTCTGTAATAAAAATTTGGATTGGTATCAAAGTCAGTGACCATTTGCAAATTAATAGCAGGAAGGAGGATGCACACCAGCTAAAATTAAGATTTTTGTACGAAATTTCTATTTTAGCTCGAATTTTCAAGGCTGAATCGGATGAAAATATAGAAAGGCAAGCCATCATTTTGACAGGCTTTTCTGCTGCTAATAATAAAAATAGGACCACTGGATGTCACTTGTCTGGGCCTTGTCCTAATGTTGCAACCCAAATTTATATCACACTGACTGGTGGGTCTGGCGAAGAAGATTTTTGAAGGAATTTCTGCAATTTTCCCCCAAAAATGACTAACTCAGCCATTTTGACACACTTTCGGTCATTTGATCGGCATGACCTCGAAAGGTTAACATCCCTACCCTGGCTTAATGTTGTCACCCAAATTTGCTGCCATTCTGACTGGTGGGTCTGGAGAAGAAGATTTTTGAAGGAATTTACATCAGCCATTTTGATCTACTTAAAGTCACATGAGTGGAACGAGCTTTGCAATTCCCATTGCAAGTCAGGAGAGGAACGTTGCTGCCAAAGTTCAGCCAGGTCTGCCTAGCGGTTTGGCTGGAGAAGTCGAAATAGGAGACGGATGGAAGGACGATGCGCGATGACAAAACCCCATCTGGAATTTCAATTCCAGATAAGCGAAAAATAACTTGTGGTTATTGGGCCTAAATATAGGTTTGCCACGGTTTTCACATCCTCTTGGTCGTCGATGGTGACTTTTGAAATCGCAAACGGTTGCTGTAATCGGGCCATTTCAGCTTGGATCTCTCCTATAAAATGTTGTTTGTATGTTTATTGAGCATACCACCAAATATTATGCTGTAGTATCCCTGTCAAGAAAGGATGCATACGAGGAGATGGGAAGAAGTGGGGGAGGGGGAGGGATTGAATAATGGAAGAAAATAAAAGGAAGATGAAGAAAGAAGATTATACAGTGGTTGAAGCTGTGTATAAGCAGAAAGGAAGGGGAAGAATAGTGAAAGCACACAAGGTCAGCAGTCAGAAATTTCAAATGTCTCAAGGATGAAATATGTTCAAGGGGAATAGCATCTTTCCTCTGCCAGGCATAAACAATGTTGTTTCCCTTTGAAGAAATAATTAACCTCTCCAAAACTGATGCCAAATAATCTTAAATCAAGATCAAACCAAAACCTCGTCAAGGATCTACCAGAGAAAGAAATTTTCAGCATCCCATTTTCTTTTGCTTAAACCTTTGCTGTATAAATTAATTACCCTCATCAGAGGAGAGGGTATTGCATTTGGGTCTGTTTGTCTGTCTGTCTGTTTGGCCGCACAGAACTTTCGTGTTTTTCTCTGCAACTGCTTGTCGGATTGAGACGCAATTTTCACCATTGGTGCGACCACTCATGTAGAACGTTTTGATGATAAAGGTCACGTAGTGTGGCAGCTGGAGAAACATTCTATCATGATGGGTTTGGGGGTAATAAAATAAATAAATTGATGATAATTAAAACGTGGTATTAAAATGAAAATGTTAAACCTGAAGTAAAATGTACTCAAATATGATATGATTCTTTCTTAGTATGTATCCATTTGGAATTAACTTAATTATATTTCTCTTCTGTATGGAAAGATCACCTATATATTAAATGTGTAAACAGGTTGAACTTTGCCAGTCAGTTGAATATAAGAATTGCCTATCATTTTAAAAGCTATCTAAAGGGATTTTTAAAACAGACACAAACAAGTTGGAATGTGGATTTGAGAAGGTGTCCAGATGTATTCATGAAGCTCTGGTTGCTTCAAGATAATATATCTTCCCAATTTTGGGAGAAGCAGACTGATTTTTAACCTACATAAGATAGAAACTTGTTTTAATGGCCATTTTGAGTTGGCGTTTTATTTTATTTGAGTTTTAATGGCAAACGCCATTTAAGGGTTGGCGTTTGACATCATTCTTGCATTCTGTGCGATTAATATGTCTGGATTTGAATATGTGTTCCAACCATTTAAGCAGGAGCTGTCAAAGAAGACTGAAGATAAGGTTCACCTGGAAATTGTCAAGACCGGGTGAACTGGCGTCAGCATCAGAAAATTATTTTTAAAAAACTGTGTCTTACTGGAAACTATATAAAGATGAAGATTCTCTGGTTATGTTGAGAGATCTGGAGTAAATTTGTCTGTCCAGGATCTCCTGTGCTGGCACATACAATCTGTTTGTTTGTTCAAAAAATGTTTTAAAATTGTACTGACGTTCTGTATCTGTATCTACACAGCCATATTGGAATCACAGAAATATAACCAACAGAGATGGGGAATCCCCCGCCATTGAAAAATAATTGAAATCAGATAAGCGTTTCTCCATTTATTACAAAAAAATGTTTTCAAGATGGCCGCCGCAGTCGGCCATCTTGGATCAGGCCACGCCCAAAATCAATAGGGTTCTACCAAAATCAAAATCAATAGGTGTAGTGGTACATGTGTGACTCAAATTTCAAATCGATATGGCGGAAAAACTTTTTTTTCAAGATGGCCACCCCAGTCCATCTTGGATCCGGCCAGGCCCAAAATCAATAGGGTTCTTCCTTTTCAGGTGGTACATGTGTGACCCAAATTTCAAATCGATATGGCAAACAGTTTATGAGTTATCGCACTCACAGCTATAAATGTTGACGCCCAGCCAGCCGGACGGACGACCCGGGTGACAATAATATCCCCCTTCCACCACGCGGCGGGGGATAAAAACTTTTGACCTCTGTATCTCTGAAGCCGCACCAAGGAAAAAATTGAAACTTGACACATAGCAAGCACTCCTCATGGGGAATGAGGGTGATTTTTTTGTTAATGACATCATAGGTGCACTTGTTATGATGTCATAACTGCATGTGCAGAACACCACACCCGATCGGTATGAAATTTTTTGAGGGTCATCTATCATCTCGGGAGAAAATGGTCCACAGAAAAGAAAATTAATGATGCCATTGGTCACGTGATTCGGCAACCATATTGTTAATAAAAAAAATGAAAAAAAACCTTCAAAAATCTTCTTCTCTAAAGTGGCTGAACAAATCGAGACGAAACTTTACACATATGACCGCCTGCCCATGTGGAACAAAAGTTTCACACATCTGATATCATAGGTCACATGGTTTGGCAGCCATATTGGATTTACCCTGAAATCCATCAAAATACACCACTCAAAAGAAGTCATGTGAGGGTCTGCAATCTGATTGCTCTTCTTCTTGTTATTCTTGTTGCAGTACTTTTTTTAAAGTAACAGTTTTGTCAACAAATTATTAGTTAAACAAAAACACTATATTTCTGTTAAATATGTGCAATGATACTTGTAATGTTAAGTGCAAGACAGTTTTCAAAAAAGTACTGACATAAGTATGGTTCTGTCGAAGGGAGGGGATCCATAGCTCAACTGTGGTAAGAGTAGTATGGTCTATGTGTTTCGAGTAGGTTAGATTGCCATGTAACAGGAATCTGTGAGAGCAAGTCGTTTGTTACACGTGATGCTGAGGAGGTAGAGTATGTAATTTATACATGGAGTAGGCAGATTTATTATGCATGCGTAAATACCTCTCGTTTGTTGGTGAGGCGAGGTGATGACTTACCATTGCAGAGGCATGTGTGCAAAAAGTCGATTACGATTTCTCTGGCCAACTTGTGCCAGCCATGGTGGTGTCGTGGGCTATGGGAGCCCAGAAGAAAGAAAAAAAAATGTAGATTTCTTTTTATTGGGACAGCCCCTGTGGACAGCAGCCCAGAGGAAGACTGCCTCGGCAGAGGTGGATTAACATTTTTTGTGGTTTAGGAAGGAACGGCTGGCTTAGCAAGCGACAGCAAGCTGATGAGTAATTTAACACACCTCAGCACATGTGCGAGACCCAAAGACCCTTTACTGGTTCTGCCGCTTGTTTAACAGAAAAAGTTAATTTCATGTAATTTTCACTCTTTTCGCCTTCTGTTGAGCTCTTCCACTTTTCAGCATCTCCCATACGAAATCTCGGACAAGGCAACTAGGTTTAAACAAATCATCACACAACTTTGCTGGGAGCAAGAATATCCCCAGAACCACATCGGGAACACCAACCAAACCCCACTTACATTTGATGTCCCAAGAAACACCAGTGTCAGCGAACGGAGTCAATACAGTGAGTATTACCACTATCGGACACGAGAAAGATTGGATCACTGTCATTCTAGCGTGCACCGCCGATGGAGGGAAGCAGCCACCATACGTCCTCTTTTAGAGGAAGACGCTCCCCAAAGAGAAGTTCCCAACGAGCATCATCGGGCGAGTCCATCTCAAGGGTTGGATGGATTAAGAGCTCGTCCAAGACTGTGGGGGAGGCATGATGACGGTCTTTCCTGACGACAAATCATGCTCGTCTTGGAAACGTTCTGGCGTCACATGATTGAGCAGATGAAGACTGCATTTACGACGCAGCAAAACTGATCCAGTAATGATCCTGAGCAGCATAACGTCCCTTCTCCAGCCACTAGATGGCGACCTCAACAAGCGTTTCAAGGACTGTCTGCAGTGCTGCTGGTTGGAGTGGATTATCGAGGGGGAGAAGACTGACAAGGGACTGGTGTTGGCGCAGTGGTTAGGGCAGCGGCTTGGGACCCAAAAGGTCCTGAGTTCAAGCCCCGTTGGGCCACTGAATTTATATATATATATATATATATATATATATATATATATATATATATATATATATATATATATATATATATATATATATATATATATATATATATATATATATATATATATATGTATATATATATATGTATATATATATATGTATATATATGTATATATATGTATATATATATATATATATACGTATATACATATATATACATATATACATATATATACATATATACATATATATACATATATATATATATATATATATATATATATATATATATATATATATATATATATATATATATATACACATATATATACATATATATATATATATATATATACACATATATACACACACACACACACACACACACACACACACACACACACACACACACACACACACACACACACACACACACACACACACACACACACACACACACACACACACACACACACACACACACACACACACACACACCTACCAAGTCGTATAACACCAGGGGGTTGACTCAGCCTGTCATCCTTCCAAGGTCGGCAAAATGAGTACCAGTGTACTGGGCGCAGTGAATGCCCCGGTTAGAATAGGTGGACCATATCCCTGTGTGTCATAAGAGGCGACCAGGGTTGCGTCAGGAAGGGCATCCGACGTAAAAACCTATGCCAAATCATTATGCGGACACCAAAACGAATTTCCATACCGGATCGGTCGAGGCCCGGGTTACCAACGACCGCCACCGGTACCGCTGGTCAGCAGGGTACCAGTGGAAATTGTGCTACTGCTGGGCGAAGGAGGAGAAGGAGACGGGGAAGGCGAGTCCGGAGGCAGTGGGAGAGGGGGAAGAGTAGAAGTGTGGAGGTGAGAGTTGGAACTCTGAATGTTGGGACGATGACTGGCAAAGGGCAAGAGTTAGCTGATATGATGGAGAGAAGAAAGGTGGACATACTGTGTGTACAAGAGACCAAGTGGATGGGGAGCAAGGCTAGGAGCATTGGAGGTGGTTTCAAACTGTTCTACCATGGTGTGGATGGAAGGAGAAATGGTGTCGGGGTAATCCTGAAAGAAGATTATGTCAAGAGGGTATTGGAGGTGAGGAGAGTGTCTGACCGAGTGATGAGTGTGAAGTTGGAAATTGAAGGGGTGATGATGAATGTCATCAGTGCATATGCCCCGCATATGGGGTGTGAGATGGAGTATAAAGAAGATTTCTGGAGTGAGTTAGATGAAGTGGTGGGGAGTGTATCCAAGGATGAAAGAGTGGTGATTGGAGCAGATTTCAATGGGCATGTTGGGGAAGGGAATAAAGAGGATGAGGAGGTGATGGGTAGGTACTGTCTCAACAAGAGAAATGTGGAAGGGCAAATGGTGGTAGAGTTTGCAAAAAGAATGGAAATGGCAGTGGTAAATACGTATTTCAAGAAGGAGGAACACAGGGTGACATACAAGAGTGGAGGAAAGTGCACACAGGTGGATCACATCTTAAGCAGGAGATGCAACCTGAAATAGATTAGAGACTGTAAGGTGGTGGCAGGGGGAGAGTGTAGCTCGACAGCATCGATTGGTGGTCTGTAGGATGATTTTGGAGGTGAGGTTGAGGAAGACAGTGAAGGCTAAACCAAGGACCAGATGGTGGAAGCTGAAGGAGGAAGAATGTTGCGTGGAATTTAGGGAGGAGGTGAGACAGGTTTTGGATGGTGGTAAAGATGGGTGGGATGATTGGGCAACTACAGCAGAAGTGGTGAGGGAGATAGCTAGGAAGGTACTTGGTGTGACATCTGGACAGAGGAAGGAAGATAAGGAGACTTGGTGGTGGAATGAGGAAGTACAGGAAAGTATAAGGAAGAAGGGGTTGGTGAAAAGGAAATGGGATTGTCTCAGAGATGAAGAAAGTAGGCAGGAGTACAAGGAGTGGCAGCGAAAGGCAAAGGGAGAGGTGGCAAAGGCTAAGAAAAAGGCATATGATGAGTTGTATGAGAATTTGGATACAAAGGAAGGGGAAAAGGATTTATACCGATTGGCCAGACAGAGGGACCGGGCTGAGAAGGATGTGCTGCAGGTTAGGGTGATAAAGGACGCAAATGGGAATGTGCTGATGAGCGAGGAGAGTGTGTTGAGAAGGTGGATGGAGTACTTTGAGGAGCTGATGAATGAAGAAAATGAGAGAGAGAGAAAGTTGGAAGAGGAGGAGATAGTGAATCAGGAAGTGGGGTGGATCAGTAAGGATGAAGTGAGAGGCGAGATTGAGATGGTTTGGACATGTGCACAGGAGGGAAGCGGAGTATATCGGGAGAAGGATGCTGAGGATGGAGCCACCAGGCAGGAGGAGAAGTGGAAGGCCAAAGAAGAGGTTCATGGATGCGGTGAGGGCGGACATGCAGGCGGTTGGAGTGTCAATGGAAGATGTGGAAGATAGAGCGAAATGGAGATGGTTGATCCGCTGTGGTGACCCCTAACGGGAGCAGCCGGAAGAAGAAGAAGAAAGAAGAAAGAAGAAAGAAGAAAGAAGAAAGAAGAAAGAAGAAAGAAGAAAGAAGAAAGAAGAAAGAAGAAAGAAGAAAGAGAAAAAGAAGAAGAAGAAGAAGAAGAAGAAGAAGAAGAAGAAGAAGACCGACAAGGGACTATGCATGAGAAAGGTCAACCTCCCAACCATCATCTTATGGATAGAAAACGTGTGGGAGGAGCTGCCATCAGCAATCATCTGTTGGGCCTTCCCGAAGTGCTGTATATCCAACTGCCCTGATGGGACGTAGGATGATGTGCTCCAGGAGGACATAGCTATCAGCGACTCAGGAAATGAAGAGAGCAGCAACACTGACATCAGCTGTCCAGAATTGAATGAATGGCTGCGTGCCCTCTTCGGCAAGGAGACAGATGACGAGGACTTCCTGGGCTTAAACTGAAAAGCTTAAGCATTAAGGATAAGCTAATGCTTCTAATGAAAGGCACCTTTCAGGGCCACAAATTGGCAAGAAAGAAGGTTAAAGAAGGTAAAGCCTAGTCCCGCTTTATTATTCTTCTTTGGATTCCTTTCATGGGTAAGGTCACAAAATTGGGTGGCAAAACATGAATTTTTCCCCCCATGGGAATGGACACAAAATTAGGGTGCAACTTATACATGGGAATTCATGGTTCATTATGAACAATACACATTTAAATCAGTTATGGAAATTACACCATGCAAATTCAATCAGTCTGAACATACCCACAAGTGTACGTGGAACTTGAACGGGCTGCTCGCAGAACTCAAGCAGTGCACGAGCCTGGCGTACAGCTTCAGGTGTCTGTGGAAGACAATAAGCAATAACCCAAAATCCAACTGAAAATACCACAATATTAAAAGTATAAGGTTAAGAACAAGCATTAAAATGATATATGGAACTGGAGCTACTGCATGCTCACCTCTCCGTAGATACGGAAGGTGGATGTTCGGTCATCAAGCTCAACAGCAGATATGCCAGGCAGGTGTCTGGCAGCCTGGATGTTGGCTCCGTGTGTGCCAATGGAGAGGCCGACGAGCTCCTCATGCACAGAGAATTCTTCACAACACGCCGTCGCCAGCTGACGAGTTGTCTACGAGAAAAGTACAAGATGAAGCAAACAAAATCACTCAGAGTGACACTTGGAGAAATGGACCGGCACTCGGTAGAGCGCATACCTTTGCCAGGCTGAACACTGTAAATTTCGTATCCCACTGATAGGTCGGATCTGAATTTGGAGCTTAACCAAAATCGAATTAGCTTGTTATTGTCACCAAACCAACTCTTCCACCTCGTTTTATCACAAGTCGTCCACAACTTCAAGAAATTGCATCATGCCATACATAGTTTTTGGCCCATCTCTTGATGGTGAAGAATCACTTTAAAAATTCTTGTATCCGGATCCGGATTCCAATCTTCACCAAAATTGAATCAATTTGTCCTTTTCACACATCGCTGTCCACCAAGTTTCATCCGAATCTGTCCACAACTTTTTGAGATATCATGCAATATCGTTTTTAGCCCCATCTCTCAATAATGAAGTTAACAATTAAATAATTCTCGAATCCAGATCTTCACCAAAATTGAATCAATTCTTCTGAGTGGCACTCCCAACCTATTCAAGTTTTGTGTATATCTTGCTGTATATCGTTTTTGGCCCTATCTCTCAATGGTGAAGAATCACTGAAAAAATTCTAGGAGCCGGATCCGGATCTGGATCTTTACCAAAATCTAATCAGTTTGTCCTTGTCACACACCCGATCTGTCCACAAAATTTCATCCAGATCCGTACACAACTTTTTGAGATATCCTCCACACAAACAGACAAACAGACAGAAAGGGGTGAGAACATAACCTGCTTCACCTTCGGTGGTAGAGGTAATAAATTTTACTTGTATATACTGTAGGTACTTCAATTTCAATAAAATAATAATTTTAAAGATCGTTAAAATTTTTTTTAGAAGTTGAGCACGATTGTAGCAGTCTGATACATCACCCTGATTTAACATGCCCAAGTACTGCAAAACTGGACGTTACTGGAAGTCATAAGAAGGAAAGTTGTGTTCTACAGTGTTCAAGCATGTAATATAATTTAAATGAAATAAGGATGGTAAAAGTCGAATAAAGAAACTGATTCCAGAATTTACCGCTGATAATGAAGTGTCGATGACACCACCCTATCGAACATGTCACATTAGTTATTCATGCCAGTTGTTTGTGTTCTTTATGACGTCCTTAAAAACAGCAAGTTTCCTGTTTGGAATTATTTTCAATTTTGTTTGACTGCCAGAAAGTTAAAAAAAACTATCTCACTTCTGTCTATGCATGCGCTATTGGGACGAATTCAGAGCTGAAGTACTGCTAAACAACAGGTTTGTGTTCCGATTCATGGTCCGATTTGTGTTCAAAACATAGCATTAAATTTAAAGCAAGTTGTTCCTTGATCATAAACTGACGTTTGTAGACAGACCGATGGACGGACGGGATTGACATGAACCAATTGCTCAAATCCGCTTGTCACTTCATATGGGTGGGGTAATTAAATGAACTCTGCAATTCAATGCAAATACAGTATTCAAACACAACATGTTGAAAAGAACCAAAATGAACTCCCAAATGTCATCCACACCAATGGAGTGTGCCAAGGCTGGTTTCTTCTCTGAATCAGAACCTAAGGTAATCACTGAACAACTTTTTCCGGTTGAAACCAATTGGCCTGGCATAATGAAAACAGCTGAGAAGTTCACCTTTGACAACTCCACTGTGCCAATGTAGTGCACTCACCTCTAACTGTCGAGTTGCTTCTTCATTGCGGATCTTTAGCTGAAGTTTCTTTCTAATTCCCCTGAAATGCATGTCACTCAGCATGGATGCTCGCTTTGCTGTGCTGCTATTTCTGGACTGCAGAACACAGACATCCACAAGCATGTACAACCATCAGCATATGACAATTTTAGGAGTAACAAATTATACAAGGGCAGGGGTTTCCTTAGAAGCCGGTTACCGGCGACCCGCAGCAGACCACTCATAGAAAAAATGTAAAAGGTCACCGCCTACTTCAGCGCCGATTTTTCGGGGTTTTTAAAAAATTTTTGTCACCACGAAATCTCTACACCCCCTGTTTTGAAATCCGAGATGTAAACACATTAGTATTTCGATAAAACCGGGCTTACTTTTACTGTTAGTACTCTCGCCAGGTCTCACACAACACTGACCTAAAAATAACACAAGCAGCTAAAACACGCCTCCTGCAATGGAGAGTTCTCTGCTTTAGCCTCGTTTTGGACTGTTGGCCTGATACCCTGAATGACAAACTATACAGCAATGACCTCAAGAAAATAAACTTTTGTAGGCCTCACAGTTTCGGTGCCGAAACGATAGCATTGAAACGAAAATCCCTTTTGACTTTGGATTTTCGAAGAAGTCCAAAGACATGGGAGGTAAGCTTCTGGCCATCAGTAATGGGTCTAAACTTGCACTCTCGCAAGTGCGACGTTGTTGTTGTTTCACGAAACGCGTGTTTTACCTAGTCCATTTTGAGCTTTTGTCAAGTGATGTGGCTCCAAAGTACACGGTCACCTGTTGTGCCTTTTTAATTTATAAAGAAATTAGTCTATAAGCTTAAAGCAGCTTTTGTACATGTTATTATTCATGGTTATTTGCACTGAAAATTGCCATTTATTCATGGAAGTGAAGGCCAAGTATGAGCAGCTGTGAACTGGCCAACTGAATACTGGTACCGCAGGTACATGCATGTACCATAGACTTGCGAGCTTTTCTTGACGGTATAACAACACGATATTGGCGGATAATGTAAGGTGGAAGTTTAACAAAATTGGGATTGTGACTGACGCAGTATTTACACTTAAGACTGTTTGATTGGTTGACCAATTGAAGCTAGCTGACATCAAATAAAGAAATTATCCGAAAACGAGTGAAGTTAAATACATGTTTATCATTCGTTTTCAAACAATAAACTAGTCTAAAGTTATTAGTTTGAGCTGTTTATTGAATCAAAACAAAACACAATAAAATAATAATAAACAATATTTAACAAAGTAAAATAAAATTGAAGAGGGAAAATATGCATAAAATGAATGAAAGAAAATTTACAAATATAATACTTAGCTTCCCTATGCTTAAATAGTTCATCAGATATTTAGGGAGTTGTGAAGTTTAGGTGTTGTCATTGTTTGAGGTGGCCCTCAACCTCTGGCTAATGGTCGGCCCTTTTGCAAAGCAGTTTCTCACAGTGATGAATGCATTTGGACTATTTTCAGTGACTCTACTGCTTAACATCCAAGCAATTTTCATTACATTTAGTGAGTACATTTCATTACATTACATTACATGATAATATGAGAACTATTTCATGTCAGAAATCATGCTAGAATGCATCATCCAGCCATCTAGGATCCTCCGGCTTCCAGGGCCCTCGGCAGGCCCTGGACCCCGGCCATACAGCTGCGCTCGCTTTGCTCACGGTGAAGGAAACCTGCTACTTTTTAATGGTAACCCTCCTACTCCAAAAAATAAGGAAACCCCTGCAAGGGCATGTTGAAAAGAATGCCTGCAATTGTTTTTCTCCACAAAAGGGTAAAGATATTCTAATGAAACAAAGCACAGTCAGCACATAAGTTCTTCCCACCACTAGATGTGAAGTTTCATGATTCTGACACTCGATGTCTCAGTGCTATGGGAGTAAAGATGGCAGCACGACGTTGTGAGTGTGGTTAAAGCAGCGTGCAGTTATTGAGCTTCTAACAGCAGAGAACGTGGCTCCTATCAACATTCATCGACGAATGAAAGTTGTGTATGATGATTGCATTGATGCGAGTGCCATCGATGGGCTCAGCACACCAAAGAAAGTGACGCTCGACAAACGGACCTGAAAGATAAGCAGTGTTGCGGGAGACCATTAATGGCCACAGGTACAGCTCCCAACAACACGCCGATCAGTTTATCAAAGGGAACCGGCACATACATCAGAAGACTCTTGCTACTCAGTTTGGAATTTCACATGAGCGAGTGCATACGATTGTGACCACTTCCGATGATGTCAAGGCTGCTGTGAAGCACTGGTGAAGTCGACAGTTCTATCGTGACGGCAACACAAAACGACTCGAACATTGACAGAAATGTGTGGACCGCAGTGGTGATTATGTTGAGAAATAAGCACGATGGTAGAATAAAGACTGATGTTAGTATCTGTCTGTTTCACTCTTTTACCTAAGGAGAAGAATAGGAGGCATTACTTTTCAACACACCCTTAAACTTACCCCACCTATGCCCCCTCCATTCCACACAATTAAATTGAACTTTAGCTGCCCCAAATACATGCCCACAGAAATGAAAGCAAAAGCATTCCATCTTATAGCCACACAGCGTAAGCACTGGCATTAAAATACTGTCATTGGCATCCTTATACATTAGGCGATCGTAACAACTGAGAAAGCGTGAAGCATTTGAACACATTCCTCCCTTTCCCCACCACCCTGTTAATTTAAATGAGGTTGAAGTTTGGCTGGCCTTCATGCAGATAGATACACCATGTGGTAATTACAATCGCAAGTGGAATTCAGTTGACAATTCCACTAATACTGCACATACAGTGGCCTGAAAAAGTATTCACCTCCCTCCAAAGTTTTCACATTTTGATGCCACCTGAGCTTATTTCATGATTCTTTCAAATCAAACTTAATATATAGTCTTCACAATCTACTCCAAAGTGATAAGGCTAAAAGAAATGCAGATAAAATGTGAATAAGATAGATCAACAAAGAAAAATCAGATGATTCTCAGTTGTATTCAAACCCTGGGCCTAATTAACCCTAAATCACTTCAGGAGGAAATTATTTGTTTGAAAGGTTAGAAAATAAGTGCAATCTGTTTCACCTGCATGTAATCAGTGGTTTAACTTTAAAAATTAAGCTACCCCACATATCTAAGGAGTTTTAAGGTGCAACTCACATGATCAACCATCAAGGCAAATTTAAAGTACAAGGAACTTTCAGAAGAAGTCAGACATTAAGTGGTGGAGAAGCACTATTTATGAGAGGATTATAAGAAGATTTCAAATTCACTCATCACCCCTTTGAGTACGGTGAAATCCATCATGAATAAGTGGAAGAGTTATCATACCACCCAGACTCGACCCAGATCAGGTTGCCCATCCAAACTCACTAACTGGGCAAGCAGGAAACTGGTTTGGGATGTCACTGTAAATCCAACAATGACTGAAAGATCTGCAAGGCTCTATGTCCAAGATGGAGTTCAGTGTTCATCAATCAACAATATCCCATTCCCTTCACAAAACTTGCCTCTATGGACAGGTAGCAAGAAAGAAGCCATTACTGAAAAAGACACATTTAAAACCTCGTATGGAGTTTGTGAAAAACATCTTAATGATACTGCAGGCATGTGGAGAAACGTCTTGTGGTTAAATGAGACAAAAATTGAACTTTTTGGTCTAAATTCAAAGCGTTACGTCTGGAGCAAGCCTAACACTGCACCATCACCCAGTCAACACCATCCCGACTGCCAAGTATGGTGGTGGCAGCATCATGTTACGGGCTGCTTTTAATCAACAGAGACTGGCAAACTTGTCAGGATAGAAGGGACAATGGATGGTGCAAAGTACAGGAGAATCCTTAATGAACACCTGCTTGAGTCAGCCATGAATCTGAAACTGGGTAGGAGATTCACATTTCAGGAGGACTATGATCTGAAGCACAAAGCGAAAGCCACGCTGGACTGGCTGAATAAGAAGAAAATAAATGTTCTTCAGTGGCCCAGTCAAAGTCCTGACTTGAACCCAATTGAACATTATGGTGAGACTTGAAGATTGCAGTCCATCGACGATCCCCATCAAACTTGGCAGAACTAGAAAAATTTTCACGTAAAGAATCTCTTCAGTTATGAATAAACAAAGTTCACCTGGAAAAATAGTTTCTGCATAATTTGTAAT
This sequence comes from Eptatretus burgeri, assembly GCF_056783735.1. Lineage (NCBI taxonomy): Eukaryota > Metazoa > Chordata > Myxini > Myxiniformes > Myxinidae > Eptatretus > Eptatretus burgeri. The sequence continues at coordinate 45,402,508 of NC_140962.1, forward strand.
TCATCTAAATGTGGCATTATTGGGAGGGGGTGAATACTTTTGCAGGCCACTGTACCATTGTTCATTAACTGTACTGTACCATTAACCACGGGTGTATTTGAAGGTGCTATGTATGAGGGTAACGACTATTAGAAGCCTCACCATGATGATAAGGTGCTTGTCGTCGCCCTTGTAAACGACCGAATGAGCTTCAATAGCCTTCTTGAAATCCCGATGAACAGACTCCTCAGCACACCTACACGAGATCAATGCATCATAATGTGAACAGAGGCTTGCACTTGAGAAAAAAAAAACAAACAAACTAGGTAACAATGTGTAACATGTAAAAGGTTCGAGTGAGGACTATAATATATCACAATCAGATTTCCTCACTCAAACTTACGACAATGTACTGCAAAGGAAATGGTAATGTGCGAACATAATATCGCGCTATATGCAAAAACTGAGAACTTGACGAGCTCGCAATGGTCCCAATTCTTTTCAGGGAGAAAATTGTGACATAAACCTGCCTTGTGACATGAGAGCAGAGAAAAAAAAATAAAGCCAAAAAAAAACCACAAAAAACCCCACTCGTGCATGAGCGGACAATGAGCAATAATACTGTGTTGACATGCACTAGGGAGGAAATTTTTGCAGCTTCATGTCGTATCACGACTTCAGAAAAGAGGGAGTACAACGAAACTAGCGATTGCTGCACACAGGCCTCATACTAGATGCGACGTTGCTGCAAATGTGGCAGTGACCAGCTATATCCACTCAAGTACACCGACACAACAAACTATCTATAGCTTTAGACAGAACTATAGTATTATAAAACACATTAAACAAGCAAATAGATGAGTGTGCCAAAGAGAACTCACTCATCTTGCAAATCGTCAGGGACAGGAACCACAATTTTGTGGAAGGTGTCTTTGCTGATGGGCTTGTTGGGGTTGACTGCACGGAGACGCTCCAGCATGACGATCTCACTGAATGCAGCGTCACAGACTGCATACTCAATCACGTAAAACTGTGGGCAAAGGCATGGGACGGCATTGTCCTTTGCAATAAGATTTTGTTTTCATCTACATCCATCACAAGGCCATACCGAGAGACACAGGTCTCACATAACAAGTAATACTTGGAAAAAAAAATGATTGAAGAAAACTTACATCACCCTTTATCATGCGGACGCGAGCAAGCCACCAACCACATGGTTCCTGCTCGTTTGCTCGAGAAAAAACCTGCAAACCAATGCAGCACAAGAGCTTAAGTCCAACTCAACAGCCATCAAATACTACCTCCCAAAAACAAACAAAGGCCGCTTCACCTTCCACATTTTAATTGAAAGCTCATACAGGGTGATTCAATTTATGTGCTTATATGGCAAGACATGTATGGCAAGTCATCAGATGTGTGTGTGCTCCTCATGGATGTGCTGCACTTGTGAATGTCTGCAGCTATAGAGCACACCATGTGGGGTTTGAAACAGTAAAGGGCTTATCTTGTGAAGCTTTATGCAGCTTTCTTTGGCTAGAAGAGCAGGTGGTTAATTATGAAAATCCTAGTAACCTGGGGATAATTGATTTGGTAAGAAGCGATTGGTTGTTCCATCTAATTACAAGTGAGAAAATTGTGGACAGACAGACAGACGTGCATGCACACGCACACACGAGGGTACTTATTAGGCAGTAGTCTCGGGCCAGTAGGGTTGCCAGAAAGGGATAAGACCTCTGAGGGTCCGAGGTGGTACCTCCCAAATCCCTGCAAAGGTGCGACGTGAATACGAAGGAGAGTTGTTGCGGGGCCGCGCCTTGGTGGCGGCATTGCCAAGGGCCAGGGAGGGCTGAGGAGGTGTCCGCCTGGGTATGTGGTCCAGCAGCCTCTCCCTGAGGTTCTGGGACAGTCTAGCATGTGGTGACCCGCCATGATGGGCTGGTCAATGGATGCGAGTAAAACGCAAGGACCTGGATCTGATTACCACCATCAGCCAACCAACTGGAACATACATGTAAAGTTGTGCTACTAAACTGAAAGTTTCATTGGGAAAGGCCCAGAGAGGCCCGTATAACCCTCCACAGATAGTCCGCTGTGATTAATGAGCCCTCAAGTTTGGAAAGAGGGGCTGGGAAAAATTGGAATGAAAAAGGGAAAAAAAAATGCAACAGGCACTGCTGATATTGACCAACCCCCCTCGTGACAAATTGGAATGACACTAAATTTACTTTTTACCCCTCAGCCCGAATTGGCTAAGGGGTATTGTCGTCATAGTCGTTGCCCGGGCGGGTGTCCGTCCGTCTGTCAACTTTTGGTTTCCGTCAATTTCGAGGAGAACGCCTTGTCCGAGTAAATCCATTTTTGCAGGGTATGTTGGGGTTGAGTAGAGGAAGGGTGCTTTCGAAAATGGGCGCGCTGCGATTTTCAACCTGCTGTTGCTGTTGTTTTTTGGATTCATAAGGAATTTTAATGAAATTGTATGTGTGCATTTGTGTTTGTAAACGTCTTGAATTATCCCTTATGAATCATCTCGAACCACTGGGAACCAATCCCCCTTTCTCCCCATTGAAACAAATGTCCTGTGACATTCGCAGATTCGACATTCATGACATTTTTCAGGAACGCATCCCTCGTGAATGTCAGGGTCTTACTGTATTGGCAATTTGGCATGTATGTAGGCCATGGCAATTAGGAACACATTCTTTAGCGTGTTCTCCATGTGTGGGTCGGATGAATGGTAGCTGAGGAGGGAACATTGCATGTTAGGTTTATGGGTGGGGAGGTTATGCATGTCCGCAGGTGGACTGTGGCCTCCCCCCATTGATCCAGCAAGTGACTAGGAATGGAGCAGCCACTGGTAGGAGAGTCAAATCGGTCAGCCAGAGGGCTGAAAGACCCTCAGCGACCCTTTTGGGTGACCCCTTCTGGCAGGGTGTACAACTAAAGGAGCTGCTGTGTTGCTGGAGAGTGGGAAGTCAAGGGAGGGTCCCAAGAAAAAAAAAGTTTGGGGACCTTTGTTTTACTGCAGACACGCACACACTACACACCCGACCGACACATCATAGGACCTACCTGCTGCCGAGTTAAGACTACATCTTCAGGTAATTGTGATGTTATGGCCCTGCTCAGGTGTGTGCATGTGCGTGTGCGTGTGTGCCTGTGCGTGTGTGTGTGTATGCGCGCGCAGTGTTGGTTTAGATATTGTTACGGTTGTGGAAATTCGCATTACACCATAAAGAGTCCTCAGGTGAGATATCTCGATAGGTCCATGTGTAGTTAAGCCCACACCCATTGTATAGAGGGAATTTATGTGATCCATCCGGGCTGCGACGCTTTGAGTTAGTAATTTTTCTGTTCTATCTTTTATTTCAAACAAACAGCATCTCAACAACCACGCCATCCCCACCACAGCGCCAACCACACTACAATCACGCCAACTGTGACCACCTACGCTACCACATCTTCGCCACTCGCCATTCAATAGGCCCCGTGCGGTTACGAGCTCCGCGGAAGAACAAAAACCACCAACGATGCTCGGGGGTTTTTCCCGCCTGTTTCTCCCGTCTAAATTCTCCACGCTCGGTGTGGGGGAAATGCGATCCGAGCCGGGGGGGGGGGGTCAAAGGTGAGAAAAGGTGGGGGCCTCTTTTTGGGGGAATAATTCTCTGGCCCTGAGCCAAAAACTGACTCCCCCCGGCCCCCGCATGGGGCGGGGTGGAGGGAGAGCGAGAGGGCACGCCCCCCTTCGAGAGGCTTCTCCAAGAAGCTCAAAGGGAGGTGGGGCCAAAAACGGGGCGGAGCGAAGGGCGGAGCCCCGTGCTACAAAAGGCGGACAGCACGGACCTTGAGTAGAGTAGTCTTCGAGGCTTCCTGTCTCCTTGTCTTCGCGAGTTCCTGTGTTCTTCGGGTTATTTGAGCTTCTGGGCTGGACGTCGTCTTCTTCTTGGCGCTGCTTGTCTTGTCGGGGGAAAAGGTCCTGCGCTCGCGGCTTGGCGAGCGGCCTGTCAATGGAGGCACGGACGGGAGATGCGGCAGCGCCGGTTGTGAGGTGGACCTGTGCATCCGGACGAGGAGTGCCGGAGAGGGTTCGCCGTCCACAAGAGAGGTCGGGGCCAGGCGCGAGCACTCTGACGGTCGTGGGAGAAGGACTCACCAGCCACGAAAAGGGAAGTCGCGACTTCTTTTCTTTTTCCTTTGCTTTTTGTGCAAATGCTTGTGGTGGTGCCGTCCGTAAAGTAGAACTGTGTAAGTGTTGCCGTGCATGTAAATAAACCCTTGCTTTTATTCGGTTTTAACTCTGCATTTGCTTTTGTTGTATTATTGTTACTGTGACTGAATATACGTGCTTGCTTTGTGTCCGTGTGTCGCGCAATAAAATGCTTGCTTGTTGAACTGTTCCCACTCTGCTTCGTCTCCTTTCTTTTTATTGACTCTCCATCCTGCATCGCGTAAGAGATTGGTAGTGGGTGTAAGTTCCCGGGAACTAATCTGAACCGTCGAGGTCGACGATAACTCCACCCGGTTATCTCTGCAGTACGGAACGAACCGTTTAAGCGGTTCGTGTCCGAAGTCGACCTGCGGCGAGGTACGATCGCCCGATTAACCATCCACGTAGGTACTTCGGTAGGTCGAGTTCGGCGAACAACCCTATCCGATGCGGGTGGCCGATTGGCACGATTGTGGTGAGGTCGAAAGACCCACCCGTGACTAGCTCCCGCATTGTTCCAAGACGGTCACGACTGAATTGTCCGTCCGGTGGGCGACGTGCCACGATTCGAGTTACGTGGCCGATCGCACGCCGGCGGGCGTGAATTCGCAACAATATGATTGGTTATCGGTATTGTGCTGTGGATATGGGAATGTTCTACTCGGTCACGTGTGACTTGACATGCACTTTGGAAGGCAGATATGCTGCAAAATTAGCCCTAGAAGTTACTAAATTCGGTATTTGGGTTCAGCTGACAGCTGGAGCAGGTGACATCCACGAGGTGACCTGGTAGGTCGATGGATTATATTTGGAAATGGTTAAATGAAATTGTCAGTCAACTCTTTTGTGCCCAATTGTAGATTGTAGCATTTGCAACAGTAGTATTGCATCATCGTTCCAAAATATGTAGTGTCGGAAACTTCTCTTCTTGGAAAATTAAACTTGGACGTCTCCTCTGTGATCAGACACATAAACCATCTGTTTTCTGCAATGAGAATTATGGGGAGACTCTTTTATTTAGGTGTACTATATGTATGGCACCGGGCATAAAAAAAAAAGGGTTAAGGGAGGCCTGCCTGTTTTATACTTGAGTTTTGGCTTCTTTTCTCCCACCCATGAACAACCAATGACCACGGAGCAGAAGATGAAAAATAATGAATGAATAACCTTTGTATATGGAATTTTTTGTACATCATGATTATTAAATTTATTGAAATAAAGTGGATAGAGCATTAATAAGTTGAGGTAAAGTGGCTGTGGCTCACCCACCCAAATCACGCTCTAATTTTGTGGATAAGATAATTAGGTGTATGACAGTATGTGTTAAGGCTGGAATCTTGGGTTGCCGATGGAGAACCTTGGCAGGAGTCTTCGGTCCATGGAGTGGGCTGGGTTGCGTGGAAGAGGGGGATGCACAGATATATCGTACTAAGACTTTAGATTGGGCCGTGTGTTCTAGTAGGATAGAGTTACTCTTGTATTTGACGCTTGTCAGAAGTCAGTCATCTTGAGGAGGTAGTGAGCATCCATTAAAGAGCAAAATAGGGAAAGATTGCTGTGCATAACCTCCTGTAACAGGCGAGGACAGGTGGAAGATTTTGGCATTTAACAACAAAGGCGCATGAAAAAGTGTGACGTGCTTTCCATTGGAACCATCGCGTACACTTTGGTCGGCGAACTGCAAGCCACAGCAATAAAGACAGTTGTGGAGTCTTGGAGAAGGGCGGGACGGCCAAAAAGGCAGTGCCACACACTTGAAGCGGGTGACCAATGAGTGACCAACCGTGCACAGGGAGTCGTCCTGGAGGTGGAAAAGACGGGGTCCACACTCTCCCTTAGCTTGGCCACCACTGCCTCACAGCCTCGCCTCATCACTTCTCAGCACATTTTTACTCTCTCTCTTCCACCCCTTGCTGCACTTCGCTCTGCACGACCATCATCATCCTGTAGCCATAACCAGCTCATGCCAGCCTCAAGTCCTCACCTGCTCTGTTCTTCTTCGTTATGCGAATCCAGTATTTAGTACCATTAACAGAGTATTTATTTATTTAAGTTGCATGTAAGATAGTGTTTGTTTTCCCCTTTCATTCCTGTCTGTGTGTCGACCGTCAGATCTGTGCCATTATTTATTGTTCGTCCCATCCTCCATTTTCCCCGAATACTTTGTAAACAAATTACCCCCGTGTGGGGGTGACGGTCATCTCTATAGTACCACAAGTTCTCAATGTTCAGTTCAGGTAACCGCGAAACAGTCGAAACTAACCGTTTAGATTGAAATAGTTCACAGAGATACACTAGGATAATACTACTAATGACACAATTAATAAATATGTATTGTTCATTTAGTACCCGGATTAACACAACAGAATCACCAGTAAGTGCAATACGTGGTTTTCTGGTCCGTCCACTATCTAGGGACATTTCACTTTCGGTTGTAGAAAAAAAAACGAAAAAAATAGGCTTAGCTCTCGGAGATTATGATAATCTCGTAGATTATTCTTCACTGATTATAATACAACTTTCAGAATGAAAATTGGTCAAGTATTTATAGAGATATTGAGGTTTGAAAAATCGTTAGAGCTCGCAAATTCATTAATTATTAATTCCACAGAAGTTTCATGACACTGCACAAAGTAACATGTCAGGTATGACAAAACATTTTGTATGCCAGATTCATTAATTATTAATTCATTCATTATGGAATGTACTCATTGATATATTAATCAGAAAGCCCGAAGCATGTAGCATAATTTATCACTTATCCCCTCATCCGGGATCCGTGGCCTCGCCCCACAGCCTGCAGCCCTATGTCCGCCGGTGATTATGTTAGATATCGGCACGATCGAGAGGAGCCTGCGAATTATCCCTGCTGATGCACTGAATTGATGCAATCGTTCGGCCAGAATATTCGTTGTCAAGATGTTGCGTGATTAAATCACCAATACAGTCACTCGAATTTATACCGCAGACATACTTCTTAACAATCACCTTCGACACAGAAACCAGTCAATCTGAACCACGCTGGCCACTGCTCAGACGCCATGACCGGACTACTGCACAGTTCTACTACGCAGTTTGGTTAAAGATGACTCGGCATTTTGGCGCGCGCGCACGAAATTATATTTTGAAAATAAATGCCGACGTTTACATTTCGGGTTTTGAAACTTTTGCACCTTCGGCAGAAAATGTATAAATATAAAAGGCTAAAAATGTGTTTTATATTTCATTTCATTTCTCCTTTCTTCCTTCTTTGCGAATCGCATCGGCGTTTTTGGCCATCTTCCAGATCACGTGACGATCAAACGGGAAGGAAATTCAAAAATCTGTCCGGTTCGATACAAGATAATATTTTTTTTTTTTTTTTTTTTTTTTTTTGTATACCTTGGTCGAGGCTCGTATGAGAGCTAACACACAACTCACAGCAAGGAGGCATGAGACAAGAGGGGTGGGAGTGGAAGGGACAAAACATTGGGGAACAGACACAGGTGAACTGTGGAAGGGAGAGGGATGGGGATGGGACGGGGAACATGGCGAGGAGAAGATGGACATTACAGGGACTTTCAGGAAGGAAAGCAGGAGAATTGAAGGAAGTGGGCTTGGGTGGATTATCGGGGGTAGAAAAGATCGAGGATTTGGATGGGGGAAGATAAGAGGTGGTGGTGAACAGCTGTTTTGAAAGCCTGGAGGGAAGAATGGGAAAGAATAGAGTGAGGAAGTTTATTCCAAAGGCGGGAAAAAAGAGGAATGAAAGAGTGAAGATGAGCAGTGATTCGTGATTTTGGTAGTTTTTTACTATCATAATCAATAAACAGTTGCCGAATATCTTGTAGAATGGCAGACTAGATAGGTTTTGAAAATGGCGATTTTTATAACTTACGTGACCTCGTCCCTGACCTTGAACCCGGACAAAAGTTATATCGTTGTGCAACACTCATCGACCTCTACCCACATGCGAAGTTTCATTAAGATCGGAAAGAAAAATTGTTGACGGACGTACGAACGGACGTAGGGACATTTGGTCCAGCTTTATTGGGTCATCTCGGTAGAGATGACCTAATAAACCAGTCAACCAAGAGAAGCATACCTCCCCCGCTTTTTTTTTCTCCTTTCGTGTGCGTAATTATGAAGAATGCATTGCAATTATTACAAACCCAGTAACCTTTTGGCATCCACGGACCACGGTGGTCTTCGACCATCCGGCTCAGACAGTCTGTGTTAATGGACACGTTTGACACAACAGTATATAGACAGGGTGTCGAGGAAGTCCTCGTGCAACTTTGAACCTGTTTGAATGAGGTTGGCTAGTTGTCATCACCAAAATGAAAAAAAAAGCCACAAAATCTGCAGGTGTGTGTGTGTGTGTGTGTGTGTGTGTGTGTGTGTGTGTGTGTGTGTGTGTGTGTGTGTGTGTGTGTGTGTGTGTGTGTGTGTGTGTGTATGTACATACATACATACGCATTCATACATACATACATATATATATATATATGTATAGTTTTAGATACATATCCAACCCTTTACCACTTCAACTTCTGTCCAATGCCAAAATAATGTGAAGATGGTTTGGCCCCTGAGGAAAAAGGTACATTCATCTCCAAAGATTAATACTGAGTTAAAGTACAAAATCTGTGGATTTTTATCAGGCGACACAACCACACAAACCCATTCATCTCACAAACCTCAGCCTATTGGAATTACTCACCTCTACTTCACTACCTTCCTGTATCTCCTTGCTGTAATCTGCAGGTGGGGGCAGCCGCACATCTTGGAAGGGGATCTGACGCTCAGGTTGCCAGCTAAGACAGCAGAAGGAAGACAAAGCATTGGTGCACGTTAGCAAAGTGGCATAATACGAGGTACATCTTTAATAAAGTGATACAATGTTTGGGTTCACTCAACTAACTGAGCTTCTAGATTGTAACCTGTTAATCGACTGTTCAAATCCTGATGGCAGTGGGTTGACAATGGTGAGCAATCCAGTGTTCACTGTACTGGGGTTGATGGCAGTTTGTCAAATCGACAATGACCTCAATGGAAGAGAAAAAACAAAATAAAAACACGATGTTGAAATCTCAGGTGGTGAGTAAAGGCTAAGTCTGAAATTAAATTCTTCCACAGATGTCGCAGTAAAACACAAGTAGCTAAGAGGCGTTGACACGTCTTCAGCTGGTATCTGTCTCTCTGACCTTGCTCAATGAACTCCAGATGCTTTTTCTAACTACTCCTCTCCACTCTGAAGGATTTTGAGCAAACTTTCCCCCATGACTCCAGCAGAATGTGCAGAGCTCAAACATGCCATTTACACTACTTTTCGTCTCCCTGATCGAGTTTTCTATTGGCAAGTTCACTGAAGAACACGACATTTGAGAGCGACGATTGCCATTTCAAACTACATGTCCAGCACATCACAATCGGGATGAAGTGATGCTGGCCTCAACACAGGCATGTTTGCACTGTGATATTTCCATATTTGGCACCGTCCTTCCATGTGATCTGCTGAATTTGACGCAGGTGTGACAATTGCAAGCTCTGTTGCTTCTTGATTAAAAAAAAAATAATAATCACTGCTCCTTCAAAACACACTGATGCCAAATAATGAATAAATTAATAAAAATGAACATCAAGGGAACAGAACCAAGCTTGAACCCCTGTAATTTGTCTTGATAATGTGGCCAACTGGCACTAATAGCAGAATGAAGTCAATTTTAGGCATTCGCTGCTTAATGGGGACAATCGTTGTTCTCCAAACCCCACCCCCCTCACCCCAATATGGGTCTTGACATCGTTCTGAACTTGAGTGCAGAATGTGCCCATCCCAATTTGCTCAGAAAAGCATTGTGTGTGTGTGTGTGTGTGTGTGTGTGTGTGTGTGTGTGTGTGTGTGTGTGTGTGTGTGTGTGTGTGTGTGTGTGTGTGTGTGTGTGTGTGTGTGTGTGTGTGTGTGTGTACCAACTGGAAAGAAAAACTTATTACTTCCTTGAAGGTCATTTGTGAACCAACCGGGTTTTGCTGATAATTTAACGAGATATTAATATCCCGAAGAGGAGCTCTATTTCTAGATGTCTAGAATAGAACTCCTTAAATATACGACCTCAAATCAAATAAATCCACAACAGTCTGGAATGCCAGATTTTTTTTCTTTACGAGCTCCATGGATAATTATTCAATACTATTCCTATTGATTATGTTCTCAAGTTTGTATATCTGTGGGGTTTGTGCAACCCGGTCTGCTTTTCCCATCATCAGTCTCAGTCAGGGTCCTTTCGATTGTGTCAGTCCATGCCGTTTGTATTACCTTTCTATATTTACCTTCACAAACTTTGTTGCAAAGGTTACGTTTTGATCGCTGTGTATTTATTTATTTATTTATTTGTGAATATGTGTGTTTGCTTGTTTGTTTGTTATTCGCATAACTCCAAAAGTATTGAACTGAATCGCAGCAAATTTGGTGGGATGATTGGTTATTATCCGAGGACCATTTGATTAGATTTTGGGAGCGATCGGGTCAAAGGTCAAGGTCATGAAAAGGTCAAAATCGTCTTTTTACCATAGCGCGGTCAATTTGTATCCAATTTGCATGCAACTAATGCCAAAATGTTCAGAATTCAATGCCCCATCTTGTGATATATGACATGACACAATGACGTAATAACGCTTATTAGCGGTTGGGAGTCAAAGGTCGGGGGGGGGGGGTCACGACATTGCAAAATGTGCGGTTTTAGTCATAACACGGTTAATTCTTATCCGATTTGCATGAAACCAACACCAAAATGTTGACTGTTCTGTTCCCCACACTCTAATACCAATTACAAAATTAAGAGTACAACGGTCAAGGTCGAGGTCATGAAAAGGTCAAAATCGTCATTTTTGTACAATGAATGTTTGTTTGTTCACAATAAATAGCTTATTTAGAAAAACAGAAACTCGTGTGCTAAATGCCCCTAAAATGCCAGAAAATAATTTCTTATAATGTGACCAGTTGTCATCAGATTGACTTGACACCGACACCCAAAAAGGTCAGGGAGTTCATACAGAAATTGTACAATGTACGTGAATCAGTGTCAAACAGCAGGAAATTTAATGTTTTTAAGCCATAACACATATGAGATGGCAGATGTGGTATGTATGGGATTAAATACCCTCACAATCAATGGTTTCTGGGGGGGGGGGGCAAAATGTAGCGTTGGCAAAGGTATGCGCTCTACTGAGTGCCCGTTCTAGTGTATCTATGAAATCAACTGTTTAATACAGTTGCGCATACATTACTATTACATCTGGGATCATGTGGTGCAACATGACATCCATCCGTGTTGACGTTTAATATCCTGATTGCTCCACCAGCACAGCCAAAAAATTACATCTGTAAAAAGGTCTGTAATTTTGTTATATTAATATATCTCCCCAACTGACCTCTCCTCCACCCCACCCCAACAATACTTCATGAGTGTGGCCGATCAATGATTTTTTCAGGAATCAGGCAGGAAATCGTATCAAAGTTTTACTCTCTTCAATGTGAATAATAAGGCTAGGAATCCACAAGTGATTTTTACACCATGTTAGTACACCATGCGACATACAAAAACCAAGAATGTGTTCATTGGAAATGGCACAGAGGTTAGCATATGTTTGGTGTTTCGTAGATTAAGAGAGACTGAGAATGAATGGTGCACGGAATAGTTCCCAACAGGAGAATTCATGAGATTGCATTTGAAATCCCGAACATCTTCTTGCTCTCATGTGCAGAAGGCAGAATGAAAATTACAGTATATTACAAGTTAAAACAAAGAAAATTGTGTTTGTTTTCATAAAAAAGAATGGCAAGACATTTGACATTAAGTTTTTTCACCACGTTGTGACGTCTACCAATACAACAAGAAACCAGAGAAATGAATGAACATATTCATGGTTCCCAAGGAATTTAGTGCATCTGTGGAATACCTGGATTTTGATTTTTGCTTTCAAAAGTCAGCGGGGTGGGGGAGGGGGGCAAAGGAAGGCATTTCCCCTTTCTGCTTCAAAGCAAAAAGGCAGCATGTTCTGTGCCAAGTTCAGCCACTCTTGCCAATTGTTACACCATCTTTACACCAAAGCACCTGCCAATTGTTAATGTTTGTGAAATCACTGCAAAATATTAGTGTCCCTTACACAATCTTTAAGTCCGATCAGTCTTGATATATCTGCGTGCAGATGTTTCGAGGAAGAGACACATGGTCTGTCTATAGTTGTTCTCTCCACTATTTTTGGCATCCACGGAGAAGTCGCTGCAGATTATCTCAATCTTTCTCTTGAACCGTCACGGCAAACCTGCAACCTGGTCATACTATCCTATCCATCTGTTTTATTTTGCTCCCTCTCACTCATCCACATCCAAATCTTCACACTCTACCCACCTCAAAATCCACTTAATATTTGGCATTTAGATACCATGGTCCAATACGTGCAGATTCCATTTTTTAACTGAGCCACCAAAGGTGGATGGAGGTTCTTTTCACCCCTGTTGGTCTCTGTCTGTCTGTCTGTGAGCAGGAAATCTCAAAAAGTTATGCACGGATTCGTTGAAAATTTGTGGACAGGTTACGTGTGTGACAACAATGAATAGATTATATTTTGGTGAAGAACTGCATCCCATTTTTTTTATTTTTCCAACGTGATTCTTCACATTCAAAAAATAAAGATAATTTTAAAAAAAGGAAAGCAATATTTAGCACGATATCTCAAAAAGTTGTAGATGGATTATGAAAAAACGAATTGGATGAGTTGGGTGGGTAACAAGAAGAGGCCGATTGGATTTTGGTTAAGGTCCAGATCCAGACCCAGCCTATCAGTGGGATCCAAAATGTAAACTGTTCAGCCTCGCGGAAGTATGCACTCTCGCGAGTGCCATTCTCATTACATTTTTGATTTAAGCCCACGTTCTCATTTTTATGGGTCAAAGTGAAACAATAAAAAAACTAGAACGGGCACTCAGTAGAGCGCATACCTTCGCCAACGCTACATTTTGCCCCCCCCCCTCCCCCCCAGAAACCGTTGATTGTGAGGGTATTTAATCCCATACCACATCTGCCATCTCATATGTGTTATGATGGCTTAAAAACATTAAATTTCCTGCTGTTTGACACTGATTCACATACATTGTACAATTTCTGTATGAACTCCCTGACCTTTTTGGGTGTCGGTGTCAAGTCAATCTGATGACAACTGGTCACATTATAAGAAATCAAATATTACACATCACAGGATAGGGAATTGAATTCTAAACATTTTGAATCTACTTACATGCAAATTGTATAAGAATTGACCGCGTTATGATAATAAAGGTCGTTGACCCTCCTGACCTTTGACCCAAACCGCTAACAAAGGTAATGACGTCATTGTGTCATATCGTATATCACAAGATTGGGCATTGAATTCACAACATTTTGGCATTGGTTGCATGCAAATTGGATAAAAATCAACCGCACTATGGCAAAATGACGATTTTGACCTTTTCATGACCTCGACATTGACCTTTGTACTCTTAATTTTGTAATTGGTATTTGAGTGTGGGGAACAGAACAGTCAACATTTGGGTGTTGGTTTCATGCAAATCGGATAAGAATTGACCGTGTTATGACTAAAACCGCACATTTTGCAATGTCGTGACCCCCCCCTGACCTTTGACTCCCAACCGCTAATAAGGGTTATTACGTCATTGTGTCATGTCACATAACACAAGATGGGGCATTGAATTCTGAACATTTTGGCATTAGTTGCATGCAAATTGGATACAAATTGACCGTGCTATGGTAAAAAGACGATTTTTACCTTTTCATGACCTTGACCTTTGACCCAATCGCTCCCAAAATCTAATCAAATGGTCCTCGGATAATAACCAATCATCCCACCAAATTTGCTGCGATTCAGTTCAATACTTTTGGAGTTATGCGAATAACAAACAAACAAACAAACAAACACACATATTCACAAATAAATAAATAAATACACAGCGATCAAAACATAACCTTCGCAACAAAGTTTGCGAAGGTAATAAAGCACACATTTGCCTGGTCATTCCCTGATATTTGAGCTGAAAGATGAAAGTTAGGACAAACGTGCTTTTGTCACTTGAAAATGTCTGCAATTCTACTAAAGATAGGAAGTAAGATCCACCAATGCTCCCACATTGTACTTTTCCGATGACTTATTACCATCTTCCTGGTCATTGCTTGCACCACGTGGAGGGAGGAATGAATGTTGGTCAGATTTTGTGGGGGGGGGGGGGGGGGGAACAATTTTGAAATAATGCATCTGGCTATTTTGTCAGTGGAGGCATAAAAAATAGCTGCTCACAAATCCAAAAGGTGTTATTATACGAGGAAAGTTGGGGGAGGTGGAGATGGGCAATGAAAGCTTCATTTCCTTCATTCTTGTATTTTGAAACCATATACAAGTACTGTATCGGCTACGAGCACAATGAAATAATGTATGAAACTTAATTGCATAACATTGAAATTTTTTTTTTTTAAACACCCACTTTTGAAACAAATAAGGTTTTGGAATGAAAGTGTACATAAAGGCATAATTACCCTCACCGAAGGATTCGGAGAGGGTATTGCATTTGGGTCCGTTTGTCTGTCTGTCCGCACAGAACTTTCGTGGTTTTCTCCGCAATCGCTTGGCGGATTGAGACGAAAGTTTCACCATTGGTGTGACTACTCATGTAGAATGTTTTCATGATAATTATGATTTCATAGGTCACGTGGTGTGGCAGCCATATTGGAAAAATGGAAATATACCATCAGAGATGGGGAATCTCCCGCCATTGAATGAAAAAGGTCATACATATTCCAGATAATGAGGGAGGTGAATTGGAAACAAGACACCATTTGGTCATCATCTCAAAAAAGTTCCCCAGGGGTGAGGGACGTAGTAATCAAAAATAATTGAAATCAGATAAGCGGTTTTCCATTTATTACAAAAAACATTTCTTTCAAGATGGCCGCCCCAGTCGGCCATCTTGGATCTGGCCACGCCCAAAATCAATAGGGTTCTTCCTTTTCAGGTGGTACATGTGTGACTCAAATTTCTAGTATATGCTGATGTGTTGTCATTTGGAGAATCGTCAAAATTTTGGGTTAATTTTTGCCAACCTAATTTTTTAGTGACTATGGACCATAAATTTATCAAAAATTCAGGTTGGCATTTTTTTGGCCGCCATCTTGGATTACTGGCCGCCATCTTGAAATTTGCTATATAAAAACACATTATTGCCCATATCTCGACCAATAATAGTTGGATTTTGATGATGTTGATTTCTAAATATGTAAAATTACACACTGTCCACATTGAACTACAACTACATTACCTTAACCATGATGTTGAGTCACCAATTTAAAAATTATATCACTTTTAGTCTGTTGTAAGGGTTGAATTAGCAATTTTTCCTTATATGAAGAAATTTAAAGTGCAAAAACAGTTATTCATCTGAATCAGTTTCTTGATCTGACATGCAGTCCTGTTGGGTATTCATACAGCTCTCTGGATTGGATTCACACTTGCACAATTCTGTGCATTCTAAATTGTTTTGCTCGCAAGAACAACGAGCATTACACAAACTTTTGCTGCAACCACACCTCACCAATTCTGTAACTGATTCAGGGGCTGGGGGCATTTTGGACAGAATTGGTTTCAGTTCACTGGGAGATTCTCGATACCATCCAAGCTTTGTTGGGTCAAGACGACAGGGCTTTGGAACAAGTACTTCCTGCCACACATGGCACTGTAGATGAGCTCGGCGAATGTGTTCCACCATGGCACCTTGTGTGGGTGGTAACTTCTCCACACCTTGATTTACGTCCAGGGTACGGAATGCATTCCATCGCAATTCCTTAGCTTCAGTATATGACACATCCTTGGCATTGAAGAGTTTGCAGATGAAATCTTCACAACCTGTGAGTACTTGTGGTGTAGGTTCCTAACCTTTGCCAAATTCTGTCAGAGCACAGATCACATTGTCTTCTGCTGTTGTGAATGCTTTCCACCAGCTAGTCTTGCTCTTCCCATAGATTCGTCAAGTAGTGTCACATCCACTTATTGCATGTAATCCTCTTAATGCTGAGACTTTGCTGGCACCAAGTACATTATAGATTGTTTGCAGTTCAACATGCCGTCAGTTTGTGCTTGTACCCATGATGACTGTTGCTTCACTACCCAACTGTGGTAACTCTGACAATGCCAAGACCAACACATCAGTATCAGATGCATATATGTGAACATGGAATCCTGATTTGTGTATTTCTGCAGCATACAGGATGAGAAGAGTGTCTGCTTCTTCTTGGCTACTGTTAAGGTCCACTATATCTGCTGGAGACTGGTTGGTGGATACACCTAGATGGGTTACTGTTGTGACTTGTGACTTACAGTTCTCTGCTACCTTTTGAGCAAGATAGTGTCAACAGCTCCTTGGTTTTAGTACTGCGCAGAAAGGTAGTGAAGTCATCAATCTTTGTCGAGTCATCTATCTTGTAATCAGGAGTACGAGATGATCTCCCTCCAGTGCGTCTTTGTCTGGTGTTGTATTTCATTGATGCTTGAATGCTATAGTTATCAAACACTACACATGAGATGCTATAATCAGAGGACTTCCTATTGATGGCATTCACAAAGTAGTTAGCCAGATCACTGCATTTGTTGATTGATTCTTTAGCCACAATCAGTTCATTGACCACAGCCATACCATCGAAGACTATGCATGTTTGCTCTAGGATTGCTACTTCTTCTGGAGATGGTTCCTCTGTCACTGGCTCATCTGCAACGAGAGCCTCCAGTTGATGAATTAACTGTGATTTATCTTCACATGGATGAAGACTTCCATCAGCTTTCATTAGCATACTGTTTGTCGTAGAGAACTCATAGTTTCCAATAACCTCTTTGAGATTGATCTCACGTGCAGAGCGTGTGATAACAAGGAGACGGGCCATCATGAAATTGGATGCCTTCAAATTGACTTCAGTTGATCCAGATGCTACCTTTATTGTTGTACACCCTGCATTCCAGCCAAGCACTTTCACCTTTGTCATTTTGTCCCATAGATTATAATTCCACAATGTAACAAAGATTTTGTTTGAGTGAATTTTTTGGTTGTTTGTCTTTTATTAGGTCGTAAGAATGAAGAAAATTCATATCTTTCATGTCGCTAATCGTTATTAAGGAAATGTCACCGATTTTTTGAAAAATAAAAAAAAATTGCACATTTACATAAGAAAATTGCAGAAAAATGTCTTTGAACATAAATGAAACTATACAACAGCGTTGAAACATACAGGGATATGCTAATCAGAAGTAAAATATAGCATACTACATATTCGATAAGACTGTTTATTGAAAACACACAGATTTTCTGCTCTTTCTTCGGTGAAGAGGCTGGGTTTCTCGGACCAAACCCCAGACGTCGTCGCCCATCATACGCTCATTATACTGGCCCTGGTAGCGCTTCTCAAATTCCATCACATCTTGGTGGAAGCGCTCACCATGCTCTTCGGAGTAGTCTCCCATATTGGATTTTTAAAAATCCAAATGGGAATGCATCGTGTGCAATTTCAGGGACATTCTGCAACCCATCTCCCTGTAGGACTTGAGAAGATTGTCGACCAGTTCGCGGTAGTTTTCTTCCTTGTTGTTACCCAAGAAGCCCTGAACAACCGCAACGAAGCTGTGCCAGGCACGTTTCTCCGGTGCCAACAACTTTCCGGAGAACTCCGGGTCCTTCATTAGCTTTTTAATTTGCGGCCCAACGAACACCCCTGCCTTTATTTTTGCCTCCGACAACTTCGGAAATACCACTTCCAAATGCTTGAAGGCAGCGGACTCATGATCTAGTGCCTTCACAAATTGCTTTATGAGCCCCAGCTTGATGTGGAGGGGTGGCATCAAGATCTTCTCCTGCTCAACCAGCGGTTGCCACTTCACGTTCTTCTCGCCAATGACAAAGCCCGTTCTTGATGGCCAGTCCTTCGTTTCATAATGTCTCGCTGTAGTTCAGCTATCCTAGTAGCAGAGGAAACAGGGATGTTTTGTGAAGCCGCCTTGCAAACCTGTCAAAAAGCCAATCATCTTAAAGTCTCCAATCACTTCCCAATGATGCCCTTCATACTTCACCAGGCGCAGCAGGTGCTTCACATTCTCATAGCCTTCCTTTAGCTGAACAGAGTGGGCGATAGGGATGCTTGGGTACTTGTTACCATTGTGCAACAGCACCGCCTTCAAGCTTCTAGTTGAGCTGTCCACGAACAGTCGCCAGTTGCTGGGATCATACAGGAATTCAATTTCTTCAAACAAGCCATTGATGTCGTGACAATAGCACACTTTCTCATCCAGTGTGAAATACTGAGAGAATATGTCATGACGTTGTCTCTGTTTTGTTACCCGACAGTTCTCGTCCAACAACTTCCACTGTTTCAACCTGGATGTCAGTAATTCTGCTTTTGATTTGGTGAGTCCGAGGTCCCTAGATAAGATCACTGAGCTCCGCTTGGTTAGGGAAATGCGGAATAGCCGGGGTATCATCTGCCACAAAGACATCGTCGTGGGCATCTTCTGTTTCGCTCCTGGAACTTGTGCAAACATCTTTCGTGACCACCGGAGGAGGGTTGGGAACTGGAATCTCCTCACAATGCATCACCGGACGAAGAGATGATGGCAGATTGGGGTAGTCGAACACATCAGTCTTCTTTCCCCTGCGGTGACACGTCACCACCACCATACAAAAGTAGCAGTTGTTTGAGTGATCTGTTGGTTCCCGCCAGATTCTTGGCACGCCAAACTTCAGTTTTCGTTTCTCCCCTCTGTACCACGACTCCAGAGTGGACCGACAGCTTCCGCAAACCACGTGTGGCGCCCAACTCTTGTCCTGGTCCCCTAATTGAACTCCAAAGTACGCCTTGTAAGCTGAACAGAAGAGGTTCCCTTCAATGATGGTGTACTTGACTGACTTGACATTCAGAAAGACTCCGCAGACATAGCAGAAGTTATCAGGATCATGCTTGCAGGAACCTCGAGCAGAAGCCATCATGAGACAATATCTTTTAATAAAAGAACAAATATAATAAGACGAGTTGAAGGGAAAGAACGGAAACAAAATGTAACATATATCAAATAACTACTTGAATGAATCATATAAATCATACTTGAATAACCTACTTGTAAAAATCATATTTTTTTCAAAATAATTTCAAAATATTTTCTAAATCACAAAACAATCAACAGTATGCTATGTTTTACTTCTGATTAGCATATCCCTGTATGTTTCAACGCTGTTGTATAGTTTCATTAATGTTCAAATACATATTTCTGCAATTTTCTTCTGTAAATATACAATTTTTTATTTTTCAAAAAATAAAAATAAAAAATAAAAAATAACAAAATCGGTGTCATTTCCTTAATAACGATTAGCGACATAAAATATATGCTTTTTCTTCATTCTTACGACCTAATAAAAGATAAACAACCAAAAAATTCACTCAAACAAACTTTTTTTTTTTGTTACATTATGTTATTTTGCCCTTGGATTCTCTCCTTTACAAAATTGCCGTAAGCAGTTCTACCTCTCTCTTCAGTGCCAAGTATACTATCTTGAACATTTTGTGGCATGATGACATTTGTTGTGATGTTGTACAACTTCATTTCTGTACCATCTTCACACTTGGACACTGTGAAAGGATTCGACTTTGACAGGACTTCTTTCAGTTGTAGAACATTATTTTCTTGGCGCATCACTTTGCTGTTGGAGAGGGCATGGTGAGTATCATGTGTAACTTTTGACATTCCCAACATTTCTTCCATTTCCTGTGATATAGCTGTTAAGTGTGGTGTGCTGAGGCAATACCGTAGAAGTGCTTGGGGATTGTTGGTTATACCAGAGATGCCACCATCTCCTTTGTGGACTTTGTTGATATATTCATGTGCCTGATCCACACCAACAGCAGTGAAGGGTACACAATTGGTATTAACTGTGAAATTTCCATTTAGGAACTCTCTCCACACCAAAGGGTCACTCTGCTGTAGTTGGTACATCCTTGCTAAATATTCTGGAATATTCTGTGCGTAGTCCAATCTATTGTAGGCAAAGAACGAAATGCACAGCTGTTCCAGAGAGGCCAAATGTAAGTAACACTGCCTCTGACGTGTGCCTTGTATGAATTGAAGCAGATCAGTGACTTGCCGCATGTACATTCGTGCCCACTTATACAAGGGGTACTTTTCATTTGCTGCATCAAATTCATCCATGAGTTTCTGGAAATCAGCTGCTAACATTGCAGATTTCAGTTGCTGGTGAGCTTTATCAACGGTATGTTTTCCACTGCAGGCATGTGTCAGATTCTGTAGACTTGTTTCTAAAGCTTCATATGCATGAGGATGCTTCTCAAAGAAGGCATCAAAGAGTAGGTCTGAGAGGACCTACAGGGTAAACTGGTGACAATAAATTGCTCGGTGATAATGCTTGCCATTGATTATATTTGTGCAACTGTGACATTGCTGGAGATGTCTGCTTGTACCCAAGCTTGATCAAGTCCACTACTCTCAACAGTTTGACCCAGACATCTGAGAGCACACAACACTGTATGAAACTGTCCTGGGGATTCAATCCATTTACCATTATACAGCTGAGGGTCTAGGTATGGAAGTTTTAAGACCCTCTTGTACAGATCCATATCCAGCCAGACACAAACTGGCATTTTGTTTTCTGGTTCTGTGTTAATCACATTAATATTGTGAATGTTGAGTAGTGATGTCACCAAGGTGGGCCATTCATGTGCTGGTGCATTGATTAGAGGTAATGCATGTACATTGTCAACTACTTGTTCCTTTGCTAACAACGAATTATAGGCTGACCATACAGGAATATATTGTTTACTCCTTGGTGAAGTCTGATCTGTGTCATCGGGTTGTTCTTCAGGAAGGGGATCTCTCTCTGCAGTTTGTCTGCTTTCACTGGATGTGGTTACATATTTTCTTCTGAAGTAACGACCTAGTAACCATGCAGTGTCATTTTCATTTGATTCCTTGAGTATATCCTGATGCTGAAAAAGTTCAAAACTAGGATAATGAGGGCTAGTCCTTGGTTTAGGGCTATCTGTGATGGTACATGGCAACTCTACCACTGTGTTTGGCACATTTTTTAATTTGCTGTCAGGAGGTATATTAACATTTAGTAGGTCTCTCACATGTTGATCTGTGCCTCTCGGTTCACCTTGCTGGAATATTGCTGATGCAAGAGCATGGAATGAATGTTTCGCATCAGGTGTATCAACTTTGGCATTAATATTGTCCAGAGCAGCACGTAAAGGTTGGTTCGGTACGAGTCCTGGAGGGATTATGTTCCGCCATGTTCTTCAATGTTATTCTTCACTGCGCAAGCTATCTGTGAAACACGCTGAAGTGTGTGCTGGTATGACACTCCTGCACCAGCATGGGATATAGCATCAATAATCTTCTTACTCCGCATGGCATGATAGCAATACAGGGACATGCCCAATGTCAGAGGAGTTTAAGTGCCACTGCGAAACACAGAGTAATCTGATTTGGGTTTGTATGTAACCTGTCTGTTTGATCTGTAACCTTGCATCATCTGCTGTGATATGTTACTGCATGAATGTCTGATACTTTCAGACCGTACATTTGACTGGGCCGTGCTCTGTCCTTGAATTATCCAACCCAACAATATACTTAACTCTTCAGGAACAATAGTTTCACCAACCAAGGAACCTTTAAATTTCAAGCTATTATTCTGTTCTATTGTTCTCCGTATGATTTTTGCAGTAGTAAACATTGCTTGTACATCTTGTCTATCAGTTTTGTTTGCAGCATTATCTACAGCAGCATCACAGGCCTTACTTGAGTGAATTAGTGATGGTTTAGTGCGGTCACATGGGCGTGTGAATTCCACGTCATCGATATTCTTTTCAATAATTTCCTTCAGTGCAGCACGAGTAGTAGTTCTGTGTAAACCATACATCATCATCATATGTCATAATCTTGTTGTACTTTATCAATGCCTATATATTCACCAGAGCTGAGTTTATCTGCAAGGCAACTGTAAAACTCAATTTCTGCAGCCAAGAAATTTACAGAATCATCTGAATCCTTTTGGTCTTTTTCTGCAACTGGTTGCTTGACCGGGTTGTATTTTTCCACTGATTTGCCAGGCAGGTATTATGATACATCAAATCTCTAGAAAGTGGGTCCTTTGAATTTATCAGTTCACTGTAGTTCACCTTCCACTCATCATTGTTGCATT
This sequence comes from Eptatretus burgeri, assembly GCF_056783735.1. Classification (NCBI taxonomy): domain Eukaryota; kingdom Metazoa; phylum Chordata; class Myxini; order Myxiniformes; family Myxinidae; genus Eptatretus; species Eptatretus burgeri. Next base: position 45,424,965 of record NC_140962.1, read on the forward strand.
TTTGCACAATCACTGCCATTTTTTCACCAACATTTTGACTTTGACATCTGTGAAGAATATCTGTATTTTTACCCTGACAAAAGAAGCACTCAGCTTTATTGAACTTCCTTATTTGGGAACGTGTGCATCGTACTAGTGCAGAAGAAGATTGCGTAGAGCTACAAGATCTAGGGCGACCTCTCTTTCAATTTAGCTGGGTAGAGTCCTGTGTAGCGAGGGCTGTTTCATACCGCCTGCTAGATCTTCCAATGTCTGTGACGTTAGTAGTTTCTGCATAGCATGGAGCATGCCACTTCGCATGTTGGTCCTTTAACTGTTCTGCAGTTATATCACCCAGACGGTTATGAATTCCAAGGAATTCCAGTTCACCTAAATCAGCCCTACGACAGACAGAATGCAGAAATTTTTCATATGATGAATATTTTGGGTGTTGTCTCAACAAATCACTACTATGTTTTTGACATTTAATACACAGTTTATAGTTTGTATTGGTGCGTGGTCTTTTTGTAGGTGGCTCTCTCATCTTTCTTCAGGCTGTTGTAGCTATATTCTGAAAAAAGCAGAAACAAATATTTAATAAATATTAAACATGTGATAATAGGTATTTATGGGAAAATAGTCAAATTAGGTCATGATAACAGCTATGAAATATCAAAAAAGAACATAATAAAAATTTCATTATTTTGGCTGCCGCTATAAGCTAAAAAATGGCATTATTGACAACTTCCTTGGCAAGTTTTATATTTAGACCTTTATAAAGTATCACAAATGATTGCGAGCCCTCTAAAACATACATTTAGACACCAATATCATGTAAATACCTATATCAGAGGTAAAGATATGGTTGGAAATGTGTTTTTACCCGAGCAAATTTCAAGATGGCAGCCAAGAGTCGAAGATGGCGGCCAAAAAAATGCCAACCAGAATTTTTGATAAATTTATGGTCCATAGTCACTAAAAAATTAGGTTGGCAAAAATTAACCCAAAATTTTCACGATATTACACAACAGCATATACTATTCAAATCGATATGGCGAAAAAACTTTTTTCAAGATGGCCGCCCCAGTCGGCCATCTTGGATCCGGCCACGCCCAAAATCAATAGTGCTCTTCCTTTTCAGATGGTACATGTGTGACCCAAATTTCAAATCGATATGGCGAACAGTTTATGAGTTATCGCACTCACAGCTATAAATGTTGATGCCCGGACGGACGGAGGGACAGCCGGACGGACAGCCGGACGACCTGGGTGACAACAATATCCCCCTTCCGCCACGCGGCGGGGGATAAAAACTGGACCTCTATCCATGAAACCACACCAAGGAAAAAATTGAAACTTGGCACATAGCAAGTATTCCTCATGGGGAATGAGATCGATTTTTTATGGCATCATAGGTGCCATCGTTATGACATCATAATTGCATTTGAAGAATGCCACATCTGATCAGTATGAAAATGTTTGAAGGTAATCAAGAAATAAAATGGTCCACAGAAAAAAAAATTAATGATGTCATTGGTCACGTGATTCAGCAGCCATCGTGGTAAAAAAAATTTTAATCCTTAAAAAATCTCTGAAGTGGCTGAACAGATCAAGGTGAAACTTCACATGTATAACCGCCTGTCCATGAGGAACAAAACGTTCACACATATGACATCATAGGTCACATGGTTTGCAGGCCATATTGGATTTACCCGAAAACCTATAAAAATACACCACTCAAAAGAAGTCCTGGTGAGGGTTTGCAATCTCCGATTGCTCTTTTTCTTGTTCACAACCTGGCAATGTGCAATTATTTTGATCTTCAAGAGCTCCTTCGGTTTATGCATCCTCATTTCCCATTGATCATTTCTTCCGAACAAACATTGCAAAAACAAAGGAATAAACAGGTTTATGAAGTTTGAAGATCACCACACGAGGGGTGCCTCATCTATTTCCTTGTCAAACAATTCCACCAGTGGATTTTTTATCCCCATATCAACATGAAGAATATTGCACTTTTATTGTTATCAGCTGACTCACATGGAATCAACACAGAATACTACTGCCGGTTCAGTCGACATTCCTGTCTGATTCGGGTTCAGCAGATACTATTGGCTCAAATAACCCTTTAATGTGTTGCTGTTGAGGATTAGGACATTTCCTGATTGGCAATGAAAATATTGGCCAGAGACTGTGAATCTATCTCAATGGACACCTATCTCACTTTCGATACTGTCTGGCACCAACCGTACTTTCCAAGTTGTCTGGTAGACAGGGACCCTCCCTTAAGTGAATCAAATATTTGGGTGACTCAAAATGATATGTTGGTTTATCAAATGCAATAAAAAGAAACAATGGGTTGCTCTTTATGGCATTATGCCTCAATATCTCAATCTTAAAGTTGGTGTTCCACAAGGCAGCAATAAAGTGTAATGTAAAGCTTTCTGGATTATTGGCTCAGAAGTTCTGTTAATTTCCCACGACAGTTGGACTCATTTTTTCGATTGCCTCAGTTCTGGCCTCACTACTTTGGGAAACAGTGACCACAAAGGTGCAGCATGTAGCAGTCAAGAGCACACACAGACATGCACAAACATGCTGCTATTTGATTTTGGTCGCACAGAACTGCCCGGAGCTGCAAGCTACCATCGCTTAATACCTCCGCCAGGCTGATTAGTTTACATTTTGTATGGATTCGGACCTGAACTAAAATTTAATCAGCTTGTTTTCGTCACCGAACCAACTCATATACCTGATGTTGGCTTAATAGTTAGGGTGGTGGGCTTGGGATCCTAGGATTCTGAGTTCAAATCCCCCGTCTGTGAAATTAATGCTCGGTGGGGTTGACTCTGCTTGTCATCCTTCCGAGGTCAGCAAAATGAGTGCCAGCTTGCTGGTATCCTGTGTTGGAGGGGCGACCTGTCCAGGATTGTGCCCAAGAGCCAAAGAGACTGCTTAAGATGCACCAACGCTCTGCACATCATTTGGTCCCAATGGATGGATGGATGGATGGATGGATGGATGGATGGATGGCATGTCACATGGTCATTGTATTCATTCATGTGGCATCAGTGCCACAGCATGAGCTAATATGCCTGACTTAGCAAGATTTTTTTTACTCATACAGGGTGTGTCAATAAAAGGTTAACCACTTCAAATGACCTTTGTACTTTTAGTCATTACTTTAATTTTTTTTGTTTTGCAGGAGTGATCAATGATCTTTGGAAAAGTCATTCAAGCATAGCCAAAGTATTCTATGGAAAAAATGACGTTTTCGATGGAGCAAAGAGTAAACATTGTCAAGTGGTATTTTGAGACCAAATCAATTGTTTCCGTCCAGACGAGGTTCTGCAATGAATATGGAGTGCATCCCAGAAACAAGCCAAGCAAGCCACCGATTTGGAAACTTGTGGAAAAGTTCAAAAGTGAAGGGACGATTCTCAACATTAACAAGGGAAGGTCCGGTCGCCCAAGAAGTGTACGGCATGAAGGAAACATGGAACAAGTTTGTGAGTCAGTCACGCAAAGTCCGAAAAAAATCGCATCAACAATGATTGGCTGAACTGGGTCTCACTCCCAGCAGTATCAGAAGAATAATGAAACAAGATTTAAACCTCTTTCCTTACCACATCACAACAGCCCATAAATTGACCAATGGGGATAAAGCAGCATGAGTCGCGATGTGTGAGATGCTGCAGCAGAAGATGGAGGCAAACCCAAACTGGATTCGCGATGTGTGGTTTAGTGACGAGGCACACTTTCACGTCAATGGTGCTATCAATTCACACAACAACATTTTCTGGGGAAGTCAACGTCCAGATGAGGTTGAAGAGAAGTCACTTGAGGGTCGGAAAGTCACTGCTTTCGTGGCTCTCAGCAACAGAGGTGTGTTTGGGCCATGTTGGTTTGAAGATAAAAACGGAAGAACGGATATCATCAAGCAAGAATGATACCGGTCGATTGTCAACACATTTTACGAAGACTTGAAGCAATCGATGAGGAATGCAGCCTTCCGGCGACAGTGGTTCATGCAAGATGGTGCTACCCCACATTCACCAATGAAACAATTGCCTTGCTGCATCAAAAATTCAGACAATGAGTTCTCAGTTTGTGTTTGGAAAATGAATGGTCTCCACACAGCCCCAACCTCAATCCGCTGGACTTTTTTTCCTCTGGTGAGCTTGTAAGGATAATGTCTACAAGGAACACCCCAGATCTGAACTTAATCTGAAGGCAGCAATTGAGGCTTATGTACAGACAGTAACCATTAAAACTTGCAGAAACCTCATTGAAAACTTCACAGTTCGTGTGAATGCATGTTGTGTGCGTGGGGATGCTCACATCGAACACCTTAACTATAAGTGCATTAATGCATAACGAGTTTAATTTCTCCATGATTTGGTTTTCATTTTTCGAGTTAATGTTTTGTTTAATTACTCAATGTTTTGGTTAACAAAGTTTTGAAGCGATTAGCCTTTGAAACACCCTGTATAAGCTAAATTAATTAAATGTCTTGTTTGTTTACATTTACAGCCTCCATTTTCTTATTTTATTCATTTCACATGATTCATGAGTTGTATCGCTGACATCTTTTTGTTTGTCGCATTTTTGTACTTGTGTCATAGGTGATGTTTCAGCTACACTGCAAGATAGTGTCAATCTTCTGAATGTATTTCTCGTCAGTCAAAATGGTTGGTCAGCATTTTCAGCAAGCAGCGTCTTGCACGTCCTCACAATGTTCACCAATCTCCGCAAGGTTACATATGAAGGGCAATGGTCCTTCAAAAACCTCCATCACAAGATGATGAATCTCTCATGGAGGTTTTACCAACAAAATAATAGATCAGATTATTTTATTTTTTTAATTATTTTAATACTTGAAACGATCAGAGCAAGACTCAATGAGTTGACCAATTATTTTGGATCCATCCATCCATTGGGACCAAACTGTGCAGAGCGTTGGTGCTGCCAAAGCAGTCTCCTTGGCTATTGGGCACGATATACCAGCAAGCTGGCACTTATTTTGCTGACCTCAGAAGGATGACAGGCAGTCAACCCCACCTGGTATTAATTCAAAAGCCGAATGGGATTTGAACTCAGGATCCCAGGATCCGAAGCCCACCACCTTAACTATTAAGCCAACAGTTATTTTGGATCGTAACATTCAAAACCTATTTTGTTTCATCTCACATATCAAATGCTTGTTTTATTAGATGACAAGTGGCAGCAAGACAATAATAATATCAAATTCACCACATACTTGTTCTCAAAAGCCACGGTCAGTCTCTCATCCTCAACGTCCTTCACAAAAGCCTGAAAAAAAGAGAGAAAAGAAAAAAGTTTAAATAAAAAGTTATTCTCTAACCGTTCTTAAGTCAAAGATTAACACTGCCATTTCATTTCAAAGATTAACACTGCCATTTCATTTCAAAGGACAGAAATAAACTCTTTGCTGTGGCAACAAGGTTTTACATTTCACCAGGAGATGAGCCTTTATGAACAAGAAGAGTACAATCCCATCGAGTTGGTCGTTTGGTCTTGCGGTTTTATAAGATTTGTTTCGTTCTCCACTGACTGGCGTGGGTTTAATCATCATGGCTGTTCACACTTGCCAAACCACGCTAAAGCCGCTGTCACACCTTGACGATTTAGCCAGCGTATGCCGATTTATGAAAAATTTGTCTAAAACGCTGGCACACGTCAAATACGTTATGGGGACGTTTTGTATACGTTAATAGCACGCTGGAAGACACTGCCATGCGTCGTAGTAAGCTGGCTTTAAACGTTGTACTTTTGGGTTGTCCTCAAATTTTTGCATGCTTGAAATTTTACGACTTATACCGGCGTATGACTTACACATACCGCAACGCTGGCCATAAGTTGTAAGCACGTTATGCGATCGTTGACACGCGTTACTTGTAAGTTACTCATAAGTCGAAACACGTCGAGGTAATGTTTAGCAGACCCGAAACTTATTTCTAACCGATGAGTAACGTTTTGTAAGCACGCAACACGAACGTTGTTCACACTTTGCAACATGTTACTTGAAAGTTCCTCATACGTCGAAACACGTCAAAGTAATGTTTAGGGTACCCGTGACTTATTTATTACCTACGAGTAACGTGCTTGGGAATTATTTGTAAAGCATGTCCTACGCACAAATACATATGTAGACGTATTTGACGTCTTCAGGACGACCACAGAACTTACTGAACGCGTTTCTAACTTACAGATACCGTATAATGGTGTATTGGCAGCGATTAGGGGAATTGGTATATAAAAAGGGGCTTCGCAGGAGGAACCCGTCTTTTTTTTAGACTTCGCGGTGAGTACATGTCCATGTCATTCCGAGAGATGGAGGATACGGCAAGGCTGAGACGACAATACCTACCTGTCCTCCAACATCAACATGACCTCATCGAGTTGACACTGCACCAGTTGCGTGCCAATAGAGCCGGGAGAAGAAGACGTGAACGGAGGAGAAGGAACTGGGTCAGACCATGGATCGGGAGGCGACGCCATTATGGCATATATGACCAGCTCATGGTGGAACTTCGGAACGAGGACCATGCATCCTTAATCAACTTCCTGCGAATGCCCCAAGCGATGTTCGACGAGCTGCTAGCTAGAGTGGGTCCAAGGATAACCAAGCAGTACACCTTCTACAGGGATCCGCTTGAGCCTGGCATGAGGCTGGCACTGAGCCTGCTGCTGTTGGTGCCGTGGCTGCAGTGCTGTGGAAGCGATTTAACTCGTTCAATGAAAACGATTTCAATTGCCGATCACCAGCGTCGAAAAACAATAGGTGAGTGACAGGCATTTATTTAAATCGTTCAGTGTAAATCATTTCAATAGTCGAGTGGAAGTGATTTAACTCGTTCAATGGAAACGATTTCAATTGCCGAGCACCAGCGTCCAAAAACAATAAGCGAGTGACAAGCATTTATTAAAAGTGAAGTTGCAGCCTATGAATAGAAATCCTCACGTAATCGTCGACGATACGCTGCCACGCTATGCATACGTTAGACTATCGTTGAGCATATGTTGTGGACGCCTAAAACACGCTAATCAATCGTTGGTATAACTTATCTATAAGTTATCGAAGCGTTCTGTGTTCATTACTAGTACATTATGCATTTGTCCAAGTCGTTTTGAATACTTTAAAAACTGAAACAAAAAAAATAGTTCATCGTGGGAATGAGAAAAAAAAAATTAGCCGAAAAGAACATCGAACAATGGTACAAAGTAGTCTCCTATTCGTGGATGCAACGAGGATCCATCATCACCCACACCCTCCCCATCACGCTCACCGACTACTACTGACATGGACCTACTACTACTACTACTACTACTACTGACATGCTCACCTAATACTACTACTACTGATACTACTGACATTGACATCTACTCAACATGGAGTCTGGAACACTGACGGGTTCCTCTTGTGAAGCCCATTTTTATATACCAATTCCCCTAAATGCTGCCAAATCTCCATTATACGGTAGGTGTAAGTTAGAAACACGTTCAGCAAGTTGTGATCGTCCGGAAGACGTCAATCAAATTCGTCTAGATCCGCCAATGTGCGTTTGAGATACGTTACACATAGGTTCAAAGCACGCTACTCATAGGTTAAAAATTAAGTTTCGGGTATGCTAAACATTACCTCGACGTGTTTCGACTTATGAGTAACTTGCAAGTAACGTGTGTCCGACGTGTGACAACGATCGCGGAGCGCGCCGAGAACTTATGCCAGCGTATGCGGAACTTGTGAGCCATACGTCGAGTACGTCATAAATTTTTCAGCATGCTTGAAATTTCACGATGTACTAGACGTACCACGGAATGTGACAGCGTACTTCATTGTTTTTCAGCGTGCTCCTAACGTATACACAACTTACCCATACCGTATTCGACGTGTGCAGCGTTTTAGACACATTTTTCATAGGTCGGCATACGCTGGCTAAATCGTCACGGTGTGACTGCGATGTTGACCCTTCCAATTTTCAGGCGGTTATGATTTAAATCGGCATGCGGCAGCTTTTTAACAGAGAACGCCACGAGTTTGTCGGCGATACGTGCAGCGCGCTATGACTAAGTTAAACTATCGTTGGGCATAGGTTGTGAACGCCGACAACAGGCTAAGCATTTGTTGGTACAAGTTATCTATAAGACAACGAAACGTTCTGTGCCCATTACTAATGTTATGCATACGACCAACACGTTATGAATACGACAAAACTTTAAAAAAAACCTCAAAACTTCAGCGTACGCCAACATTTTACATACATTTTTATACGTTGCCATTGCTGGCTAAAACATCAAGGTGTGACAGCACCTTAAGCAAGTGTTAGGAGTATGGGATGCCAAAACCCCTCTCAACATGAGTCGAAGTAGCCAGTCATCCTAAAGTGCACTGAAATAGGTTGCTTTCAGGTTTTATTTTATTATTCCGTAATCACATTATTTACATCATAATACAACCAAAGAAAATCAATGCACTCAGCACAGACATCCTATATAAGACAAATCAACCAAACACTAGTCAGGAATAAAAAATCTGGGGCAAGAATTTAAGGATAGATTTGTATTAGTACATCAGACAGTAAAAATAATGATATTACATAACGGAGGTTTCAAGCAACGATCAAGTCTTCTCAGCAGCAACACCAAGGGCCAAATTTATGAAAAGCATCAAGAGTTAGTTAGGCATGAGTATAATTGCTAATTGTGCGGTCACCATTCACCCAAGAGTGATTATCTAATGTGGATCAAAACCTAATCACAAGCGTTTAAATAACAAATGAACTTTTACAAGTCTGTAAGGGCATGTTTAAGAGTGCATTTAAGGCCTTGAAGCAAGCACTGCATGGCTTATAATTGGTAGTTTGCATGGGACGTTTGCTTGAATTAGCTTAAGAGGAGGCAGAAAGAGGATAGGAATAGGACAGTTCACCGACATGCATTGAGAATCTCCGAGGATAGATGCAATCCTCTGGAGAAGTATGACTAATTTGTCTGGAGGACTGTCAAAGGAATCACTTCGTTGGTTGCTGAATCTAGTGCAACCTGGACCAACCTACGACGAGGAGCAATGCACTGAATCCCCTCCAACAATTGGCCATGGCGCTGTGATTCTATGCAAGTGCATCATTTTGAATGGATGCTGGAGATATGTGCGGTGTTTCACAGGCTAATCGGATGTTTAGATGCCCACAACTAATCGGCTGTTTATCTCCCTTCATTAATTGATATTTGGATGGGCAATTAGCTGTGCATGTACAACAATGATGTTTTTGTCAGCATTTAAATGTTAGGGTGTGTTTGCAAGATGCTCAGGAAACGTCTTTCATAAATTCGGCCCCTCGAGTTCAGAGAAGGCACAACGAGACACCTTCAAATTTAGCATTTTTGAGACCAGTATAACTGCAAACTTTAATAACAAGCTCAAATGAGCTAAGATCCTCGTCCTCTTAATGATGACGTCATAAAAACGAATATGACATCATTGTGATGTATCAGGTTTGCGATAAATTATCTGTGCTAATGCCCGGCTTGATTCCCGCAAACAAAATTCAAACAGCTTGCCTAGTTTCGGAGATAATGGTATAGGCGATTTCCATTAGCGGCGATATTACGACGTCAACTTTTTTTCTAGGAAGAATTTCCAAAATCGGAGATGGTTACTGCCTGCGCGTGGGCTTTCTGCATATACAATATACATGGCAAGTTTCACGAAGATCCAATGAAAATTCTGGGTTGTGAAACAAAAAGTCAAAAAAGAGGAATGACGTCATAAAAATTGATATGTCATAGTGATGCATCATAAAATGTGCGGCAATTCGTCTCTGCTAATGCCCCGTTTGATTCCCGCAAACAGAATTCAAAAAGCTTGCCTATTTTGGGAGATAATTTTTTAGGCGATTTCCATTAGCGGAGATATTTTGATGTCATAACTTTTTTTATAGGAGGAATTTTCAAAATCGGAGATGGTTACTATCTGCGCAGGGTATTTTTACATATTGTTATGGCTGTGGAAATTTGCAGAACACCATAAAGGTCTTTAGTTCAGTTAGATCGATAAGTGTGTGTTCAGTTAGATTTCCCCACCGTTGTTTAATGGGAATTTATTTGTGTTAACAGGGCTGTGATCCTTTGAGATAGTGTTTTTCTTTCACTATCGTTATTTTAGACCAACCACATTTCAACCACCACAACCACCTTCACAACGCCACCATCACAACAACCATGATCGCCTCAACCACCAACCACAACCACAACCATACCTGCCTCTCAACAAACCACGCCATCATCACCTCAACCACAACGCCAACCACAATTACGCCAATCACCTAACCACCTTCCCCGCTTCACCAACTGCCGATCCCCCCCTCTCCACACACCAAATCGCAACCCTCTCTGCTCATAAAAACCGTCTCTAGAAAGCGAAAGGAACAAGGGATTCCGAGAACGCCAAGGAAAAAGAACAAGGTATATCAGTATAACAAGGTATTTTCCCGCCTGTTTTTCCTGCGCACCGCAAAGGGGAGATCGTTCATCATTGGTTGGTTCATAGGAGTGAGGCACTGGAAATGGGTAACACCTCCTTGCTGGAAGGGGGGGCGGAGCGATAAACAGGGAGGAGCGAGGCATTGGAACTGAGAAACGACTCCTTTCTCGAAGCTTCCCGGAGGAGCTCGAAGGAGGGTGGAGGAAGAAGCCAGGAGGAATATAAGGGCGCACGGGACGCCAAGTAGAGAGTGTGTGGGTGGTTTCTTCTGGTGGTCTTGGTCGGGATCTTCGGCTCGTGGTGGCCTATCCGTGGAGAAGCGATCTATGGAACGACCCGTTCGTCGGAGCTCACAGTTTGTGGGGAGTGCGGGCGTGGCACCAGGGACGCGGACTGGAGGCGCTGCTCTGCCAGCTCTGTTGCGCAGACCTGCGCGTCCGAGTGAAGAGCGCCGGAGAGAGCTCGCCGGCCCCGTGGAAGGCCCGAGTCAGCCGCGGCTATCCTAACTGCCGTGGGGACAGACGTCGCGACTCGCCCATCAAGGCACCACGAGGGTGCAGGTAACCTGCAATGGTCTCGTGGGGCCCGTTCGGTCACCAAGGCTCCACGGTATAAAGGTCTACGGACCCTGTCTGACTCCCTTGTCTTTGAGGGAAGTCTTTTCTTTTCTTTTGAATGAATGTTGGTGGCACAGTCTATAAGTAGAACTGTGCAAGTGCTTGTAAATGATAATTGCTGATAGACGGTCGTAGTGCTTTCACCTTGCTCGTGTCTTTGTCCCCGTCCCATGCATGATTGTTTTACTGCATACGTGTTTCCATTGATTTGCCTGTATACGTGTTTAGTAATAAATGTGCTGGTCTAAACGTACCCCGTTCGTCGCGTCCTCTTTCCCTTATTGGAACGCCATCTTGTATTGCGGAATATTAGTTGGGTTTTAAATACCCGTTAAATAGAATCGGATCCGGCGAGGTCGGGTGATAATACCCGCTCGGTTATCATTGAAGAACGGAATGGACCGCTTGAGCGGTTCGTGTTCAAGCCGACCTGCGTCGAGGTACGGTCTCCCGGTAGGCTACTCGCGCGAGTGCTTAGGTATATCGATATTCGGCGATTGACCCTATTTTGTGCAGGGTAGAAAATTGGCTAGGCCGTGGTGGGATTAAGAACCCACCCTTGACAGGGTTCTGGCGTTGTTCCAGAAAGTCACGACTGAATTGTCCGTCCGGTGGGCGAGCGGCTACTATTCGTGAAAAGCGGTCGATCGCACGCCGGTGGGCGCGAATTCGTAACAATATATATGCCAATTTTCAGGAAGTTTCGATGAAAACTGGAGGCTGTGAAACAAAAAGTCCACAAGAAGAAGATGAACAACAACGTGAGTAAGACTTAGAGATCCTTCACGAGGATTTAAAAAGCTATTTTTCTTGTTTAAATCAGCATTAGTGACTTGGTTGCGATGAATGTAATCTTTGTTGCGAAGGAATAATTCATAGGATATGGTCACAGGTGTTAATTTATAATCGCAAAAGCCTAACTTTTACTTATAACCGATGCAAACTCGTATCAGTGAGCCAGCACTCTCTATGTCGGGATAACGCAGAAAAAAAAAGTGTCGGTCCCACCCGCTCGCTATACACAAAACGAAAGTTGGTATGAATGTCATCTTGGTTGCATGTGGAGTTCACAGTCGGTTAAGACCACTCCACCAGTTGGCGAGTAACTTCTATAAAAAGTTGCTTAGGCTACATACGAGAGCCTTCCTCGTCTGTTCAGCTGATTGTCTCGGTAGGGATCACTTTTCAGTACTCCAGACCATGTCAATTTATTGAAAGAAAGATGTGGGGATGGTTTCACATGATCATTTCTTGTGACCATTCCTTCCTCGTTTACATAATTTTTGGAGTAACACCCCTACATCATTTTGCATTTTCCTTTTTAATCTTCTTTTCTTCAACTTCTTCTTTTTGGATTCTTCCATTTTACTTGGGGTCACCACAATGCTGGTTGATCACCCCTCTCCATCTCCTCTTGTCAACCGCACATTCTTCTTTCAATCCTACAACTTCAAAATCTCTCGCCAACGCATCCTTCCATCTGGTCTTTGCCTTTCTCTTCTCCTTCTTCCTGGCAGTCCCATCTCTATTACTTGCCTCACCACATATTTTCCCTTTCCTCATCAGATGACCAAACCAATTTAGTTTCTTCTCGGCTACTTTCTTCGATGCTTCCACAATCTTCATCGAACCCTGATGATCCTGATCCGGTCATTTATTGTTACTCCACACGCATCTCATTTACACCCAGTTTGTGTTCCTCTTTTTGACGTTGTCCACGTTTCTGCACTATATAACAAAGCCAGTCTCACAACTGTCTTGTAAATTCTTCCTTTCAATTTCAGCAGTACTTTTCTATCACACAACACTCCACTACACTTCTTCCAATTATTCCAAACAGAAATAATCAGTTGCTAAATTTCCATTCCCATATTTACATTTTTGTCACCACTGACCCCAAGTACTTGAGGCAACTCACTTTTTCCAGATCTTCATCCATAATCTTTACACCTTCACACCAATCCTCTTCCCTCGGCCAACAATCCATATATCGAGCCTTTGGTCTACTGATCTTTAGACCTCGATCTTCCAGCGATTTTCTCCAAATAGTCATATTCTCATCATCCCCACCACAAAGCTCAATGTCATCTGCAAACACCATTGACCATGGTACTTCCTGTCTCACTTGCTTAGTTAGAACACCCATGGGAATCAGGAAGAGGAAGAGGCCCAGTACCATCCGAGATGCAATCCAACTTTAACTTCAAAGCTCTCACTCTCTCATACCACTTATTACTTGTCTGGCACTCCTTACAGATGTCCTATAATAGTCATACATGCTTCTTCAGGGCACCACAAATTCTAGCACATCTCCAGACTTCCTCCCGATGCACCCAGCCATCGGCCTTCGCTATATCAATGAATACCGTTTTTATGTTGCCTTGACCTTCTTCTTCTTATTATTATTTTGTATTATCTTGTGGACAATTATAATTGAAGATCTACGAATGAGAGGCATTCAATTGTAGCATCAGTGGCCCTGTCTAGTTCTGCAAAGGACCTGCTGAACCTCCTCCACACAGTTCTGTACTACATGTAGGACTGGCTGATATTTATGGCTACAGGTACACACTGATCAGTTTGCTTCCACTTATACATATGAATGGTGCTTTCATGTGGAGTTTGCAGTCGGTTAAGACCACTCCACCAGTTGGTGTCTCTCGAGGTCAATGGCTGGGGGCTCCTTGGTGGGATTTTGGATTAGCTGGCCATTTCAAACTAATGCCTTTTCCCAGTGTTGCTGCCACAACTCTATCATTAGTATTGGCCACTACAGGTCCCCTAATCTAGAAATGCTTCCGTGACTTGTCAGTTTTTGAGGATTCAGTAGCTCTTCGTGGATTGGCAGGTGAGCATTGGATTATATCTGAAGGTACACTCGGGACGTTCGTGCTTGCCTGCGAATGGCCGGGGGTGCAATGTTAGTCAGCACTGGCAGCCACCGTAGAGGGGTTGACTTAAGTCAGACACAATTCTCATTGTGGAGTTCAGGATAGTGTCAAAGTGCTTAAGGTGACTGCTCACAGCCCAGACAGGTGCACAGTACTCTCTCTGCAGTGGGATAAACGAGAACGAGGGAAGATGGCGATAACCTTAGCTTCTCTCCACATTGGAATGAAGGAATGATGCCAGACTGATTGATAACAGTAAAGAAGGAAGTGCACAAAGTTTTACCTTTAGGCCCTATATTCTTCTGGAATTTTGGGTTTATAGAATCTTGGCCAGCTGATTTCCCAGACTTTATTAATTTGAGTGCCTCTTCTACTTCATGAAGGGTGTACAGGGATGCTAGGCTAGAGGTAGTAGGTAGTGTGGCCATGGTGTACGGGGATACCAAGCTGGAGATAGTAGGTAGTGTGGCCATGGTAGCAGAAACTTCCTTATGCATCTTGGTCCTATGTTGCTTGAAATTGATGCATTTGGAATTTTTTTCTTTTTTCTTTTTTATCTTGCCAAAACGAAGTTTTTGCAAGATATGTTAGTCAGCTTGTATGTTTTTGTTATTTTTTTATTTTTATTTTTTGTCTGTAACCACGTATAAAAAATTCTGCAGAGCACAGGTATCATTGGAAATTTTTGTAACTTCGCATATCAGAGGCCTATAGAGGTCCCTTTCAGCGCATAAAATTTTGAAGGTCAAGGTCAAAGGTCAAGGTCACTTTGTCGCAAATCAGGGGAGTCGACGAAACCCTTATTTTTGAGCAATTTTGATCGGATAGTCTTCAAACTTCAAGGGAATATAGTTCATGGTCTGGCGCTCAGCTGATTAATTTTTGGTGGCGACTGGCCTTGACCTTCATGTTTTTTGTTTTTTTTGTCGGTAATCACTTATAAATCACTCTGCAGGGCACAGTTATCATTGGAAATTTTTGTAACTTCGCATATCAGAGGCCTATAGAGGTCCCTGTCAGCGTATAAAATTTTGAAGGTCAAGGTCAAAGGTCAAGGTCACTTTGTCGCAAATCAGGGGAGTCGACGAAACCCTTATTTTTTTAGTAATTTTGATCGGATCGTCTTCAAACTTCATGGGAATATAGTTCATGGTCTGGCGCTCAGCTGATTAATTTTTGGTGGCGATTGGCCTTGACCTTCATGGTTAGCGCCTGAGGTCAAACATATTTGACCCCAAGGTAAAATTTTCAAGTTTTAGGAACCATATCGTGTAGGACCTCAAATTGAACACCTCGGTGAGTGCTTTCTAGATATGTCAAGCTTGAGACATTATGACGTTATTTGGTGATGTTATGAGGCAAACGCATATTTTTCATGGTTACTCTGTAGAACGATTCTCATCAGAATCTCTCGTAGGCAGATATTCCTCAAGGAGTCCCTCCTGGTGGATAGCAGCTCTGTTCACTTCAGTGTGACATTAAAGAAGTCACACGTGGTCACCTTTTGGCAAGATACGGGCCACCCTGTGGGTGACATTGGTTTATTTTTAATGTTGAAGGCTCCAGTCACAGACTAAATAGTCCTCAACGAGGCCAAGCCTGAAATAAAAGAACTGCAATGACAGAAAAGTAAGGAAAGAGAGAATAGTCGAAGAGTTTTTGAGGAAGTTAAAAATCTGCTTTTTGAAAGGGGGAAGGTCATAAGTGTTTGGGAAGATGTGAGAAGGGAAACAGTTCCAAAGTTTGGCAGTGGAGGGGAAGAAACAAACATCGTAACAGCCCACCCTTGAGTTGCTAATGGCCACACAATAATCATGTGATGTAATGGCTTGTCGAGTATTCCTTGGCCTTGCTAATGGTGGAGGAACACAAGCAGCAAGTTCTTGTGAGCAGAAACCGAAGCAATATCTGTAGAAAAGAGAAAGAGAGCCAACTATGCCAGTTTTGAGGTCGCATTGGGAGAGTTGACAAGTCGAATAACTTTGGATTCAATTCTGTCCAGTAAGTACGTGGTGCTGGAACCTCCCCAGATGTGAGAGCAGTACTCTATACAAGTATGAATCAATCATTTATATAGTTGGAACAACTGTTCAGAGGAGAAGAATCTTCGACGTCGCTAATGGTGGAGGAACACAAGCAACAAGTTCTTGTGAGCAGAAACCGAAGCAATATCTGTAGAAAAGAGAAAGAGAGCTAACTATGCTAGTTTTGAGGACGCATTGGGAGAGTTGACAAGTCGAATAACTTTGGATTCAATTCTCTCCAGTAAGTATGTGGAGCGGGAACCTCCCCATATGTGAGAGCAGTACTCTATACAAGGATGAATCAATCCCTTATATAATTGGAGCAACTGTTCAGAGGAGAAGAATCTTCGACGTCTGAACAGGACTCCTAATTTCTTCGAGGCAGACTTAGCTATTTGTGTAATGTGTGGATTCCAGGATAAATTTGAAGTTTGAGTAATACCTAGTAGGTTTATTGCACCACATAGTGTAATGGTAGAGCTTTCAAAGGAGATTGGAAAGTTAAGAGTTTTAGAGACATGAGAAGAAATTTAGTTTTTGAAGCCTTACACTTAACTCCATTACATTTGCCCCACTGGGAGATCTTGTCCAAATCCGAATTTAAAGAGGTGGCTGTGATGAAACGAGATGTAGATCGAGTGAGGAAATATAGGGCAGATGGGAAAGACAAGGAGGAACGTAATGTTGAGTCATCAGCATACGAGTGCATTTGGTTATATGTGGAAGAAAGGAGGTCATCGATAAAAAGAAGGAAGAGTGTTAGAGACAGAACGGAACCCTGAGGTACACTGATGTTGATAGGGAAGGTGGGAGATGTTGAACCATCAACAATTACGGAGATAGAGCGGTCGGAGAGAAAGCTCGATATGAGAGAGCAGAGTGAAGGAGGAAAGCCGAAAGAGGGAAGCTTGGATATCAGACACTGATGCAAAACTCTGTCAAAGGCTTTTGAGATATCAAGGCCTACAACAAAGGATTCCCCAAAGTCTCTCAAAGAAGAGGCCCAGACATTCGTAATGTAAGAAAGGATATCACCTGTAGATCTTGCTTTGAGAAAGCCATATTGGTGGTCAGATAGAAGACTGTGAGATTCAAGATGCTTGAGGAAATGGGAATTGAGAAGACATTTCAAAGACCTTAGAAACAGTAGAAGTCAGAGCAATAGGACGGTAGTTAGAAGGGTGTGAAGAATCACCCTTCTTTAAAATAGGCTGTACTCAGGCATGTTTCCTGGTAAGAGGAAAAGTTTGGGTTTTTAAACAAAAACAAAACAAACGAGCAAGCACGGGTGCAAGTCCTGAAGCACATTCCTTCAAGACGTGAGGAGGAATGCCATCTTGCCCATAGGCCCTGCTTTTGTCCAGAGAGTGAAGTATTTTTTTGACTGCATGAAGAGAGATTATAGGGAGGGACATAGGATTGGTGAGGGGAGCATCAGAGAGAGGTGGAATGTTAGAGTCATTCAATGTGGAGTTCGAGGTGAAAAGAGAACCACAAAGTTGCTTTATCGGTCAGAGAGACTGCGATAGTATCATCTGAATGGAAAAGCGAAGGAGAGGTAGAGCGACAGAAGTTATTGAAGATACTTTAAGCTAAGGACCTGACAGATCTAGTTGTGGAAGAAGATGAGAGGTTGTCACATTTCTTTTGAATAATGGAATGATTTGCCTCACAAATAACATGGTTATAATGATTTCTGGCGGATATGAAAGCTGAATGCGAGTCGGAGGAAGTAGAGTTCTTCCATGTCAGATATGCGGCATCCCTTGCGTGAATTGCTGTAGAGCAGGAATTATTGAACCAAGAATTGATGAGAGAAATATTTGAAAGAGAAGGGATACAAGCCTCCATTCCTGCAACAATAACCTCAGCTATATGCTCAGCAGAGATAGAGGCATCGCCCGAGGAGAGGTAGTAGTCTTTCCAGGGAAAGTAAGAAAATAACTTTCGGAAACCAGTCCAGTCAGCATTATTGAAATGCCAACACTGGCATTTCGTCGGAGCAGTCCGATGAGAAGAAGTGGTGGTAAGTAAAGTGATGTTCACAAGATTGTGGTCAGAATAACCAATTGGAGGTGAAATTGTGCAGTTGTAATACAACGGATTGGAAGTGAAGAATAAATCCAAAGTATTGGTAGTATGGTCATGGCGATCTAGGATATGGGAAGGGTGGATGATAATTTGTTCCAAATCATTAAGAATGGAAAATGTAAGAGCTTCAACTCCCCCAACATCCGTGTGGGAAGATTTCAGCCACTCCCTGTAGTGTACATTGAAGTCTCCGAGATAGAGAAATTCTGCTTGAGGGTGTTCGGACGTCATGGCCTCATGGCAAGAGTTGAGATAGTCAAAGAAAGCTCCAAAGTTTGTAGAATTGGGAGAGCAGTAAGTGAAACAGAGAAGATGGTGATGGTCAGGAGACAAATTTTTAAGCCAGATGACATC
Organism: Eptatretus burgeri; assembly: GCF_056783735.1. NCBI lineage: Eukaryota > Metazoa > Chordata > Myxini > Myxiniformes > Myxinidae > Eptatretus > Eptatretus burgeri. The sequence continues at coordinate 45,443,428 of NC_140962.1, forward strand.
AAAGTTTGGAGATTCGAGATCCACAAGGAGTACAGCAGGCGTGTTGATGTTGGAGTAAACAAAGACTACTCATTTGGAGTAAACAAAGACTACTCATTTGGAGCTGAAATGTGAGTGAAGGTTGTTGTTCGAAATGTTGTAAGAATTAACAAGAACGTCATGTGATAATTGGGTCTCTGAGAGAAGAAAGATATTAGGAAAGGAGCTTACTAGATGATGTGCAACAGAGGAAAGATTCGAAGAAAGACCACGGATGTTGGTGAAATGAATTGAAAAAGTCACGTTGGCTGAAAAGGCAAGGGTCGAGAGGAGCTTTGATGCTGCAGCATTCACAGTGACTTATGGTGGGCGATGTTGGAGTGGGCTAATAGCACCAAGATGATGGAGGTTCGAAACTTTCCTGCGAGAATGTGTGAAATCTATACTCTCTGCAGTTTCAATCAATCTTTGATGGCACGCAAAGTCAAGAGATGATAAAAGTTGAGTAGTTGTGTCTGGATTTCCAGTTCTCAAACTCCTTCAAAAGGTCTTCAGTTTCTGGAAGCCAACAAGGGGTTAAAGTTTTTCTGTAGCCATGAGGGATGTTGTTCGTGGCAGCAGATTGAGGAGTTGACAAAGCACTTTATAATTCTCAGGTATTGGATCAATGAAAGTGACCTACTCATTACGTCTGTGGCAAAACCTGGCCAAATGGCTTTACGAAAGTTCCATTGAGGGGAAGACTTTGATGATATGAGTGGCACTTCACTCCCAACATGGAAGATGGCAGGGTGGTGATAGCTAAAAGAGAAAAGGGGAGTATCTATTGTGACCCCATTAAGGGCTGCGATGACTCATCAATTGATACAAAGCAGAGATCATGGTTGTAATCTCTATTCTATCTGTACGAGTGGAAGGAACCAAATTGTTTGGCATGGTGCAGAAGGAAACGATAATTAGCTGAAGCCCAATCGGACAACTGTTTGCCAGCAATGTTGTTACCCTCGCCAAAGGAGAGGGTATTACATTTGGATCCATTTGTTTGTCTGTTTGTCCACAAGGAACTTTCGTGTTTTTCTCCGCAACTGCTTGTTATATTGAGACCAAATTTTCACCATTGGTGCGACTACTCATGGAGAATGTTTTAATGATAATTATGACGTCATTGGTCACGTGGTGTGGCAGCCATGTTGGAAAACCAGAAAAACTATGGACTTCTATCTCTGAAACTGCAAGGAAAAAATAGAAAAACTTGGCACAAAGCAAGTACTCCTCATGGTGAATGAGTGATTTAAAAAAAAAAATAAAATGATGTCATAAGTGCCTTCATTATTACGTCATAATTGCATACGTAGAATGCCATATCTGATCAGTATGGAAATTTTTGAGGGTCATCTAAGGATAAAATAGTCCACAGAAGAGAATTTCATGATGTCATCGGTCACGTGATTCGGCAGCCATATTGTTTAAAAAAAATTTTTTTTTAACCTTCACAAATCTCTGAAGTGGCTGAACAGATCGAGGCAAAACTTTATACACATGACCGCCTGTCCAAGAGGAACAAAAGGTTCACATATATAATGTCATTAGTCACATGGTCTCTCTCTCTCTTCTTCCTCTTTCGGCTTGATCCCGTTAGGGGTCACCACAGCGGATCAACCGTCTCCATTTCGCTCTATCCTCCACATCTTCCATTGACACTCCAACCACCCGCATGTCCGCCCTCACCGTATCCATGAACCTCTTCTTTGGCCTTCCTCTTCTCCTCCTGCCTGGCGGCTCCATCTTCAACATCCTTCTCCCGATATACTCCGCTTCCCTCCTGTGCACATGTCCAAACCATTTCAATCTCGCCTCTCTCACTTTGTCTCCAAAACCGACTGCAAACTCCACATGAAAGTCACATGGTGTGGCAGCCATATTGGAGTTACCCTAAAAACTATAAAAATGCACCACTCAAAAGAAGTCCAGGCGAGGGTTTGCAATCTCTGATTGCTCTATTTATTCTTGTCATTGTATCCTCAGGTGTGGTGGTGGCTATTGGAATCTCCAAGGTGAATTTCAGGATGCTGTGACACTGGCAGGGCAGGGAATGGCCAAACACAAACAGGTGGCTTACAGATGTTGCTGATTGTTAAACAACCAATCTTTAAACTTTAGAAGAAGATATCAGAAGTGATGGACTCTGATTTTACAGTCCAATCAGATCGTGTTTAACTAATGAAGGAAGCAACACGATATTTATCATGATGTACTGAAGCAGCAAGTTAAAAACCGCAGATTTGATAATAAGGAGGTGATGGGTCACCAATGCGTGTTTCTTAGAGTGTGATGGTGCCTGGAGTGCAATCACAACAATGATGCCACTTTTCTCACCATACTAAAGGCCCAGTCACACCTTGACGTTTTAGCCAGCTTATGCCGATTTTTGGAAAATTTGTGTAAAACGCTGGTACACGTCGAATACGTTATGGGTACGTTTTGTATACGTTAAGACCACGCTGAAAAACACTGCCATAACTGGTAGTACGCTGGCTTTAAACGTTGAACTTTTGGGTTTTCCTCAAATTTTTTCATGCTTGAAATTTTATGACGTATGCCGGCGTATGACTCACACGTTCCGCTACGCTGGCCATAAGTTGTAGGCACGTTATGCGATCGTTGACATACGTTACTTGTAAGTTACTCATAAGTCGAAACACGTCGAGGTAATGTTTAGCGTACCCGAAACTTATTTCTAACCTATGAGTAACGTTTTGTAAGCACGCTACACGAACGTTGTTCACACTTTGCAACACGTTACTTGAAAGTACTACTACTACCACCACCAACATCGACATCACTAAATTCTCTCGAACTACTACTACTAATAACATCGACATCATTAAATTCTCTCGAACTACTACTGCTACTAACATCGACATCACTAAATTATCTCGAACTACTACTACTACCAACATCGACATCACTAAATTCTCTCAAACTACTACTACTGCTACTACTACTACTGCGACTACTAATACTACTACTACTACTAACATTTACATCACTAAATTCTCTCGAACTACTACCACTACCAACATCGACATCACTAAATTCTCTCGAACTACTACTACTACTACTACTACCAACATCGACATCACTAAATTCTCTCGAACTACTACTTCTACTACCACTAATAACATTGACATCAATAAATTCTCTCGAACTACTACAACTACTACTGCTACTGCCACTGCTACTGACATTGACATCTACTCAACATGGAGTCTGGAACACTGACAGGTTCCTCTTGTGAAGCCCATTTGTATATACCAATTCCCCTAAACGCTGCCAATACGCCATTATACGGTAGCTGTAAGTTAGAAACACGTTCAGTAAGTTCTGTGGTCGTCTGGGAGACGTCAATCAAATTCGTCTACATACGCCAATGTGCGTTTGGGATACGTTACACATAGGTTCAAAGCACGCTACTCATAGGTTCAAAGCACGTTACTCGTAGGTTAAAAATTAAGTTTCGGGTAGGCTAAACATTACCTCGACGTGTTTCGACTGATGAGTAACTTACAAGTAACGTGTGGCCGACGTGTGTAAACGATTGCGGAGCGTGCCGAGAACTTCTGCCAGCGTATGCGGAATTTGTGAGCCATACGTCGAGTACGTCGTAAAAATTTCAGCATGCTTGAAATTTCACGACGTACTCGACGTACCACGAAATATGCCAGCGTACTTCATTGTTTTTCATCGTGCTCCTAACGTATACACAACTTACCCATACCGTATTCGATGTGCCCCAGCGTTTTAGACACATTTTTCATAGGTCGGCATACGCTGGCTAAATCGTCAAGGTGTGACTGCGATGTTGACACTTCCAATTTTCAGGCGGTTATGATTTAAATCGGCGAGCGGCAGGTTTTTAACAGAGAACGCCACGAGTTTGTTGGTGATACGTGCAGCGCACTATGACTAAGTTAAACTATTGTTGGACATAGGTTGTGAATGCTGACAACAGGCTAAGCATTTGTTGGTACAAGTTATCTATAAGACAACGAAACGTTCTGTGCCCGTTACTAATAAGTTATGCATACGACCAACACGTTATGAATACGACCAAAACTAAAAAAAATAAAAACCTCAAAACTTCAGCGTATGCCAACGTTTTACGTGCATTTTTATACGTTGCCATTCCTGGCTAAAACGTCAAGGTGTGACTGGGCCTTAAGTAGGACATTTACTGAAGAATTATTTCTCTTCCTCATGGATACTAACCGATGGGAATTGTCTGTGCTCCATCATTTTAAATGATTAATGTCAAGCAAGGAAGCAGCACGTACTTTTTTTAAGTCTGGTATGACTCGACTGGGATTTGAACAAGATTATTTTGAATGGCACATGCAATAAAAGTCTAATCAACGGCGAATAAACCAAGATGAAAGAAAACCCAATTAAAAACTATTTTTGACTACGATGTCAATCTCTAAAGAGAAAAAAAAGAAGAACTTTCATTTGGGGAGCATAAAATTTAGTCTAAATGATGCTACCCAATGAAAGCTCTTTGATGTAGAAAGAAAAACAATTCAATTGGATTATTTACGACATTATGTTGAATGTTTCGTGAAGCCAACCAATCTTGATTTGCAGGAAATCTCGCGATAAGTACCACTGATCACATTATTTTTGGGAAAAAATGGCGGTTCCTAAAAAAAGCAAAGTTAGATGTTCGCTCATTTCAGCCCTCTTGGAGACACAAATACCGATTTGTTCAACATAAAGACTGTGCTGTTTGTACTCTACGTTGTCAAAGCGGTGTTTGACACACATCAAGCATCCAGCGACATTTTCAGACAAAGCATGAGAAACACCAAGGATGAGGCAGACAAGGCTGAGTCAATCAAACGGGCCATAGTGAAGTACGGAAAGCAAAGCAGTGTCTTCACCAACGTCTGTGTCAGTAAAAATCAAGCCACAAAGAGAAGTTCAAATAACTAAATAAATCTCTCATAACATGCGGCAAAACATGGAAAGCCATTTACAGACGGGGAATGTATAAAACAGGCTTCTCTCAGTTGTTCAGATGTTTTCTTCAATGGTTTGCCCAATAATAGCACGAACATCTCCAGAATTAAAGACATACCTGTTTCTGCCAGATCAGTGGAGAGACCCACAATAAAAATGGCAGAAAACGTCAAAAAAAAAATAAAAATGCAGTGGTATTTAGTGTTGCGCTTTATGAGAGTGTGGATATGTGATGTACTGTTGTGTTGTGAGATATTGTAACTCAGATGAAGTTCGAGAAGAAGTATGCTGCCTAAAACCCATGCATGGCACATCAACAGGGGAAGACAGAGTACCAGTCAAAAGTTTGGACACACCTCCTCATTCAAGGGTTTTTCTTTATTTTTACTATTTCTCCATTGTAGAAGAATAGTAAACACATCAACACTATGAAATAACACATATGGAATTATGTTGTTGTTCGTCTTTCAGTTGCTCCCGTTAGGGGTCGCCACAGTGGATCATCCGTTATGATCCACATACTGATTTGGCATAGGTTTTACGCCGGATGCCCTTCCTGACGCAACCCTGCTCGCCTCTTATGACACAGGGATAAGGATTGGGTTTCGCCATGATTCCAGGCTGCCCTACACCCTCTCATAGCGCCGCGCAGAGTTCCCGTCCTCAAGCGATCCTCCAACCCAAGCCTCCGAGTAGCCGGATTACAGGCGCACGCCACTACGCCCGGTACATATGGAATTATGTAGTGACCAAAAAAGTGTGAAACAAATCAAAATACATTTTATATTTTAGATTCTTCAAAGTAGCCACCCTTTGCCTTGATCACAGCTTTGCACACTCTTTGCGTTCTCTCAACCAGCTTCATGAGGAATGCACCTGGAATACTTTTCCATTAACAGGTGTGCCTTGTTAAAAGTTAATTTGTGGAATTTCTTTCCTTCTTAGTGCGTTTGAGCCAATCAGTTGTGTTGTGACAAGGTAGGGTTGGTTTTCCGTAAATAGCCCTATTTGGTAAAAGACTATTCTTTTGTTTGTACTGTAGTAGTCCATATTATAGCAAGAACAAGTCAACTGAGCAAAGAGAAACAAAAGTCCATCATTACTTTAAGACATGAAGGTCAGTCAATCCAGAAAATTTCAAGATCTTTGAAAGTTTCTTCAAGAGCAGTCACAAATACCATCAAGCGCTATGATGAAACTGGTTCTCATGTGGATCGCCACAGGAAAGGATGACTCAAAAGTTACCTCTAACTGCAGAGGATAAGTTTATTAGTTACCAGCCTCAGAAATCACCAAACAAGAGCACCTCAGATTGCAGCCCAAGTAAATGCTTCACAGAGTTCAAGTAACAGACACATCTCAACAGCAACTGTTCAGAGGAGACTGCATGAAACAGGCCTTCATGGTCAAATTTCTGCAAGGAAACCACCACTGAAGGAGACCAATAAGAAGAGACTTGCTTGGGCCAAGAAACACGAGCAATGGACATTAGACTGTCTGGACTGTCCTTTGGTCTGACGAGTCCAAATTTGAGATTTTTCGGTCCGACCGCCATGTCTTTGTGAGACGTAGAAAAGGTGAACGGATGATCTCTGCATGTGTGGCTCCAACCGTGAAGCATGGAGGAGGTGCGATGGTGCGGGGGTGCTTTGTTGGTGATTTATTTGGAATTCAAGGCACACTTAACCAGCATGGCTTCCACAGCATTCTGCAGTAATACGCCATCCCATCTGGTTTGCGCTTAGTTGGACCATCATTTTTTTTTCAACAGGACAATGACCCAAAACACCTCTCGGCTGTGTAAGGGCTAGTTGACCAACAAGCAGAGTGATGGAGTGCTTCATCAGATGACCTGGCCTCCACAATCACTGACTCAACCCAAAATAAGATGGTTTGGGATGAGTTGGACCGCAAAGTGAAGGAAAGGCAACCAACAAGCACTCAGCATGTCTGGGAACTCCTTCAGGATTGTTGGAAAAGCAATCCAAGTGACTACCTCATGAAGCTGGTTGAGAGAATGCCAAGAGTGTGCAAAGCTGTCATCAAGACAAAAGGTGACCAGTTTGAAGAATCTAAAATATAAAATATATTGGGTAGTCGATCTCGTCGAAAAAAAAAATTGAGATTTTTTTTCTACCATTATCAGTATTTCCGTCGATATGTTTGTCTGTCTGTCTGTCTGTCTGTATGTCTGCTCGGTCCAGTGCTCCGTTAATACAATGGCGATTTCGATGAAACTTGGTTGGTAGGTTCATACCATGACCGAGTTGTGTGCAAATGAGAACTGTTGCTATAGACACCACCGTTGCCTAGCAACGGTACTTTGAAATTTTTGAAAAATCATAAAAAAATTATTTTTTCGAAAATCAAAAAAAAAAAAAAACCACGAGCGACTGTGGGCAGTACATTCAGCCATATTGTCAAAAATTTCCAGCCAGATCCTATGAAAACTGTCAGAGAAGATAGACTTTGAATAAACCCTGGTCGAAAACAATAAAAAAACGAAGTTCGTTATATCTCAGAGACTGAGTCATATATATATATATATATATATATATATATATATATATATATATATATATATATATATATATATATATATATATATATATATATATATATATATATAAAACTGGTATGGGAGGTTCATGGTATGTCCTAGTTATGTGTGAGAAAGAACCGTTGATATGGACCCCTCCGTTGCCTAGCAACGGCCGACTACCCATGTCTGCCTACCAGCTTGATTTGATTTGTTTGACACTTTTTTTGGTTATTACATAATTCCATATGTTATTTCATAGTTTTGATGTCTTCATTATTATTCTACAATGTAGAAAATAGTAAAAGTAAAGAAAAACCCTTGAATGAGTAGGTGTGTCCAAAACTTTTGAGTGGTACTGTATAGCGAATAAGTATGTTGATCATTTTGAGGAAAGAGGAAACGACATCAGAAAAATATTATCTGTGACAAGAGACGGTGCCTCCTGTTATGGTCATTAAACAGCAGGCATTTGTAAAGATCATAGAGGATCAAATTGGCTACCCGACAGTACATTTTCATTGTATTATTCATCAAGAAAATCTTTGTGTCAAGATTTCTAATTCTGAGCTTCATAATGTGATGACTACATAACAGTGGTGAAAGTAGTGAATTTTCTTGTTGCTCGATCTGCCTTGGTGTACAGGCAGTTTCAAGTTCTGCTTGAAGAGATGTACAGTGCATACAAAGACATTCCGCTTCACAGCAATGTTCGTTGGCTAAGCCTTGGGAAGGTTTTGGCATACTTTGTGAACTGTCTTGATGCAATCAGAATCGTTTTGTCATAGAAAAGTCATAATTACAACAAATTGGTTGATAACAGATGGTACACCAAAATATAAACATGCATTTCGATAAGACATTATCAAAGCTTTTCAATTTGCACTCTAGATAAAACCACAAGCAGATGAAGAAGAAGCACCAAACTCATTTATAAAGTTACAATGTAATGTCCTCAATGTTGATTTGTTGGGACGCAGTTTCGCTCACCTTCGTGCAATGGTGGCCACATTCATCAGGTCAACCAACCCCATTCTTTGTAGACAGAAATAATTTGCCCGAACTTTATATTGTTATGGTTGTGGGGGTAGATGGAGGAATTTCAAAGGAAAGTTAGGATTGTATAGAGTTGCTTGGTCCAGGGACGTATAGGAGACATCTCAATGCAAACTAAGTAGGGAAACTGTGAGCTTGTTACTCATCACCACAAGGTGGGGGGGGGGGGGGTGGTGCTGTGTTAATTAGGTAGGGATCAAGGTCAATTTCCCCCAGTATGCAATTGCCCGGTGACCTTTTCTTACGTCTTTGCATTTACAAGCCAGCAATAAAATTACGTTTTTATAACAACAACAACAATAATAGCAATAACAGAGCTGCATGTCCAAGCAGGCAAGAAGCCCCGCCTTCCCGGCCTCATACCAGCAAGTCATGCCCCCAAGGCTTATGATTGGTCAGTGTGATGTGAGAGAGAGGGCGGGGCAGGTTCGAAGAGCAGACAGTTGTGAGAGGACACAGTAGTTGAGAGGACAGAGTTGGTGGAGGAACGTGGCTGAGAAAGAGGATCTCGTTTTTGCTCTCCTCTCGGCGTGACGAAATGGCTGCGCGATTCTCGTGTTCATGCTGGTGAATTTGCAGCGTGCTTGGTTGGTGTTAACCGCCCGTCCACGATAATTGGTTCAGGGGAATTAACCGCACCATCAAGGGCCGCGACATCTATTTTGACAATGGTGGCTTGACAGGGCCACAAATCCATAAGAAATATGTATGATACCAGTATGAATTCCTTCTCTTCCTTTTTCTTGTCACAAAAAAAAAATCCTCTTCATGATATTAAAAAATAAGAAAGAAAAATAAAGACTTCTTGGTATCCTCTCCTCTCTCTTCAACTTCTTCAAAATGAGAATAAGACTGTTAGACGAAATTAAGCGGATATGGAGGTAAACATGTTCATCCCTCCATCACTTTGTTCCATACAAAGTTAATGTGCAAATGTATTTAGATTGAGATCAGAAGATAAAATGATCAATATATTCATATATTTTGAGGGTGAAAAACATGGGTTCCGTTTTTACACCGGAAAATAAGGTACTTGATCGATTCAATGACATTAGTTGGACAAACAACACGTGACAGTTTGGACCATGGGAAGGTTGTGATCTTCCACCTCCCATCTTCCCAGTATTTCTCCATCACTTGTCTCAAAACAAAAAGGGCATCCATGGTGTACATTTCCTTTTCAACAACTATGTTTACTCTCTCTCTCTATCGAGTGCAGCCTGTGGCTGATGGTTGCATCATTGGTTGGGACACTACCGCTGATGCAGTGTCTCCCTTACCAGTGCACTGGTACTCATTTTGCCGACCTCGGAAGGATGACAGGCTGAGTCAACCCCCTGGTGTATTAATTTAGCAGCCCAACGGGGCTTGAACTCAGGACCCTGGGATCCCAAGCCGCCACCCTCACCACTAAGCCAACACCAGGCTAACTATGTTTACCGAGCTGTAGTTATAGTATAAGCACCGAGTCAGAGCAAAAGGAGAAAATGCAGGTGATGGGGGAATTATAAACGCTTGGGTATGGGTCAGAGATAAAAGGGGCGGTAGCAAAGGTCAGAAGTCAAAGATGAAAATATCTGCATAAAATATCAAGGAGCAAAAGTTGTGACAGTAGGGTTTACATTGTGTCAGACACAACAAAATAGGTAGAAGGCACCAGTCAAATGTGACTGAAGGGTTAACATGTTGGGAAAACCTCAAAAAGAGGGAGTAAAAGATCGAGGGTCAAATTCCAAAGGAATCGATGCCACTGAATAAGGAGCCAAAAGAAAAAAGATTAAAAATAAAAACATGATGAAGAACTTAGACAAAGATTAAAATAACAGAAAGAGAAGAAGAAAAAAAGGGGGGGGGTTGATTTTTTTTTCTATTGGAATGAGAATTCAAGTACAGTACATGAAAAAGTGCAGTCAGAGTGGTCAGAAGCTTCGGAGTCCTTCATGAACACTTAAAAGACTACACCGGACAGTGCACACCACGTTCATAGACAGATCTTCAGAAACATCCAAGCAAAAGACCAAAAACAAATAATTGCATATACAATGACTAACCATCAAGATGAGCAGACAAAGAGAGAATTAATTATTCAGAGAAACTGCAAGTTGTTATAGAATCATCCTGAAACGGCTTCGAATGGATTGTGCCACAACCACCTGTTATTTTGAACGTGTCAAGAATGTGAAATTCCATTGTTAAAGGACCATTACAATCGGACCTTGAACCAGGAACATTTCCATCTTCACGAAAGGTCGACCAGTCATAGCACCCCTCTGGATGAGGAGTTCACTTGAAGATACCGTTGCGGTTCTGGCCGGTTAGGTTAATTCCCCCGACCCAATCGTCGTGGACAGGCGGTTAGCACCGACCAGGCCGGATAACCGAGTGGTTTTCCTTGGAGGCCAACACGTGATCCTAGGAGATTATAGCGCGCTGGACAGTTAATGTTAAGGACGTACCAGAGGCGTTCACCAGGACGGTAACACAAAGGTTTTATACTCGAACCCACAATAGATACAAGCAAATTAAATAAATACGGGTTTTTTTTTTAATGAAAATTGAATATTTACAAAGGTGTAATAATAAAAATGGAACGTGAGGTAAGCTAAATCTAATTTCCTATTTGAGGTGCCTCCGCACTCAGACACAAAAAACGGACAAGGGGAAAAGAATAAATAAGATAAAAATTCTCCCTTTCTCCCAGCACTTAGCTTCGGGTCCACAAGTGATCTTTTAGGACTTGATGATCGAACCGCGTCGTCTCGTGCAGCGGGAAACACACAGGAGGAAATTCAGTACTATGGTACTCGACGTCAGGGCTCATGAACTGCGGTGTGGCTTCTTTGCATGAGCGAATATGCCGGCTGTTCCTGTCTTGCACCGGGTCTGTTGACAACGATCGCCCACATGACGAGACGATTTCTGAGACCCCGTGATCAGGAAACGAGGGACGCTCTCCTTCCCTCTTCAAAAATGCACACACTTCACGGCTCAGCCGAACAGTCAATGGTTAGCGTCTTGCTCCAGCACGCGGGCAAATTCACACAGCACAAACATGAGAATAGTGCAGCCTTCTTCGTCCTGTCGATGAGAAGCAACCATAATGCCCTTCTCTTCCAACCGCCATCTCCTCACTCACGTCACATTCTTGACCGCATCCCTCACACCCAAAACTCAACCCAACAAAACCATTTCCTCTTCCTCCTCGCTTTTGACGTCACGCCAATCAATCATCCACCTCTAGGCGTGGCTCGTTGGCACAAAACCGGGAAGGCGGGGCTTCTGCCTGCTTGGCTCGCATATTATTTTTTAAAGACATGATTCCTGTTATTGCTGTCTTGTAAATGTAAAAACATAGGAAAAGGTCACGGGGGTAATCACATACTGGGACAAGTTCGTCTTCGACCTTACCTCATTAACACAGCACCACCCATGTGGTGACAAGTAACACTTAAGCTCACAGTTTCCCTACTCGATTTACATCAAGATGTCGCCCACATGTCCACAGGCCAAGCAACTCAACACAATCCTATCTTTCCTCTGAAATTCCTCCATCTACCCCACAAACATAACAATACCATAAGGCTGTCGCACTATGCTGCCTCAATGTACAATTAGCAAATCCCTCCCCACCTCATCTCATCTCCAGACTGCAGCACATCCATCATTGCTGTCAAGGCACAATCTCGACAAGTCTGTAAAAACATGGCCATAATTGCTCACCCTAAAGTTAATTTTGTATTGGCCATTGCACACACTGCTGTTGATAGTGTTGTGTTAGAAGGATGCAGAACAGTCTTCTGGAGTTCATACCACTGGAATGAAGCCTGTACCAAACAGTTTCAGTTGAAACTTTATGGCCGATTCCTCCATGCAAAGTCATGCTGACGAAAAGTGGCCCCTTTTGGCAAGGGTAATAAGAAAATAATCCTTATGGGAAGGGTTGTAACCCTTGGGAGACCTGAACAAGATCTCTGCCTGAACTGTGCAGTCCGAAGGAACCTTGTCAGTGGTCTTAAGACGACATTGCAACGTAATTTGTACTGGGAGGGTCAGCAGTCAAAGCCACCACCCACCACTTCCCCTCCCCAAATTTGAACCGTTTTAATGGTGCGAGCCAACTTATTTGATGTTAAAATGAAACTCATTCCCAAACTGCCTTACACCACATAGATTCCAAAATTTTTAGATCGGTGTTGACATGAGTTACTTGTGGACATGCATGCTGATTCTGTGGGGGATATCATGTGCAGGCAAATTTCCAGGATCACTGTTTTGGTGACAACATTATTTACAAGTCTAATTTCCTGATTCAGTTTCTTTCCTCAAAAGATTGTTTGAATACACATGAATAACAATTGTGTTTCTGAACTGAAGATCGATTTCACAGTTCAGCAGTTGCTGCTTACTTTTCTGTGAGGCATATGTATTACTAGACCATCTTCAACCATGTTTTGATATCTCTGGATATGCCCTTGAAAAGTTTAGATCTTATCTCACAGATTTGTACATCCACTGTCAACATTGCTGGCTATTCATCAGATCCATGTCATCTATCCCTTGTTGTTCCCCAGAGATATGTTATTGGCACACTTGTGGTTT